>NC_063014.1:5298098-5609751 GCF_020509005.1 Fulvia fulva | reverse complement strand
CGTATATAAACAAGTAGGCCTACTCAAACTATATAGGAGACTATATATCTAGGGACTATATATTGGCTACGAGGTAGTACGCGAACTGTCCGGGGTACTACCTATCGTATAGCGCGGAATGCCCGTAGCGGAAACTAGCGAAAAACAAGGCAATCACAAATAGAACCGTCGCCCTAAGATTCTACGGCGACCGTAAGGCTAGTCTATACCGGAGCTAGCTAGCGGCGGTCGGGTATAAGCGCCCTAGGGCCGAGAATAATATAAAGGATATACAACCTAGGGCGTACGGGAGGCTACGTACTCTACTAGTTACGGCGAGGGAATCTAACTAGGCCCGGCTCCCCTTTAGTATATAACCGATACGCGTAGACTAGGACGCGCTAGGTAATAGGACATAGGACATTATAGAGGAAATGATTGTCGATAACGATAACTAGCCTCGACACGCTTAGCATTATCTAGTATAACGTTAACTATAGTAAGGATATAGTATAGAACCATTTCCTATACGAGGCGGACCCGTACGTCTACTACGTCCTAGTAATCTAGGAGCTATAGATTAACCCGCACTATAAGAGACTAACGACCTACAAGTTACTAGGCTATACGATATACCTACGAAGCGACGGTAGACCCCGTACGTACTTCTATATTAGTAAGGATATACTAGAATCCGAATAGGAGGTAGTATACTACGTAGACGAAGAAGGCGGAGGAGATATTACCTCCCTCTACGTAGGTAGCACTTAGATACACAATATATATATATAACCGCTAGCCTCGAGGTCTAGCCGCGACCTTAGGGTCTATAGGTACCTAGATAGTACGCTTAAGAGACAAGGCTACTATATCGTAGTAGGAGACTTTAATATATACTACCCTTCCTAGGAAAGCCTTATGTTAAGAACATACAGGCCGTAGGACAAGCATATAGGTGTAGGTGTGTCATGTGATTAGATCACGTGACTAGGGTTTGCTAGCCTATAGGCTAGCAAACATCCGGATACCTAGTATCTACCTACACTAATACCGGCGATACTGTATATAGATACACGCTATCCTATTAGGTCCTTCTTCGTCTTTTGTGTAATCCGCCGTCTTCTACTACTACGTAACTCGTACCTATTTAACACCTTATATAGCCGTACCCTATAGCCGACGAAGTAATCGACTTAATAGCGAGTAACGTAATTGCCCTTAATACCCCGAAGGACCTAGGTACCTAGAAGAGAGGGGGACTCTAAGGCACAATCGACCTCTCCTAGATCTCGGATAGCTACTACTATATAGTGACCTACTATAGGATCGAATATAAACTCGAGGCGTCGTTAGACTATATACTAGTTAGGACCTCTATTACAATATAGATATAATATATACTAGCGAGAACCTCTAAGCTAAACTAGGGAAAGGCCTACTAGGCTAATATCTAGGCGTACCTCGACGACTCCGAGAGGCTAGTCTAGATCGCGTAGTAGCAATATAATAGTAAAGACGAGATAGACGAGGTAGTCTAAGGGTTAATAGACGAAATAAGAAAAGCGACCTTACTCTACGTTCCGCTTACCTAACTAACGACATAGTCTAAACTATACTAGACGCCGAAGTGTACTACGATAGTAAGAGAAGTAAGGAGATCCCGCCGGGTATAGACGAGTAGCTATAGCGAGGAGGCCTAGAACGTATATAGGGAGGTATACTAATAGAAGAAAGCTATAATACGGAGGGAGAAAGTAGTCGGCTAGAGAGCTATAGTAGAAGAAATCGCTAACAAGCTAGCGAGGATATAGAAGCTAGCGAAATAGGCCCGACAGGACCCTATATAGGGCCCCTCCTTCTCTATCCTAGCGCTACAATCGCCTAGTAGCCCGGTTAGCGACCCCGAGGCTAAGGCGCGTCTACTAGCTAGCAAGTTCTTCCCGCCCCTAGTCGAGGCTAATCTAAGCGACATAAACAGCTCTACTCCCCTAGCCCCTAGTATAGCGGTCTAATAGAATATATCCGAGGGAGATGTTACCGCTATACTTAGGAAGTTGCCGGCGAAGAAAGCCCCGGGGCCGGATAGGATCCTAAACGAACTACTAAAGAAGTGTAGAGATTAACTAGCCCTAGTAGTCGTAGCGATCTTTACCGCCTGCCTATAGACCGGATACTACCTAACGGCATTTAAACAATCGACGACAGTAGTCCTACGTAAGCTATAGAAGGAAGACTATACGTAGGTAAAGTCGTACCGCCTAATTGCGCTCCTTAATACTCTTAGGAAGGCGCTTAAGAAGCTAGTTACAACGAGACTCTCCGAGGCGGTAGAGGAGTACTCCCTACTCCCGGACACCTAGATAGGTACGCGCCTATAGCGGTCGACGCTATCCGCGATAGAACTTATTACCTCTTAGGTAAAGGCTATCTAGTATAGGAATAGGGACAAGGTAGTATCCTTACTTAGTCTAGACATATTAGGAGCCTTCGACTACGTGTTATACCCGCGGCTACTCTATATCCTAAGGTCGAAAGGACTCCCTAAGTAGCTTATTAACTTCGTACGGTCCTACCTCTAAAACCGTAGTACGTCGATCCTAGTAGGTTAGTATAAAAGCCTATTTTAAGTAGTCTATACTAGAATCCCGTAAGGCTTAACGCTAGTACCTATCCTGTTCCTCTTCTTTATAGCGACGCTACTCCTAGCCCTAGAATCCTAGAACACCGCTACGAGCGGCTTCGTAGACGACACGAACATCCTAGCGTAGTCTTCCTCGACTAAGGAGAACTATAGGCTACTAGAAGAGAAGTACAAAATCTATAAGGACTAGGCTAGGAGGTATAGGGCTCGGTTTGCCCTAGAAAAGTACAATCTAATACACTTTACGCGCCGGCTACGGTTCTATAATATATATACTTCTATCTAGATATAGGGGTATACGACTAACCCGGTAAATCAGCTTAGGATCCGCGGACTATAGGTAGACCCGGCGCTACGGTAGAGGAAGTACGTATAGGCAATATTACGGAAAGCTAAACAGAATATAGTATTATACTTGTCATGGTCTCCCCACAGAGTGTACAGAAGGTGGGGACAGAAGAGCCTCAGAGTGCTCAGAAGTCGTCAAGAAGTGACAGTCCAGCTTGGTGTGTGAGCGCCAAGAATCACATGCCCCGCAACATTCGCTACGGGACCCAGCCCTCCAAATTCACCCCTCTACCAAACCTTGACAGATTCACTTCGGCTCGTGACTGTGTGACTCACGGCACTCCCGCGAGCACCCGCGACTGCGCTGGACCCTGGAAGAAGCACGTGGAAGACTCGGAACGTAGGGCAGGTTGGAATAAGGTTTTGAGCAAAGCTGCTGAGCGCGGCTTCGCACGGGTTAGCCCTGTTGATGCGGGGACACGCACTCGCGAGGGTCGCGTATAAATATCTGGCCTTCCCCAGGCCTCTCTTGCTTTCTTCGTCTTTTGTTTTGTGTAGCAATCATACCATACCCTTTTGCATCTGCACTTCGCACCTGCATTCTCGCTTTCACCCTTGCATCTCATAGGCCAGGCTCTCGCCCTGACATCACAAAAGACCAACAAACCGTCAACCACTCGAGTCATCCTCATAGGTGACCACGCCACCGATAGAGGTGTCAACCTCGACAACCAAGACACTCCATTCCACTTCAGTGAGTGGACTGACATCCCCTTCTCGAACGCCGCTGCCTTCGGTGCCTAGGCAAACGCCAACCCCGACACCGCCTACGCTCTCATCAACCGCACCGTCTCCTCTTTCCGCGAGACCGCCCAGCAGGTCGAGCAAGCAAACAACCAAGCAACATACCTTCAAGGTATTGTGAACACCTTCCAGAACCTCGCCCCGCACGCCGACGACAACCGCCGCCAGCACTTCTCCAAGAAGGTCAACGACCCAGACGAGTTCGACGGCAACAAGAGCAAGTTTGAGGCATTTGAGACACAGCTCACCATCAAGCTGTTGGCTAATGCCGACCACTTTCCGCAAGAGAAGGACAAAGTCACGTACGTCTTCTCCCTCCTTCGGGGAGACGCCGCGGCTCAGGTACAACACTACATCGACAACGCCACGCAGACTATCGGCTGCCCGGACGTCCTCACCTTGATGCAGGACCTCCGTGCTGCCTTTGGTGATCCAGACCGTAGAGCCACCGCCCAGAACGCCATCCACAACCTCCTCCAGAAGAACAAGAGCTTCGCCGAGTACCTCGCGGCCTTCAACCGCGACATCGGGTTCACCGGCTACAACGAAGAGACCAAGAAGAGCACTCTCCGCCGTGGTTTGTCAGCAGAGCTTCTTCGAGCCCTCGAGGACAAGGACGTCGGTGCTATGAGCTTCCGTGAGCTCGTCGAGACCTGCCAGCGCCTCGACTCCAACATGAAACACACCGCCTCTCTCCTCGCTTCCCGTTCTCAAGGTCGTCAGCCTCGTGGTCCCGGAAGCCACTTCGCTGCTCCACTAGGCGCCGCCGCTCCTACGGCTCTCCCTCCCGTCTCTGTAGGTGACGCTATGGATCTCAGCGCTGGTGCCGCCGTCCCTCGAGTCCAGGGCCTCGTCAACGGTAAGCTCACTCCCGAAGAGAAGCTTCGCCGTCGCCAGGCCGGACTCTGCACCTACTGCGGCGGTCCAGGCCACATCGCAGCCAACTGTCCGCAGCTCGCTGCTCGTAACGCCCGCAACCCGGTTCGCGGCGCTGTCGGCGCTATCGAGCCTGCTCCTGCTGCTCCCGCTGAGCAGGAAAAAGCCTAGGTCTTCCTCATCGACGCGATGAAGACCAAGAACAACGTTTACCGAAAGTGAAGAGAGGAAAGAAGTTGAGGATCAATACAGCACAGCTAGACCTGTACGACGAGACGGGCAAGGACCACGCTTGCAAACCGTTCGTCACGAATGTAAATATCGGCTCAAAGAAACTCTCTTCTTCCAATCTCACTCTCATGGACACTGGCGCACTAGGCGAGTCTTTTATGGACTATAAACTCGCGACCTCTCTCAACCTCGAACCCCAGGAACTGAAGTACCCTCGCACCCTTGAACTCTTTGACGGCACGGAGACTACCACTGGTAAGATTACTCATGTTGTACACACGTCAATCACCCTCGGAGGCAAGCGTATGTCGATCACCAGCTTCCTTACGTCCCTACCGCATCAGAAGTTTATCCTCGGCCTCCCCTGGTTCAGACGACACCGACCTATCATCGACTGGACTTCCCTTACTGTCAGCTTCCCTCCAGAAGTTCCTCCGGCACCTCCGCCTTCTCCGCCGCCTCAGCGCGGTCCTGAGTATACCAAGATCTTCCAGGTGAACGCCGCTGCCTTCACCACTGCTGCTAAGCAGCCCAAAGCTCAAGTCTTCGCCGCCTCTCTCCGCGATATCGACATCGCCCTCGAGAAGCTCGACAAGAAGCGTACACCTACCGACCCTGCTACGAAGGTCCCTCCTTGGGCACACCACATCCTCCACGTATTCGATGCTAAAGCCGCAGACGAGCTGCCTCCTCATCGCCCTCACGACCACAAGATTGAGCTAGAAGAAGGTGCAGAGACACCGTTCGGACCGTTATATTCCATGTCCCGAGAAGAGCTTATCGTCCTCAAGAGATACCTCGAAGAGAACCTAAAGAAGGGGTTCATTCGAGCGAGCCGTTCCAGCGCTGGCAGTCCCGTCATGTTCGTCAAGAAGCCCGGCGGTGGTCTACGCTTCTGCGTAGACTACCGAGGCTTGAACGCTGTTACAAAGAAGAACCGCTACCCAATACCGTTGATTCAGGAGACGCTCGAGCGCCTCTCTAAGGCCAAGTACTTCACCAAGCTCGATGTCATCGCTGCGTTCAACAAGTTACGAATGGCAGAAGGACACGAGTATCTCACAGCCTTCCGTACTCGCTACGGGCTGTTCGAGTCGCTCGTTATGCCCTTCGGCGTTTGTAACGGGCCTAGTACCTTCCAGAACTTCATTAACGACATCCTTCAGGAGTTCCTCGATCAGTTCTGCACTGCCTACATCGACGACATCCTAGTCTATAGCGAGACCAAGGAGGAGCACCGCGAGCACGTCTGTAAGGTCCTTCAGAAGCTCGCAGACGCCGGCTTGCAGCTCGACATCGACAAGTGCGAGTTTGAGAAGACCGAAGTCAAGTTCCTTGGTTTGATCATTACCGCAGACGGCATCAAGATGGACCAAGAGAAGATCGACGCTAGCGTCGAATGGGATGCTCCTACGAACGTCAAAGAGGTCCAGGGTTTCCTAGGCTTTGCCAACTTCTACCGCCGCTTCATCCACGCATTTTCGGGCGTGGTACGCCCTTTGACGAAGCTCACGCGCAAGGGTGAGAAGTTCGCCTGGACCGACGAATGCCAGGAGGCTTTTGACTTGCTCAAAGCGAAGTTTGTTGAGAACCCGCTTCTACGGCACTTCGATTTCGAACTGGAGACCCGTGTAGAGACCGACGCATCCGACGGCGTGGTGGGCGGTGTCCTGCTACAACGCCGCTCGCCTGAATCCCCCTGGTTACCTGTCGCCTTCCTCTCCAAGAAGATGACCGCCACGGAGTGTAACTACGAGATCTACGACAAGGAGCTTCTCGCCATCGTCAAAGCTTTCGAAGAGTGGCGCCCCGAGCTCGAAGGCTCTGCTATGCCCGTCCAAGTAAGCTCCGACCATAAGAACCTCGTCTACTTTATGAAGAGCAAGCTGCTCAATCGTCGCCAGGCCCGCTGGAGCGAGTTCCTCTCCCGGTTCAACTTCGTGATCTCGTACACGCCCAGCAAGGCCAACTCGATGGCCGACGCCCTTACCCGCCGCCCTGGTGACTCTCCAGTTGATCGAAGAGGGGGCCGGCAAATCGCAGGGCAACAAGTCATCAAAGAGCACAACCTCTCTTCCGAGCTTCGAGAGTACCTATCGAATGGCCAGCCTACGCTCGCCGCTTCCTTTGCTACTCTCGTGCTCGCTCCTGCCTACCTTGACGAGAGTGACGATGAATCCGAGCCTGAAGAATACGCCTCGGACGCTGAGGACTTGAACGACGATGAAGAGGGCTCAGTAACGACCGACGGCTCATCCGAATCAGACTTTGAGGGGTTTGATAATGAGGAGCAGCCCGAAGGCATCATGGCACGAGTACGAACAGCGTACGATGCCGACATAGACGCCCAAGAGTTAGTTCAGGCCCTTGAATCTGGCGCGAGGACATTCCCGGGCTTCTCGCTGTCCGAGTGCGAGCTCCAGGAAGGTGTCGTCTACTTCCGTAAGAAGCTTTACGTACCGCAGCCCGAAGGCTCTAATATCCGAGCTGAGATTCTTCAAATCATCCACGACTCCGCCTCTGGGGGTCACCCAGGCGTAGCCAAGACCCACAAGCTCCTCGCTAGGTATTACTGGTGGCCGCATTCCTGGAAGGACGTCCGCCGCTACGTGCTGAACTGCGCTGCTTGCCGAAGAGCCAAAGCTAACCGCCACCGTCCCCACGGTCTCTTGCACCCTCTCCCGGCTCCTGATCGTCCGTGGAAGCACATCACTATGGACTTTATCACCGATCTTCCTCACGGCAAGACCTTCAGCGGCGTGAAAGCAAAGGCCCTTCTAGTGATCGTGGACCGTCACTCCAAGGACCGGTACATGATCCCGTGCTGGAGCATGACCGCAAAGGAGACTGCTCGCTTGTTCTACGAATTCGTCTGGCGCTTTCAAGGCCTCCCGGATAGCATCACCTCTGACAGAGGCACCCAGTTCATCTCGCACTTCTGGAAGCGTCTGTGTGCTATCCTGGGCATCAAGCATAACCTCTCGACCAGTTTTCAGCCACAGACCGACGGCCAGACCGAAATTACGAACGCTATCCTCGAGCAGGTCCTTCGTTGCTTCGTCGACTACCACCAGAAGGATTGGCCTCAGCATATCCCTGCGGTGGAGTTCGCTACTCGTAACTGGGACTCGGAGACTACTGGCTACTCTCCCTTCTATACTACGAGAGGTTACCACCCTCGTACAGGCATGGAACCAGAAGAACCTCTCCCGCCTACCGAAGACGCAAACGAGCAAGCAGCAGACGAGTTCGCTACTATGCTCTCACAGATCCATGAAGAAGTTCACGACGAGATGGTGTACGCACAAGCAATCTACGAGGATCAAGCCAATCGTCGTCGCCAGCCAGCTCCCGACTACCAAGTAGGCGATATGGTCTACCTCAACTCCAAGAACATCAAGACAGACCGCCCCTCCAAGAAGCTGAACTGGAAGAACCTAGGTCCTTTTGAGATCACCGAGCGTATCAGTTCACACGCCTACCGTCTAGCTCTTCCTGCGAACATAAAGATCCACGACGTCTTCCATCCCGTACGCCTTCGGCCGTCGGCTGAGGACCCATTCCCGAACCAAAACCAAGACATGCCAGGTCCTCCCGATGAAGTAGAAGTCGACGAGCCTGTTAACCTACCTTCTGACGACTATGCCGTCCGCAAGATCCGGGGAATCCGCGTAGAGCCCAACGACGTTGAAGGACTACCGCCGATCAAGTATGAAGTCTAATGGCAAGGTTGCCCTGAGTGGGATACCTCATGGGAACCTATCCAACATATCATCTTCAATCGTCAAGCAATCGAAGAATACCACGCCCGCGCAGACGGCCCAGAAGTCAACATCGGCAGGCTCTTCGAATCTGAGCTTTTCGACGGGGCTTACCAATGGTGTATCGACCATGACATCAGGCCTAGGCCTGGTACTGAAGCTGAACATCCTCGATATGTGGAACTACTACGGCTTCGTAGGAACTCAGCTTTGTTCGGGGGGGCTACTGTCATGGTCTCCCCACAGAGTGTACAGAAGGTGGGGACAGAAGAGCCTCAGAGTGCTCAGAAGTCGTCAAGAAGTGACAGTCCAGCTTGGTGTGTGAGCGCCAAGAATCACATGCCCCGCAACATTCGCTACGGGACCCAGCCCTCCAAATTCACCCCTCTACCAAACCTTGACAGATTCACTTCGGCTCGTGACTGTGTGACTCACGGCACTCCCGCGAGCACCCGCGACTGCGCTGGACCCTGGAAGAAGCACGTGGAAGACTCGGAACGTAGGGCAGGTTGGAATAAGGTTTTGAGCAAAGCTGCTGAGCGCGGCTTCGCACGGGTTAGCCCTGTTGATGCGGGGACACGCACTCGCGAGGGTCGCGTATAAATATCTGGCCTTCCCCAGGCCTCTCTTGCTTTCTTCGTCTTTTGTTTTGTGTAGCAATCATACTATACCCTTTTGCATCTGCACTTCGCACCTGCATTCTCGCTTTCACCCTTGCATCTCACAGGCCAGGCTCTCGCCCTGACAATACTAGAGGCTCACTACGTCTATATAGAGGGCGGACTTTTAGTAGTTACGACTTCTATATACGGCTATTATACGGCTAGTCCTTACCTATAGTAGCTAAGTATAGTCCTTAGGCGAGAGGGCCTACTGTCATGGTCTCCCCACAGAGTGTACAGAAGGTGGGGACAGAAGAGCCTCAGAGTGCTCAGAAGTCGTCAAGAAGTGACAGTCCAGCTTGGTGTGTGAGCGCCAAGAATCACATGCCCCGCAACATTCGCTACGGGACCCAGCCCTCCAAATTCACCCCTCTACCAAACCTTGACAGATTCACTTCGGCTCGTGACTGTGTGACTCACGGCACTCCCGCGAGCACCCGCGACTGCGCTGGACCCTGGAAGAAGCACGTGGAAGACTCGGAACGTAGGGCAGGTTGTAATAAGGTTTTGAGCAAAGCTGCTGAGCGCGGCTTCGCACGGGTTAGCCCTGTTGATGCGGGGACACGCACTCGCGAGGGTCGCGTATAAATATCTGGCCTTCCCCAGGCCTCTCTTGCTTTCTTCGTCTTTTGTTTTGTGTAGCAATCATACCATACCCTTTTGCATCTGCACTTCGCACCTGCATTCTCGCTTTCACCCTTGCATCTCACAGGCCAGGCTCTCGCCCTGACATCACAAAAGACCAACAAACCGTCAACCACTCGAGTCATCCTCATGGGTGACCACGCCACCGATAGAGGTGTCAACCTCGACAACCAAGACACTCCATTCCACTTCAGTGAGTGGACTGACATCCCCTTCTCGAACGCCGCTGCCTTCGGTGCCTGGGCAAACGCCAACCCCGACACCGCCTACGCTCTCATCAACCGCACCGTCTCCTCTTTCCGCGAGACCGCCCAGCAGGTCGAGCAAGCAAACAACCAAGCAACATACCTTCAAGGTATTGTGAACACCTTCCAGAACCTCGCCCCGCACGCCGACGACAACCGCCGCCAGCACTTCTCCAAGAAGGTCAACGACCCAGACGAGTTCGACGGCAACAAGAGCAAGTTTGAGGCATTTGAGACACAGCTCACCATCAAGCTGTTGGCTAATGCCGACCACTTTCCGCAAGAGAAGGACAAAGTCACGTACGTCTTCTCCCTCCTTCGGGGAGACGCCGCGGCTCAGGTACAACACTACATCGACAACGCCACGCAGACTATCGGCTGCCCGGACGTCCTCACCTTGATGCAGGACCTCCGTGCTGCCTTTGGTGATCCAGACCGTAGAGCCACCGCCCAGAACGCCATCCACAACCTCCTCCAGAAGAACAAGAGCTTCGCCGAGTACCTCGCGGCCTTCAACCGCGACATCGGGTTCACCGGCTACAACGAAGAGACCAAGAAGAGCACTCTCCGCCGTGGTTTGTCAGCAGAGCTTCTTCGAGCCCTCGAGGACAAGGACGTCGGTGCTATGAGCTTCCGTGAGCTCGTCGAGACCTGCCAGCGCCTCGACTCCAACATGAAACACACCGCCTCTCTCCTCGCTTCCCGTTCTCAAGGTCGTCAGCCTCGTGGTCCCGGAAGCCACTTCGCTGCTCCACTAGGCGCCGCCGCTCCTACGGCTCTCCCTCCCGTCTCTGTAGGTGACGCTATGGATCTCAGCGCTGGTGCCGCCGTCCCTCGAGTCCAGGGCCTCGTCAACGGTAAGCTCACTCCCGAAGAGAAGCTTCGCCGTCGCCAGGCCGGACTCTGCACCTACTGCGGCGGTCCAGGCCACATCGCAGCCAACTGTCCGCAGCTCGCTGCTCGTAACGCCCGCAACCCGGTTCGCGGCGCTGTCGGCGCTATCGAGCCTGCTCCTGCTGCTCCCGCTGAGCAGGAAAAAGCCTAGGTCTTCCTCATCGACGCGATGAAGACCAAGAACAACGTTTACCGAAAGTGAAGAGAGGAAAGAAGTTGAGGATCAATACAGCACAGCTAGACCTGTACGACGAGACGGGCAAGGACCACGCTTGCAAACCGTTCGTCACGAATGTAAATATCGGCTCAAAGAAACTCTCTTCTTCCAATCTCACTCTCATGGACACTGGCGCACTAGGCGAGTCTTTTATGGACTATAAACTCGCGACCTCTCTCAACCTCGAACCCCAGGAACTGAAGTACCCTCGCACCCTTGAACTCTTTGACGGCACGGAGACTACCACTGGTAAGATTACTCATGTTGTACACACGTCAATCACCCTCGGAGGCAAGCGTATGTCGATCACCAGCTTCCTTACGTCCCTACCGCATCAGAAGTTTATCCTCGGCCTCCCCTGGTTCAGACGACACCGACCTATCATCGACTGGACTTCCCTTACTGTCAGCTTCCCTCCAGAAGTTCCTCCGGCACCTCCGCCTTCTCCGCCGCCTCAGCGCGGTCCTGAGTATACCAAGATCTTCCAGGTGAACGCCGCTGCCTTCACCACTGCTGCTAAGCAGCCCAAAGCTCAAGTCTTCGCCGCCTCTCTCCGCGATATCGACATCGCCCTCGAGAAGCTCGACAAGAAGCGTACACCTACCGACCCTGCTACGAAGGTCCCTCCTTGGGCACACCACATCCTCCACGTATTCGATGCTAAAGCCGCAGACGAGCTGCCTCCTCATCGCCCTCACGACCACAAGATTGAGCTAGAAGAAGGTGCAGAGACACCGTTCGGACCGTTATATTCCATGTCCCGAGAAGAGCTTATCGTCCTCAAGAGATACCTCGAAGAGAACCTAAAGAAGGGGTTCATTCGAGCGAGCCGTTCCAGCGCTGGCAGTCCCGTCATGTTCGTCAAGAAGCCCGGCGGTGGTCTACGCTTCTGCGTAGACTACCGAGGCTTGAACGCTGTTACAAAGAAGAACCGCTACCCAATACCGTTGATTCAGGAGACGCTCGAGCGCCTCTCTAAGGCCAAGTACTTCACCAAGCTCGATGTCATCGCTGCGTTCAACAAGTTACGAATGGCAGAAGGACACGAGTATCTCACAGCCTTCCGTACTCGCTACGGGCTGTTCGAGTCGCTCGTTATGCCCTTCGGCGTTTGTAACGGGCCTAGTACCTTCCAGAACTTCATTAACGACATCCTTCAGGAGTTCCTCGATCAGTTCTGCACTGCCTACATCGACGACATCCTAGTCTATAGCGAGACCAAGGAGGAGCACCGCGAGCACGTCTGTAAGGTCCTTCAGAAGCTCGCAGACGCCGGCTTGCAGCTCGACATCGACAAGTGCGAGTTTGAGAAGACCGAAGTCAAGTTCCTTGGTTTGATCATTACCGCAGACGGCATCAAGATGGACCAAGAGAAGATCGACGCTATCGTCGAATGGGATGCTCCTACGAACGTCAAAGAGGTCCAGGGTTTCCTAGGCTTTGCCAACTTCTACCGCCGCTTCATCCACGCATTTTCGGGCGTGGTACGCCCTTTGACGAAGCTCACGCGCAAGGGTGAGAAGTTCGCCTGGACCGACGAATGCCAGGAGGCTTTTGACTTGCTCAAAGCGAAGTTTGTTGAGAACCCGCTTCTACGGCACTTCGATTTCGAACTGGAGACCCGTGTAGAGACCGACGCATCCGACGGCGTGGTGGGCGGTGTCCTGCTACAACGCCGCTCGCCTGAATCCCCCTGGTTACCTGTCGCCTTCCTCTCCAAGAAGATGACCGCCACGGAGTGTAACTACGAGATCTACGACAAGGAGCTTCTCGCCATCGTCAAAGCTTTCGAAGAGTGGCGCCCCGAGCTCGAAGGCTCTGCTATGCCCGTCCAAGTAAGCTCCGACCATAAGAACCTCGTCTACTTTATGAAGAGCAAGCTGCTCAATCGTCGCCAGGCCCGCTGGAGCGAGTTCCTCTCCCGGTTCAACTTCGTGATCTCGTACACGCCCGGCAAGGCCAACTCGATGGCCGACGCCCTTACCCGCCGCCCTGGTGACTCTCCAGTTGATCGAAGAGGGGGCCGGCAAATCGCAGGGCAACAAGTCATCAAAGAGCACAACCTCTCTTCCGAGCTTCGAGAGTACCTATCGAATGGCCAGCCTACGCTCGCCGCTTCCTTTGCTACTCTCGTGCTCGCTCCTGCCTACCTTGACGAGAGTGACGATGAATCCGAGCCTGAAGAATACGCCTCGGACGCTGAGGACTTGAACGACGATGAAGAGGGCTCAGTAACGACCGACGGCTCATCCGAATCAGACTTTGAGGGGTTTGATAATGAGGAGCAGCCCGAAGGCATCATGGCACGAGTACGAACAGCGTACGATGCCGACATAGACGCCCAAGAGTTAGTTCAGGCCCTTGAATCTGGCGCGAGGACATTCCCGGGCTTCTCGCTGTCCGAGTGCGAGCTCCAGGAAGGTGTCGTCTACTTGCGTAAGAAGCTTTACGTACCGCAGCCCGAAGGCTCTAATATCCGAGCTGAGATTCTTCAAATCATCCACGACTCCGCCTCTGGGGGTCACCCAGGCGTAGCCAAGACCCACAAGCTCCTCGCTAGGTATTACTGGTGGCCGCATTCCTGGAAGGACGTCCGCCGCTACGTGCTGAACTGCGCTGCTTGCCGAAGAGCCAAAGCTAACCGCCACCGTCCCCACGGTCTCTTGCACCCTCTCCCGGCTCCTGATCGTCCGTGGAAGCACATCACTATGGACTTTATCACCGATCTTCCTCACGGCAAGACCTTCAGCGGCGTGAAAGCAAAGGCCCTTCTAGTGATCGTGGACCGTCACTCCAAGGACCGGTACATGATCCCGTGCTGGAGCATGACCGCAAAGGAGACTGCTCGCTTGTTCTACGAATTCGTCTGGCGCTTTCAAGGCCTCCCGGATAGCATCACCTCTGACAGAGGCACCCAGTTCATCTCGCACTTCTGGAAGCGTCTGTGTGCTATCCTGGGCATCAAGCATAACCTCTCGACCAGTTTTCAGCCACAGACCGACGGCCAGACCGAAATTACGAACGCTATCCTCGAGCAGGTCCTTCGTTGCTTCGTCGACTACCACCAGAAGGATTGGCCTCAGCATATCCCTGCGGTGGAGTTCGCTACTCGTAACTGGGACTCGGAGACTACTGGCTACTCTCCCTTCTATACTACGAGAGGTTACCACCCTCGTACAGGCATGGAACCAGAAGAACCTCTCCCGCCTACCGAAGACGCAAACGAGCAAGCAGCAGACGAGTTCGCTACTATGCTCTCACAGATCCATGAAGAAGTTCACGACGAGATGGTGTACGCACAAGCAATCTACGAGGATCAAGCCAATCGTCGTCGCCAGCCAGCTCCCGACTACCAAGTAGGCGATATGGTCTACCTCAACTCCAAGAACATCAAGACAGACCGCCCCTCCAAGAAGCTGAACTGGAAGAACCTAGGTCCTTTTGAGATCACCGAGCGTATCAGTTCACACGCCTACCGTCTAGCTGTTCCTGCGAACATAAAGATCCACGACGTCTTCCATCCCGTACGCCTTCGGCCGTCGGCTGAGGACCCATTCCCGAACCAAAACCAAGACATGCCAGGTCCTCCCGATGAAGTAGAAGTCGACGAGCCTGTTAACCTACCTTCTGACGACTATGCCGTCCGCAAGATCCGGGGAATCCGCGTAGAGCCCAACGACGTTGAAGGACTACCGCCGATCAAGTATGAAGTCGAATGGCAAGGTTGCCCTGAGTGGGATACCTCATGGGAACCTATCCAACATATCATCTTCAATCGTCAAGCAATCGAAGAATACCACGCCCGCGCAGACGGCCCAGAAGTCAACATCGGCAGGCTCTTCGAATCTGAGCTTTTCGACGGGGCTTACCAATGGTGTATCGACCATGACATCAGGCCTAGGCCTGGTACTGAAGCTGAACATCCTCGATATGTGGAACTACTACGGCTTCGTAGGAACTCAGCTTTGTTCGGGGGGGCTACTGTCATGGTCTCCCCACAGAGTGTACAGAAGGTGGGGACAGAAGAGCCTCAGAGTGCTCAGAAGTCGTCAAGAAGTGACAGTCCAGCTTGGTGTGTGAGCGCCAAGAATCACATGCCCCGCAACATTCGCTACGGGACCCAGCCCTCCAAATTCACCCCTCTACCAAACCTTGACAGATTCACTTCGGCTCGTGACTGTGTGACTCACGGCACTCCCGCGAGCACCCGCGACTGCGCTGGACCCTGGAAGAAGCACGTGGAAGACTCGGAACGTAGGGCAGGTTGTAATAAGGTTTTGAGCAAAGCTGCTGAGCGCGGCTTCGCACGGGTTAGCCCTGTTGATGCGGGGACACGCACTCGCGAGGGTCGCGTATAAATATCTGGCCTTCCCCAGGCCTCTCTTGCTTTCTTCGTCTTTTGTTTTGTGTAGCAATCATACCATACCCTTTTGCATCTGCACTTCGCACCTGCATTCTCGCTTTCACCCTTGCATCTCACAGGCCAGGCTCTCGCCCTGACACCTACCTATTAAAGGGACTCGTCGCGCCGTTAGTAAAGATCTAAAACTAATGCCTAAGGAAGGTCACCGGGGTATATAAATCGATACTAATAAGGATGCTTAAGTACGAGACCGCTATACCGCCGATCGACCTATATATCTAGGGACTACGGACCTCCTACTTAGGCAAGTCGGTATAGTACCTAGTATAGAAGGTCATCGCTAGTGTAGTCGTAAGGGCCCGCGAATTAGTACTAGCGTATAAGGGCATTCGACCCGGAAACGAGCCGAACTACCGGGTAAGGGACGAATAGCTAGTAATATAATAGGAAGGTAAGAAATCGTTTGTAGAGCAACTATAGAAAGAGAGGTAGAACAACTAGGTTGTAGGGTATAGTAGACGCCCTTAGCTAGCGGGACAACCTAAGGAATAGTTAGCTACAAAATCCGCGGTCAAGTACCCCCTAAAGCTTATCTACTACCGCCTAACGAGGGTATAGAGTAGTATAGCAACCTAACTACGAAGCGAACACATCGGCCTCTAGGGGTACCTATTATAGAGGAAGGTTCTAGAATACACGAATACTAGCTACCCCTACGGCTATCGCTCCTAGAACGTACGGTACGTACTCCTCGTCTATCCGAGGTAGTCGCTAGGAAGGGGGGAGTAGATAGTAAAGGCGAGGAACCGGACGATTAGGGTACTTCTTAATAACGCTAAGGACCTACGGCGTATTACGAACTAGATACTAGAGAAGGGCTAGCTAGAACAGTACCGCCTAGTAGGAGTAGTATAGAAAGAGAGGATACGGCGTAGCGCGACGAGACTAGCTAGGAGCGGGGGCTAACGGGGTAGTGACATAGACTACGCACATTTAGAGGGAAAGCTAATCTAGATAAGGAGAAGTCGGGGGCGGGAAGGGTTTTCACCTATTCGGGTTTCCCTTTGTATATAATAATAGATATATACCTATATAGGCCGAGTAGGGTCCTAGAATAGGGGAATGACAAATCTATCTATCTATCTATCTATCTATCTAGTAAGGATGCTATCCCTACCGCCGAGTTATACGAGAATATTATAAAGATCGGTCTCTCTAGTATACTAGACGATTTTATAATAGTACCTAGCCCTTAGGTAGTTACCGAGCTTAGGACTAGTAAAGGTTAGACTCGAGCCCTACTTAACGAGGGATCTGAAGTCAATTTTATTAGCCCGAGCATAGTATACAAGTTTAGCTTACCTATTATACCTAGCGCCTTATAAGGGCGCGCGTACTATAGGGTCCGAATGAGATAGTTGTTGTTCTACGAAGCTACGAAAGAGGAGCGCGAGGCGCGGCGAAGTTATAAAGCAAAGCCAAGCCGCGCTAACCCGATACAGAAGGTCCGCGGTTCAGCCGGGCCGACGCAGCTATAGTGAGGGGTCGCGGGCTGCCCGTGACAGTACCCCCCCTCCCAAAACACGCCTTAGTCCTCTAAGCGTTATTCACCTTATAAGGCCACTTGCCTGTCGAGCTCTATAATCGCGCGAACGCCGAATTATCCTCTAGTGCCCTGTCGTCATCCGATAATATCGCATTCGCTCTATTAAGACTATCCTCGACCGGCTTCCTTCGAGAAACATGTTGCCTAGTTAGCTAGCTTGCCCTAGATCTAAGTCTGTCTTCGGCTCGCACTCGCGTATAATCCTTATAACTAAAGTTGTGTATCATTGTAGGCTCTATAGGCTCTACTCGAGTATCGAATATGTGCGGAGTAGATTCTATTAGAGGTAAGGCTCGAGGCGACTCATTCGTAACGGTGTCTTTCGGAATGACCCTAATCGAGTTGAGCCCGAGTATCTTAGTGGCTAGTAGGGACCAGTTAGATAGAGCTACGAAGCCTATAGGCGTAGACAACTCCGGCCGGTTATAGTGAAAGTCTATAATAGCGGCGGCTACGTATTTAAGTATGTCCTCTATAGGTTGCTAGGTCTCACCATCCTCCTCGTTCTAATATCCAGCCCATTTCACCTTATACTATATATCTACTTTACGCTTATGCCCCTTCTTTACCTTGCCTGCCCGCTTACGGGTGTATATGTTAAGGATCTTTTCTACCTCGTATATATACGTAGGTACTGCTACTACATCGGCTACTACATTAGCTTCGGTAGTATTAGGTTCGATAGTTATCGGTAGTGGCGGCGCTAGATGCTGCCCTTTAAGTAGTAGGAAATCGGGGTGGTCGGCTCGTTGTAGTAGTGAGGTGTAGAAGCAGTTATTAAGTCCTACTAGAGCGTCTAATAGTTTCAGTCGATAAGAGAGTCTAGCCGGCATAACTTCCGTAATCTAGTAAGGGCCGGTATATCTCCTATCTAGCTTCTTAGATAGTCGAGTCGTACGGATGTTCTTAGTGCTAAGATACACCTAATTACCTACCTTATAGTCTAGAGGAATGCTTCGGTAGCGGTTTGCTACCTCTGCTTAGAGAGCTTATAACATTCGTATATTCTCTTAAAGGTGTTTATGAAGCTCGCAAATTCGACGTATAAAGGTTTCTACTGATCGCGTATCCAGTCGCTAGAGAGTAGTTAGTCCTCCCTCCTTTCTAGCGTTCAGGTCAACTCGCTCTATAAACTTAGGGTTGTATCCTAAGGTAGCGTAGAACGGCGACACACTAGTAGTCTTAGACAGGTGATTGTTGATCGCGAACTAAGTAAGGTATAGCCATTCTGCCTAGTCATCCTGTGCCTCGTTAGTAAACATACGGAGATACTATTCTATCGCCTAGTTAGTACGTTCTGACTGTCTATCAGTTTCTAGGTGATACGAAGAACTTAGCTTACGATTTGTACGGAGCATCTTATAGAGTTTCTTCTAGAAGGTAGCAACCTACTACTTGCTACGGTCTGATATAATAGTATTAGGAAACCCGCGCCGACAGAACACATATTTAAGGAAAAGCCTTGCCGTATTCTGTGCTATCATTACGCTAATAGGGATCAGCTCGACTTCCTTAGTAAGCCTATTAGTGACGGTTATAATGTTGTTATAGACTATGCCGTTAAGAGTGCTGTCTAGGAGTCCGATAACGAAGTCGACTATAATGTGTTTCTAAGGCCGATCTGGAACAGGAAGTAGCTATAGTAATCCTAGTGGCTAGGAGTGTAGAGATTTTATTATACGGTAGGTGCGGCAATTCGCGGTGTATCTACGCACGGATCTCGCTAATCTAGGCTAGTAGAATTCACGTACTACGAGTTCATAAGTACGAGCTCGTCCTAGATAGCCTACTACTAGAGCGTCATAGTTTATCTTGATTATCCTAGTCTATAAAGCTTAGTCATTTAGTACCTATAAGCTCTAGCCGTCGTATTAGTTTCGAACATATAGTAGGTCGCTATCTACTTTATAGTGTGCTAGGTGAATCTTCGCTCTCTATAGCAGTGTAGGAGTACGGTCTTTCTATAGGTCCTTAATCGCGGTCTTAAGCTCGTTATCGGTTACGTACGCCGTCGACATTCGATACTCGAGTTCGGCTTCCCGCTAACTTTTACGCGTCGCCGGTTGTTCAGTAGGCGCATCTCGTTCTATAGGCATAAACTCTTTAGCTTTAGGGTTTAGCGGTACTAGTTCCTCTTCTTCCGGCGTATCTTCTACTGTTGCCTATAGTGAGGCGATCTTAAGGAATCGCTTAGGAGGCAGCAATGTCTAATACTGATACTAGTTCCGAGGGTCGTCCACCCCCTACGGAAGGTCCTAGCTGCGTCTCGTTAGGCTGTCTAGCTTTGTACCTTGAAGTCCTAGACGGTATATTATCTTGAAGTTGAACTATAACAAGAACTTAGCCCAACGCGCTTATCGCCGATTTAGCTACTTTGTCGTTATGAAGTATTCTAGGTTCTTATAGTCGGTGTAAATCTTGACTAGCTATGAGTCCTTATTATCTGCCTCGTAGGCGAGCTCGGGTCTCTATTCCTTAAAAGCCTTAATGATAGCTAACAGTTCCTTATTATAGATTTCATAATTACACTCCTATAGACTCAACTTCTTCGAGTAGAAGGCTATAGGATGTAGCATACCATTCTCGTCATACTGCGAAAGCACGCCGGCGTTTACAAAATCTGAAGAATCTGTCTCTATTACTGTTTCCCTACCTAGTACGTAATGTGCGAGTATACCGGCTTTGCTAAACGTAGCTTTCAAATTGTCAAAGGCTCGTTAGCAATCTAGTGACTATTGAATCCTTCTGTTCTTATGATTACTTAGTCCGTCCGACTTGGTTAGGTTTGTAAGAGGAGTAGCTATACGCGAAAATGCTTCGATAAACCGCCTATAGAAGTTGGCAAATCTAAGGAAGGCCTAGACATCCTTCAGGTTCTTAGGAGCTTCCTATGTCTAAATATATTCGAGTTTCTCGGGGTCCATCTCGATACCGTTAAGGGTTATAATTAGCCCAAGATACTTCACCTTCTATTAGTAGAATTCGCTTTTGTCGATGTCTACTATAAGTCCTATATCGCGTAGCTTAGTGAGAACCTTCCGTACGTGTTCAATATGCTCCTCTAAGGTGTCACTGAAGATAAGTACGTTATCTAGGTTGGCCGACACAAAGTCGTCTAGGTGTTCTTATAAGACCTTGTTAATGTATAATTAGAACGATACTAGTCCGTTACACAAGCCGAATGGCAACACTAGACACTCGTAGATGCCGTATCGTGTCGCAAACGCTATTAACCACTCGTACCCTTTAGCTATCCGTAACTTGTTAAAGGCTGCTATAATGTCTAGCTTTATGAAGTACTTCTTGCCGTATATACGGTTAAGCGTCTCTTGTATCAAGGGAATCGGATACCGGTTCTTAATAGTGATCGCATTCAATCCTCTATAGTCGATACAAACACGCAGCCTACCTCTAGGCTTACGTACCACTAGCACTAGTGTAGGAGACTGGTTCGTCTTTTGCCCTACTTTCCGTACCTTCCCTTTAGATGTTTGCTCGTCTAGCTATTTCTTAACTACCTCGTTCTCCTTCTTAGCTAGGCCGTAGAGCTTGCGGTATAGTGGCTCTTATAGACTATTAGGCTTAATATGAATCTCATGATCTACGCCTAGTCGGTGAGGTGGGAGTCCTTTATGATCCTTAGCTAAGAAAGCGTCCGTAATATCGTAGTATATTAGCGGCAACTTCTCCTTTAGGTTGTGATTGAACTGCTTGTTTAAGAATTGGTCCAGATCATTAGCAGCTATTGTACTTAGCTTAAGCTCTCCGCCGTCGCTCTTACGCCTAGTAGGCATGATGTAGAAGCACTCAGCCCTAGGCCGGTACGCGTACATCCCCTACGCGCGTTAAGAAACGCCCTAGTAGTCCACTTCTTCATCGTCTATGTCTTCTAGGTCATATGATAAGACATTCAGCTCTACCCCTCCTGCTATAAAGCTCGCTGCATCTCTAGTAAAGGGCTCTAGTCCGTACCGTACTAGTGCCTGCTTCTTCTTCTCGCGGTAGTTTAGGGATTGTACTGTTGTCGGTGTCTTATTCTATAGACAGTGACCAAAGCAGTAATCCGACCTAAATGCCACCTCGCCTATCTCCTAGAAGATGTTTAGGTTGTGCGCTATAAGCTACGGCAGGCCAAAGACGATGTCGTATTCGAAGTCGGTGACGTAGTATAACATTTGCTCGTAATAATCGCCTATAACTACGTCTATAGGGGCCGCGTGTGTAATCTGCCGCGTAGTGGCCGTTCTATCTCCTAGTGTTAGTCGTCGGCTTTACGTCAAAGGGATTAGGGGTATTGTGTATTTGCGTGTGAATTTCCAGTTAAGAAAGAGAGAGGTAGAAGCAGAATCTATAAGGCCTCGAGCCTTTCTCTATTATATCATTACGGGTAACACTATATAAGGGTACATAGCTAGCTATTACTTATCTAGTGCGTATACCGATATCTTAAGCTCCTTACTATAGTCTGTTACCGTCTCTTACGTTCCGTGTCTCTTAATCTTATACTCTTTCTATCCTAGGAAGTTCGGGTGACCGCTATCTACTACGCTTAGGCAGCGGTCGTGCCATTTCCCTACTACGGATCGGCGGCTAGGGAACTGAGGTTCGCGTTCGGATTCGGCGTAGTATTACGTAGACGCGGTAGGCGATAGTCGCTATCGTACCTATATATTAGGCATTTAGGGTTAGTCGATACGTAAGAACCTATACGGTAGCGGTAGTACTTACCCTACTTCTTAAGGTCTTCGCGCTACTTACGGTTAAGCGTAGGCAGGTTCTATAGATATGTCGGTAGATCCTCCTTCTTCTTAGTACTAGCGTACTGTAGTAGGCGCTATACTAAGGCACCTGCTATACCGGTAGCGGCACTAGTAACTACGTTACCGTTGTTCTAGTTATTCTAGCCGCTATTGCTATTCGAGTTGCTATTGCCCCGGGGGCGCTCCTTCTACGGGTATAGTCGATCTGTCTCGTAGAAACTCTCGTCTAGTACGGTATACTCCTCGATAACGTCTTATATACTGTCTAGGCGGCGGTCGACTTCGCGGTCGCCGAAGGTCTTAATAAAGTACTTACGGTTTAGTCGGTTGCGGAATAGTATAAGCTCGGTCTTATCGGTCTATAATATCTAGGCGCGTAACTTCGAGTAGCGGGCATAGAAGGCTATAAAGGTTTCGCCTTGTTCTTGCTTATAGGTAGCAATATTAACTATAGCCTTAGTTCCCTTATTACGTATACTATATTGGCGTGTTATCTAGTCTAATAACTCTTCTCTAGTCTTGAACTCGTTAAAGGACTACTGTCTAGGCATAGGGATCCTCGGCTTAATGCTTCGCTAAGGATCACCTTGTGTCTACCTATATACGAAGCGCAGACTATCTACCTTAGTACGGAAGGTTGCTATAGTCAGCTTTAGGAGAACACTACTGTACTAGCTGTCGAAATTAGGGTCGTTATCGTTCTTAAAGTGCTTAGGGTCGGGCACACCCTTGCCGATCTCTATACCGCGAGTAAGGGTGCGGTCAATAGTGAAGAGACGTTCTAGAAGGTCAACTAGTAGTGTCTAGGTACGGGTGTTACGCATTCTCGAGTCACGACTATTGTTAGGTCCTAGTCGCGGACGGTCGTTGTCACGTCCTCGGCTATTGTCGCTACGGTCATCGTCGTCTCTATCGTTATCGTTATTACTACCACCGCCACCGCCCCCTCCACTAGCAGCTTCGCGATACCTACGCAACAGCTACTCGAGTGAGGTCTCGCGTAGGCGGGAACGAGAGGATCGGCGGCCTGAGCGGCCCCTGCCTCCGTTCTGTATAGTGTCTCCTACCTTAAGCCGAGCCTTTAGGTTATCGACTTCTTGTTATAGGGCCTGGTTCTTTGCCTTAGCATCTTGTGCCTTCTTCTTCTCCTTCTCGCAGATCTCGCTGAACTGCTTACATAGGTTATTAGCTTCCTTATATTTCTTCCCTAGCTCTTACAACTTAGCTAGGTCGTAATCCTTCTTGCTCTTAAGATCTGCTGCCATTTTCTGTGTGACAAGCTCTTCACTTCGTAGCATCTTGTAGATACGGTCGTATTCGGTGTACAGCGTGGTGTACTAGGTGTTCTGGAGGTCGTTGGCTCGCTCTATTATATCGAGTTGTCTGCCCTTAGTAATTGCCGTGTTGACTACTTGTAGTACGAAGTCGTAGGTGGTCTTCGGGTGTTGGGATGCAAGGGTCGTGAGGTTGTCTAGGGTGACATTCTGGTATTCGGATACGAGAATGTGTTCTGCCTCGTCGAGTAATAGATATACCTCGTCTAGGTCGCCGCCTAGGTTCTCTTCGAGCTTGAACTCGAACAGTTCTATAAAGTCAATCTCACTACCTTCTTCTCGCTCGAAGGCCTTCTAGTAAGCTTTATCAATCTCTTGTTATAGCGCGACACCGGTGTCTACTGTAACCCGCCGGTTGTCGTCCTGTGTCTAACTCTAAGGAAAAGAGGAGAGGTCCGGGAAAAGAGATGTACGCTACTTACTTTTGCCCTTAGGCTTAGGTGGCGGTAGTATGCCGCCGTTCGCTATTTATGAAGTCATGTTGTCTAGGTTCGGGGGAGGCGTGACGGTGCCTGTATCCTAACTGTCTACGAGCGCGCGACTACCTACTAATAGTGTCGCCACGTTACGTTCTCTAGGCATCTACGCGCTATACGCCTTACCGTGTTCTATGTTCTAATACGGCTCTACGCGTTCTCGAGTTCTACGGTTCTGTCTGTTCCTGTTATTACGCGTCCCTTACCTAGATCCGCGATCTGAGTAGTAAGGTAGAACAAAATGTAAGGGCGCGCGTACTATAGGGTCCGAATGAGATAGTTGTTGTTCTACGAAGCTACGAAAGAGGAGCGCGAGGCGCGGCGAAGTTATAAAGCAAAGCCAAGCCACGCTAACCCGATACAGAAGGTCCGCAGTTTAGCCGGGCCGACGTAGCTATAGTAAGGGGTCGCGGGCTGCCCGTAACACGCCTACTTGTCCTTTCGAGGAGCGGGTAGAAGGGCGAAGTTTAAGGGGGTAATTTCAAAGCTTAATACTTAGGTATTTAGTATATACTACTAGATCGATATGTTTGTCTCCGCTAATCTAGATTCGCCTACAATCCTTAGCCGCCCTTAGTATAGGAAGTTACGACTAATAGGCCGTAACTACGACAATAGATTATAGGAGGGAACAATCGCTAGTAGGAAAGGTGAAAGTATAATGTTTACGGCTATTATAGGTACTAATAAGTACAAAACTCTTTAAAAACTTTTATAGTCCTCGAAAAAGCGAACGCGGGTTAATTTACGGTATTTAACCCGCTATAAGCATTAGAAGCCCGGTTTTAAAACAAGTCCGCTTTTCGAGTCTAGTCGGGGAGACCTTAGTAAATATATTAGGGGCGGAGTGTTCTAATAGTACGGCGTATCGACATCGATAAGAAGGTATAACGAAGCTAAACCCTAAGCCTATAGATACGACTGTCTTCGACTACTTTAAGAACTACGGCGGCTCCGTATTATAACAAAGAGAAAATGTCCTCGACCTTAGCCTATATTCGAAGAAATTACTAGAACTACTCGGGAACTGCTAATACTTAAGCGCTAAGGTGACTACTAACGCTCTAGGAGAGTAGGTCATTACAAATATATACTCCGTATAGGGCGACTAGTATACGGAGATCCAGAAATAGGGCCAGATTAATAGGTAGGCTTAGAAACGAGACGTAGGGTTATATAGACCCGGTATTAGGATGCCGTATATATTTACTATATATAAGCGAAAAGCTAATAAGAAAAGACCTATTAATACGAGCGTTTACGAGAGGCCTTAGTCGAAAGTAGATAGTGATATAGATTAGAAGCGGAAGGCCCTTTACTAGGAATCTCTAATACTAGTAGGGTAAGGCCCGTTCGATAGGAGGTATCTTATTAAAAAGTTCTCTAGTATCGAGCGCGGCTCGAGGATTATACCTAAAAGGCTCGCTAGTATTAAGGTTAGTATCGCTCTCTTGGCTAAGGAAAGACAGATATTTAATAAAATGCTTTTTAACCGAGAAGGTGTCCTAGCGTAGGATTTTAGCTATATACGGCAGATTAGACATAATGTTATGCCTCCTTAGAAGATCATAACGATTGCGTACAAACCGTAGTAGGCGCGGAACATTCGGTTATACCTAAGCTTACGAGCGATTATAGAACAGATAATACGCGCTCGAATTAAGAACAGAATTCCTAAGTATAGTCAAGGTGCTTATACGAATACTAAGTTCTTAGTAGCGAAGAAGGTCGAGCTAAATAGCAAAGCTATACTATATAGGTTGATCAACTCTACTATACTCTTAAATAAGGTAACGATAAGGGATACGAACATTCCCCTAGATATAGACGGGTTCTCGGAAGACTTTACTAGGTATAGAGTAGCCTCTTTAGTAGACTTGTTTTCGGGGTACGACTAGATTACGCCTAACAAAACTAGCCGAGATTTAACGGCCTTTATAACGCCTCTTAGGCTTATACGGTATATAAAGTTACTATAGAGTACGACAAACTCAGTTACTTAGTTCGTACGGGTAGTAACTAAGGTGTTAATAGACTATATTTCTTACTAAGCAAAACTATTTCTTAACGATATCGGCGTAAAAGGTCCTACTAAGGACTAAAGTGACGCTAAGGTAGAGCCTAGCATTCGATAATAGGTCGTAGAATATATTATATCCCTTAATCTTGTTCTTACGGACCTAGAGAGGGCCGGAGCGGTAGTCGTAGGGGAGAAGTCGTAGTAGCTTTATAAGACCCTAAATATCGTAGGCTATATTACTAGCCCGAGCGGCCGCTATCTAGATCCTAAGGTAGTAGCTAAGATCTTAGACTAGCTAACCCTTAAGTACGTAAAGGACGTTCGAGTTTATATTAGGATCTATATTTACTTCCGGATTTAGATCCCCTAGTTCGTAATTGTCGCTTGGCTAATATATAAGCTTTTAAGGAAGGACGTCGAGTTTATCTAGACTAAGAATAAGCAGTTCTCGAAAGAGAACCTAGTAAGATTCTTAGTAATAACACTAGCGTTAGTAACTATCTCCTACGACCTAGGAGCTAGTAGGATCTTCGTTTCTATTAACTCGAGTAGTATTAGGTAGGGTTATATAATATCGTAGGAATTACTAGACAATACTTAACGAAGACACCTAGTAAGGTATAAGAGCGGTACCTAGAACGTAAACGAGGCTAAGTACGATATAGGAAAGCGGGAGTGCCTCGGAGTACTAAAGGGCCTTAAGAAGGTATAGCGCTACCTCGTAGGAGTAGACTTTATCCTCGAAGTTAATACTAAAACGCTAGTATAGTAGTTAAATCGGCTAGTATCCGACATTCTAAACTCTATAATAGTAAGGTAGGTTACTTAGATCCGGCTATTCACCTTTAAAGTAAGGTATATTGATAGGAAGAAGTACTCCGGACCGGATATACTATCTCGTAAACTACCTATAGCTAAGGAGCTTATAGAACCTAACGATAATATTAATAAGATAATTAACGACAAATTCTTCCGTTACGCCGAGCTAGTTAATACTTTCCCCGTTATTCTAGAGCGTGAACGACTCCTCGAACCCTAGTATAGTAACAATTCCGAGCTTATAGCTTATATTCTAGTATATCGAATACGACCGGAAGGGGTTACCCGGGCTAAGTATCGAAACCTCGTTAAGAAGAGTCCTCGGTACTACTTAAGAGACAAGCTCTTGTTTTATTAGCGGCGAAGGGGTGCACCGATATAGCTAGTAGTAGACGAGGATAATACTTAGAAAGAGATCGTAATATACTATTATAAAAAGTATAGTTACCGAAGTACCGAGCTAGTATATAATCTTATTACTAGCCGGTATTACTAGGAGGGCTACTTCTCCGACGTATCGAATTAGGTAAGGACTTATACTCCTTATCACTTTCGCGAAGGTAACTAGAGAGTAGGAGAAATATACTTATCGACTTAGTAGGTTATAGGAGAGAGGTAGTACTACGATCCCGTCTACGTATATAGAAACGGGTACTTACTTATCGCCCGAGAAGCTCTAAGTAGGTAGATTAAGGCGAAGGTCGTATAGAAGCCTCTAAATTTGCGGGCGATTACTAAGTTCTTATACGAGATAGTATTTAGCCGGCATAGATACTACTATAAGATTGTACTTAATAACGCTAGTATTAACGAAGGGGAGGTAGAGAGTATGCTTATTAGTATAGGTATTAAGTATATCCGGATCTTACCCTACTATCCGTAGTTAAATATAACTATAGAAGTAGGATATCGACCTATTCTAGCTACTTTAGCTAAGCTTACTAAGAACACCTATAAGTCCTAGAAACGATAGATTACTACGGTACTTTAGGCTAATAGAACTACGGTATCTAGAATTACGGGTATAACTCCGGCGGAGGTCCTATATAGCTATCGTACTATTCTCCCGATCGAGGTAGAATACCTAATATAGGCGAACTATAAATAGGGATCTATTAGATCAACGAAGGAGCTATTAGCTATTCGGGCGCGTTAATTATAGGTGCGGGATATAAGTCTTTAGGAGTTATAGTTACGAAGAGTAAGGCTTTATACCCTAAGTAAGGAATACTTCGATACTAAACGTAGTATTAACTTCTAGGGGTTCTAGGTCGGGGATCTTATAGTCAAGTTCGACAAGCTATTTAAGGATGACCTATCTAGAAAGATTAGTTACCGCTAGCTTAGGCCGTATCGTATAGCTAAGGTGTACTCGGGGTTTAGTATATACGTCCTTAAAGAGCTTAATAGTACGAGGTTAAAGGGTATATAAGCCCGAGAGAACCTGAAGCTAATCCTATAGTTAAGACCGGACCCGGAGCTTAATCTTCCTAAAGCTAAAGACATTATAGCGCTAGAGGATAGGGTTAATATCGCGAATATCGAAAAAGGCAATCTTCCGAACGAGAACAGACCTACTACGTCCGAATCTAACGACGAAGAGGATAACGATATACTTCTAATAGGCATTAATAGAGCTACTACACTTCCGGAACTAGAATCTAAGCCGACGAGACTATAGGTACGGCCTTATAACCTTACTACGGAGGAGATGGCCAAATTTACTAGGATTTAGGTTAAAGGAGGTATAGGATTTTATTGTTTCTTTCTTTAGGCGTAAGGAGTTCCCTAACTTATAGTATACTAGTACGATAGATATATATTGATCCTTAGAAAAATGCTTAGAAGGAGGCTCTTACTTCCTAGTCGTACCTCCTTTACTAAGGAGTTTACTTAGTAGTTTTGGTTTCTAACCTTAATTTAACTAGCTTCTAGTTCTAGTACCTAGTTTCTAGCGTGATTGACTAATTTCTAGGCTATATTCTTGATTTGAGAGTAGGCTTACTACGAAGACTAGACCTTGACTTAGCCTCCTTAGCCCCTTATAGAATAAACTTGCAATCTCCTTAATATCTCTAGACTAACTACTTGACTAGACGCCGGATCCGCCTTCCTTATATATAACTTATAGGTATAGTTTCTTAGTTTATGTTAGCGTAGCGGAGGTGAAACTAGGGACAGTTTCGTAATAGGGGAGGATATATTAACGAGCTAAGAGCCCCCTTTAGACCCTGAAATTTGCGCGTCGAATCTCGTTAACCTTTAACGGTTAATTATATAGTAGGGGTGTATAGGGGTACTACTAAGATATATATAGTTAGGAGGCGACCTTAGTAGGAAGCTAGGATTTACGAAGGATCTCTCTATAAGACAAAATACGGGAATCTGAAAATTTCAGATTTATCTTTTTTAGGATTACTATATATATTTTACGGCCCGCGGACGAACAAGTGTATACACCTACGCGTAAGCTATCCTAGGGTCACTAGGCGCGCCCTTACTTACTAGGGTAGTTAGTCGTCTATACTATTCGTTCGTCCGGAGTTAGAAGACAATCTAGATAAAGGTGAAATCCCGGTACGTACTCGTATCGTATAGGCTTTCTACGACTATATAGTAGCTAGTTACTTAGGGGACGAGAAGATGTATAAATTAGTAGCTCGTAACTATACCTAGCTAGGTATCGTACGATTTATTAAGAGCTATATACGTACCTACCGCGCTTACCGTACGAATAAGAACACTAATATCTAGTACCTAGGGCTATTAAGACCGCTACTAGTACTATTTAGCGCTTAGGAGGATATCTCTCTTGACTTTGTAGTTAAACTACCGAAGGGAATAATCGTAGTCAACGGACAAACGTACGAGAACATTATAACCGTTATATACCGTCTAACTAAGGAGCGATATATTATTCCTATTACCTCGATAATAGTAGAGTATTACGTACTAGTATTCCTTAAGTACGTGTTTACTAGACATAGGCTCCCGAATGCTATTGTCTCGGATTATAGTACGTAATAGGTTTCCGTATTCTAGCGTAGGATATACGCGCTACTTAGTATTAATCGAAAGCTATCTTCGTCGTTCTACCTAGAAATAGATAGATAGTCGGAGAATACGAATAAAGTAATAGAGTAATACCTACGTATCTTTATTAACTATACCTAGGACGACTAGCTAGATTAGACTCTATTAGCTAAGTTTATAGTAAATAATATAGTATCCGTAATAATAGGCTTCCCGCCGTTCTATACTAATACTAGGCGTAATCTAAGGTTCTCTAAGTTCGACTTAGACTTACCTATACTACTAATACTATATAAATAGCGACTAGACGCCGAGTCCGCGGACAAGTTTACGGCTAAGATATAAGAGATATACTAATACTTACGAAAGTAGATAGCCTTAGTATAAGTAGTCTAAGCTAAGTACGTAAACTTGACTCGTATACCTATACCGCGGTACGCCGAAGGCGACGAAGTATAGGTAAGTACTACGAACTAGACAATAGAGAGACCTTCTCGTAAGATAGACGTAAAGTAGTCTAGACCGTATATAATTATAGAGGTACCACCGGGCAATACTTATAAAGTAGAGCTCCTACCTACTTTAAATATCGACAATTACTTCTACTTATACCTTCTTATACTAGATAGATAAATTTGTTATTCCCCTGTTCTAGGACCCTACTCGGCCTATATAGGTATATATCTATTATTATATACAAAGGGAAACCCGAATAGGTGAAAACCCTTCCCGCCCCCGACTTCTCCTTATCTAGATTAGCTTTCCCTCTAAACGTGCGTAGTCTATGTCACTACCCCGTTAGCCCCCGCTCCTAGCTAGTCTCGTCGCGCTACGCCGTATCCTCTCTTCCTATACTACTCCTACTAGGCGGTACTGTTCTAGCTAGCCCTTCTCTAGTATCTAGTTCGTAATACGCCGTAGGTCCTTAGCGTTATTAAGAAGTACCCTAATCGTCCGGTTCCTCGCCTTTACTATCTACTCCCCCCTTCCTAGCGACTACCTCGGATAGACGAGGAGTACGTACCGTACGTTCTAGGAGCGATAGCCGTAGGGGTAGCTAGTATTCGTGTATTCTAGAACCTTCCTCTATAATAGGTACCCCTAGAGGCCGATGTGTTCGCTTCGTAGTTAGGTTGCTATACTACTCTATACCCTCGTTAGGCGGTAGTAGATAAGCTTTAGGGGGTGCTTAACCGCGGATTTTATAGCTAACTATTCCTTAGGTTGTCCCGCTAGCTAAGGGCGTCTACTATACCCTACAACCTAGTTGTTCTACCTCTCTTTCTATAGTTGCTCTACAAACGATTTCTTACCTTCCTATTATATTACTAGCTATTCGTCCCTTACCCGGTAGTTCGGCTCGTTTCCGGGTCGAATGCCCTTATACGCTAGTACTAATTCGCGGGCCCTTACGACTACACTAGCGATGACCTTCTATACTAGGTACTATACCGACTTGCCTAAGTAGGAGGTCCGTAGTCCCTAGATATATAGGTCGATCGGCGGTATAGCGGTCTCGTACTTAAGCATCCTTATTAGTATCGATTTATATACCCCGGTGACCTTCCTTAGGCATTAGTTTTAGATCTTTACTAACGGCGCGACGAGTCCCTTTAATAGGTAGGCCCTCTCGCCTAAGGACTATACTTAGCTACTATAGGTAAGGACTAGCCGTATAATAGCCGTATATAGAAGTCGTAACTACTAAAAGTCCGCCCTCTATATAGACGTAGTGAGCCTCTAGTATAATACTATATTCTGTTTAGCTTTCCGTAATATTGCCTATACGTACTTCCTCTACCGTAGCGCCGGGTCTACCTATAGTCCGCGGATCCTAAGCTGATTTACCGGGTTAGTCGTATACCCCTATATCTAGATAGAAGTATATATATTATAGAACCGTAGCCGGCGCGTAAAGTGTATTAGATTGTACTTTTCTAGGGCAAACCGAGCCCTATACCTCCTAGCCTAGTCCTTATAGATTTTGTACTTCTCTTCTAGTAGCCTATAGTTCTCCTTAGTCGAGGAAGACTACGCTAGGATGTTTATGTCGTCTACGAAGCCGCTCGTAGCGGTGTTCTAGGATTCTAGGGCTAGGAGTAGCGTCGCTATAAAGAAGAGGAACAGGATAGGTACTAGCGTTAAGCCTTACGGGATTCTAGTATAGACTACTTAAAATAGGCTTTTATACTAACCTACTAGGATCGACGTACTACGGTTTTAGAGGTAGGACCGTACGAAGTTAATAAGCTACTTAGGGAGTCCTTTCGACCTTAGGATATAGAGTAGCCGCGGGTATAACACGTAGTCGAAGGCTCCTAATATGTCTAGACTAAGTAAGGATACTACCTTGTCCCTATTCCTATACTAGATAGCCTTTACCTAAGAGGTAATAAGTTCTATCGCGGATAGCGTCGACCGCTATAGGCGCGTACCTATCTAGGTGTCCGGGAGTAGGGAGTACTCCTCTACCGCCTCGGAGAGTCTCGTTATAACTAGCTTCTTAAGCGCCTTCCTAAGAGTATTAAGGAGCGCAATTAGGCGGTACGACTTTACCTACGTATAGTCTTCCTTCTATAGCTTACGTAGGACTACTGTCGTCGATTGTTTAAATGCCGTTAGGTAGTATCCGGTCTATAGGCAGGCGGTAAAGATCGCTACGACTACTAGGGCTAGTTAATCTCTACACTTCTTTAGTAGTTCGTTTAGGATCCTATCCGGCCCCGGGGCTTTCTTCGCCGGCAACTTCCTAAGTATAGCGGCAACATCTCCCTCGGATATATTCTATTAGACCGCTATACTAGGGGCTAGGGGAGTAGAGCTGTTTATGTCGCTTAGATTAGCCTCGACTAGGGGCGGGAAGAACTTGCTAGCTAGTAGACGCGCCTTAGCCTCGGGGTCGCTAACCGGGCTACTAGGCGATTGTAGCGCTAGGATAGAGAAGGAGGGGCCCTATATAGGGTCCTATTGTCAGGGCGAGAGCCTGGCCTGTGAGATGCAAGGGTGAAAGCGAGAATGCAGGTGCGAAGTGCAGATGCAAAAGGGTATGGTATGATTGCTACACAAAACAAAAGACGAAGAAAGCAAGAGAGGCCTGGGGAAGGCCAGATATTTATACGCGACCCTCGCGAGTGCGTGTCCCCGCATCAACAGGGCTAACCCGTGCGAAGCCGCGCTCAGCAGCTTTGCTCAAAACCTTATTCCAACCTGCCCTACGTTCCGAGTCTTCCACGTGCTTCTTCCAGGGTCCAGCGCAGTCGCGGGTGCTCGCGGGAGTGCCGTGAGTCACACAGTCACGAGCCGAAGTGAATCTGTCAAGGTTTGGTAGAGGGGTGAATTTGGAGGGCTGGGTCCCGTAGTGAATGTTGCGGGGCATGTGATTCTTGGTGCTCACACACCAAGCTGGACTGTCACTTCTTGACGACTTCTGAGCACTCTGAGGCTCTTCTGTCCCCACCTTCTGTACACTCTGTGGGGAGACCATGACAGTAGCCCCCCCGAACAAAGCTGAGTTCCTACGAAGCCGTAGTAGTTCCACATATCGAGGATGTTCAGCTTCAGTACCAGGCCTAGGCCTGATGTCATGGTCGATACACCATTGGTAAGCCCCGTCGAAAAGCTCAGATTCGAAGAGCCTGCCGATGTTGACTTCTGGGCCGTCTGCGCGGGCGTGGTATTCTTCGATTGCTTGACGATTGAAGATGATATGTTGGATAGGTTCCCATGAGGTATCCCACTCAGGGCAACCTTGCCATTCGACTTCATACTTGATCGGCGGTAGTCCTTCAACGTCGTTGGGCTCTACGCGGATTCCCCGGATCTTGCGGACGGCATAGTCGTCAGAAGGTAGGTTAACAGGCTCGTCGACTTCTACTTCATCGGGAGGACCTGGCATGTCTTGGTTTTGGTTCGGGAATGGGTCCTCAGCCGACGGCCGAAGGCGTACGGGATGGAAGACGTCGTGGATCTTTATGTTCGCAGGAACAGCTAGACGGTAGGCGTGTGAACTGATACGCTCGGTGATCTCAAAAGGACCTAGGTTCTTCCAGTTCAGCTTCTTGGAGGGGCGGTCTGTCTTGATGTTCTTGGAGTTGAGGTAGACCATATCGCCTACTTGGTAGTCGGGAGCTGGCTGGCGACGACGATTGGCTTGATCCTCGTAGATTGCTTGTGCGTACACCATCTCGTCGTGAACTTCTTCATGGATCTGTGAGAGCATAGTAGCGAACTCGTCTGCTGCTTGCTCGTTTGCGTCTTCGGTAGGCGGGAGAGGTTCTTCTGGTTCCATGCCTGTACGAGGGTGGTAACCTCTCGTAGTATAGAAGGGAGAGTAGCCAGTAGTCTCCGAGTCCCAGTTACGAGTAGCGAACTCCACCGCAGGGATATGCTGAGGCCAATCCTTCTGGTGGTAGTCGACGAAGCAACGAAGGACCTGCTCGAGGATAGCGTTCGTAATTTCGGTCTGGCCGTCGGTCTGTGGCTGGAAACTGGTCGAGAGGTTATGCTTGATGCCCAGGATAGCACACAGACGCTTCCAGAAGTGCGAGATGAACTGGGTGCCTCTGTCAGAGGTGATGCTATCCGGGAGGCCTTGAAAGCGCCAGACGAATTCGTAGAACAAGCGAGCAGTCTCCTTTGCGGTCATGCTCCAGCACGGGATCATGTACCGGTCCTTAGAGTGACGGTCCACGATCACTAGAAGGGCCTTTGCTTTCACGCCGCTGAAGGTCTTGCCGTGAGGAAGATCGGTGATAAAGTCCATAGTGATGTGCTTCCACGGACGATCAGGAGCCGGGAGAGGGTGCAAGAGACCGTGGGGACGGTGGCGGTTAGCTTTGGCTCTTCGGCAAGCAGCGCAGTTCAGCACGTAGCGGCGGACGTCCTTCCAGGAATGCGGCCACCAGTAATACCTAGCGAGGAGCTTGTGGGTCTTTGCTACGCCTGGGTGACCCCCAGAGGCGGAGTCGTGGATGATTTGAAGAATCTCAGCTCGGATATTAGAGCCTTCGGGCTGCGGTACGTAAAGCTTCTTACGGAAGTAGACGACACCTTCCTGGAGCTCGCACTCGGACAGCGAGAAGCCCGGGAATGTCCTCGCGCCAGATTCAAGGGCCTGAACTAACTCTTGGGCGTCTATGTCGGCATCGTACGCTGTTCGTACTCGTGCCATGATGCCTTCGGGCTGCTCCTCATTATCAAACCCCTCAAAGTCTGATTCGGATGAGCCGTCGGTCGTTACTGAGCCCTCTTCATCGTCGTTCAAGTCCTCAGCGTCCGAGGCGTATTCTTCAGGCTCGGATTCATCGTCACTCTCGTCAAGGTAGGCAGGAGCGAGCACGAGAGTAGCAAAGGAAGCGGCGAGCGTAGGCTGGCCATTCGATAGGTACTCTCGAAGCTCGGAAGAGAGGTTGTGCTCTTTGATGACTTGTTGCCCTGCGATTTGCCGGCCCCCTCTTCGATCAACTGGAGAGTCACCAGGGCGGCGGGTAAGGGCGTCGGCCATCGAGTTGGCCTTGCCGGGCGTGTACGAGATCACGAAGTTGAACCGGGAGAGGAACTCGCTCCAGCGGGCCTGGCGACGATTGAGCAGCTTGCTCTTCATAAAGTAGACGAGGTTCTTATGGTCGGAGCTTACTTGGACGGGCATAGCAGAGCCTTCGAGCTCGGGGCGCCACTCTTCGAAAGCTTTGACGATGGCGAGAAGCTCCTTGTCGTAGATCTCGTAGTTACACTCCGTAGCGGTCATCTTCTTGGAGAGGAAGGCGACAGGTAACCAGGGGGATTCAGGCGAGCGGCGTTGTAGCAGGACACCGCCCACCACGCCGTCGGATGCGTCGGTCTCTACACGGGTCTCCAGTTCGAAATCGAAGTGCCGTAGAAGCGGGTTCTCAACAAACTTCGCTTTGAGCAAGTCAAAAGCCTCCTGGCATTCGTCGGTCCAGGCGAACTTCTCACCCTTGCGCGTGAGCTTCGTCAAAGGGCGTACCACGCCCGAAAATGCGTGGATGAAGCGGCGGTAAAAGTTGGCAAAGCCTAGGAAACCCTGGACCTCTTTGACGTTCGTAGGAGCATCCCATTCGACGATAGCGTCGATCTTCTCTTGGTCCATCTTGATGCCGTCTGCGGTAATGATCAAACCAAGGAACTTGACTTCGGTCTTCTCAAACTCGCACTTGTCGATGTCGAGCTGCAAGCCGGCGTCTGCGAGCTTCTGAAGGACCTTACAGACGTGCTCGCGGTGCTCCTCCTTGGTCTCGCTGTAGACTAGGATGTCGTCGATGTAGGCAGTGCAGAACTGATCGAGGAACTCCTGAAGGATGTCGTTAATGAAGTTCTGGAAGGTACTAGGCCCGTTACAAACGCCGAAGGGCATAACGAGCGACTCGAACAGCCCGTAGCGAGTACGGAAGGCTGTGAGATACTCGTGTCCTTCTGCCATTCGTAACTTGTTGAACGCAGCGATGACATCGAGCTTGGTGAAGTACTTGGCCTTAGAGAGGCGCTCGAGCGTCTCCTGAATCAACGGTATTGGGTAGCGGTTCTTCTTTGTAACAGCGTTCAAGCCTCGGTAGTCTACGCAGAAGCGTAGACCACCGCCGGGCTTCTTGACGAACATGACGGGACTGCCAGCGCTGGAACGGCTCGCTCGAATGAACCCCTTCTTTAGGTTCTCTTCGAGGTATCTCTTGAGGACGATAAGCTCTTCTCGGGACATGGAATATAACGGTCCGAACGGTGTCTCTGCACCTTCTTCTAGCTCAATCTTGTGGTCGTGAGGGCGATGAGGAGGCAGCTCGTCTGCGGCTTTAGCATCGAATACGTGGAGGATGTGGTGTGCCCAAGGAGGGACCTTCGTAGCAGGGTCGGTAGGTGTACGCTTCTTGTCGAGCTTCTCGAGGGCGATGTCGATATCGCGGAGAGAGGCGGCGAAGACTTGAGCTTTGGGCTGCTTAGCAGCAGTGGTGAAGGCAGCGGCGTTCACCTGGAAGATCTTGGTATACTCAGGACCGCGCTGAGGCGGCGGAGAAGGCGGAGGTGCCGGAGGAACTTCTGGAGGGAAGCTGACAGTAAGGGAAGTCCAGTCGATGATAGGTCGGTGTCGTCTGAACCAGGGGAGGCCGAGGATAAACTTCTGATGCGGTAGGGACGTAAGGAAGCTAGTGATCGACATACGCTTGCCTCCGAGGGTGATTGACGTGTGTACAACATGAGTAATCTTACCAGTGGTAGTCTCCGTGCCGTCAAAGAGTTCAAGGGTGCGAGGGTACTTCAGTTCCTGGGGTTCGAGGTTGAGAGAGGTCGCGAGTTTATAGTCCATAAAAGACTCGCCTAGTGCGCCAGTGTCCATGAGAGTGAGATTGGAAGAAGAGAGTTTCTTTGAGCCGATATTGACATTCGTGACGAACGGTTTGCAAGCGTGGTCCTTGCCCGTCTCGTCGTACAGGTCTAGCTGTGCTGTATTGATCCTCAACTTCTTTCCTCTCTTCACTTTCGGTAAACGTTGTTCTTGGTCTTCATCGCGTCGATGAGGAAGACCTAGGCTTTTCCCTGCTCAGCGGGAGCAGCAGGAGCAGGCTCGATAGCGCCGACAGCGCCGCGAACCGGGTTGCGGGCGTTACGGGCAGCGAGCTGCGGACAGTTGGCTGCGATGTGGCCTGGACCGCCGCAGTAGGTGCAGAGTCCGGCCTGGCGACGGCGAAGCTTCTCTTCGGGAGTGAGCTTACCGTTGACGAGGCCCTGGACTCGAGGGACGGCGGCACCAGCGCTGAGATCCATAGCGTCACCTACAGAGACGGGAGGGAGAGCCGTAGGAGCGGCGGCGCCTAGTGGAGCAGCGAAGTGGCTTCCGGGACCACGAGGCTGACGACCTTGAGAACGGGAAGCGAGGAGAGAGGCGGTGTGTTTCATGTTGGAGTCGAGGCGCTGGCAGGTCTCGACGAGCTCACGGAAGCTCATAGCACCGACGTCCTTGTCCTCGAGGGCTCGAAGAAGCTCTGCTGACAAACCACGGCGGAGAGTGCTCTTCTTGGTCTCTTCGTTGTAGCCGGTGAACCCGATGTCGCGGTTGAAGGCCGCGAGGTACTCGGCGAAGCTCTTGTTCTTCTGGAGGAGGTTGTGGATGGCGTTCTGGGCGGTGGCTCTACGGTCTGGATCACCAAAGGCAGCACGGAGGTCCTGCATCAAGGTGAGGACGTCCGGGCAGCCGATAGTCTGCGTGGCGTTGTCGATGTAGTGTTGTACCTGAGCCGCGGCGTCTCCCCGAAGGAGGGAGAAGACGTACGTGACTTTGTCCTTCTCTTGCGGAAAGTGGTCGGCATTAGCCAACAGCTTGATGGTGAGCTGTGTCTCAAATGCCTCAAACTTGCTCTTGTTGCCGTCGAACTCGTCTGGGTCGTTGACCTTCTTGGAGAAGTGCTGGCGGCGGTTGTCGTCGGCGTGCGGGGCGAGGTTCTGGAAGGTGTTCACAATACCTTGAAGGTATGTTGCTTGGTTGTTTGCTTGCTCGACCTGCTGGGCGGTCTCGCGGAAAGAGGAGACGGTGCGGTTGATGAGAGCGTAGGCGGTGTCGGGGTTGGCGTTTGCCCAGGCACCGAAGGCAGCGGCGTTCGAGAAGGGGATGTCAGTCCACTCACTGAAGTGGAATGGAGTGTCTTGGTTGTCGAGGTTGACACCTCTATCGGTGGCGTGGTCACCCATGAGGATGACTCGAGTGGTTGACGGTTTGTTGGTCTTTTGTGATGTCAGGGCGAGAGCCTGGCCTGTGAGATGCAAGGGTGAAAGCGAGAATGCAGGTGCGAAGTGCAGATGCAAAAGGGTATGGTATGATTGCTACACAAAACAAAAGACGAAGAAAGCAAGAGAGGCCTGGGGAAGGCCAGATATTTATACGCGACCCTCGCGAGTGCGTGTCCCCGCATCAACAGGGCTAACCCGTGCGAAGCCGCGCTCAGCAGCTTTGCTCAAAACCTTATTCCAACCTGCCCTACGTTCCGAGTCTTCCACGTGCTTCTTCCAGGGTCCAGCGCAGTCGCGGGTGCTCGCGGGAGTGCCGTGAGTCACACAGTCACGAGCCGAAGTGAATCTGTCAAGGTTTGGTAGAGGGGTGAATTTGGAGGGCTGGGTCCCGTAGTGAATGTTGCGGGGCATGTGATTCTTGGTGCTCACACACCAAGCTGGACTGTCACTTCTTGACGACTTCTGAGCACTCTGAGGCTCTTCTGTCCCCACCTTCTGTACACTCTGTGGGGAGACCATGACACCTATCGGGCCTATTTCGCTAGCTTCTATATCCTCGCTAGCTTGTTAGCGATTTCTTCTACTATAGCTCTCTAGCCGACTACTTTCTCCCTCCGTATTATAGCTTTCTTCTATTAGTATACCTCCCTATATACGTTCTAGGCCTCCTCGCTATAGCTACTCGTCTATACCCGGCGGGATCTCCTTACTTCTCTTACTATCGTAGTACACTTCGGCGTCTAGTATAGTTTAGACTATATCGTTAGTTAGGTAAGCGGAACGTAGAGTAAGGTCGCTTTTCTTATTTCGTCTATTAACCCTTAGACTACCTCGTCTATCTCGTCTTTACTATTATATTGCTACTACGCGATCTAGACTAGCCTCTCGGAGTCGTCGAGGTACGCCTAGATATTAGCCTAGTAGGCCTTTCCCTAGTTTAGCTTAGAGGTTCTCGCTAGTATATATTATATCTATATTGTAATAGAGGTCCTAACTAGTATATAGTCTAAAGACGCCTCGAGTTCATATTCGATCCTATAGTAGGTCACTATATAGTAGTAGCTATCCGAGATCTAGGAGAGGTCGATTGTGCCTTAGAGTCCCCCTCTCTTCTAGGTACCTAGGTCCTTCGGGGTATTAAGGGCAATTACGTTACTCGCTATTAAGTCGATTACTTCGTCGGCTATAGGGTACGGCTATATAAGGTGTTAAATAGGTACGAGTTACGTAGTAGTAGAAGACGGCGGATTATACAAAAGACGAAGAAGGACCTAATAGGATAGCGTATATCTATTGTTACGGTTCGGGCTGAGCCACGACGGCACACATAATCATTGGCTAGGAGCATCACGTGCGCTGCACGAAATCACTCGCTCACCAGTGACTTGGTGATTCGAGGTCACTCGCTCACCAGCGACTTGGTGATTCGAGCCAAGACTAACAATGTCTCCTTTGTATTTAGGAACGCTGAGAATCCCTTATGGCTTCGAGGCGTTCAACTCACTGTTCAATATCACTGTTTGGAATACACCACAACCTAACCTCTGCCTCATTGCTGCTTGGTCTTTACAAGACAAGACAGCTACTGCTTCATCACTCTCCCTCAACTTCCCATCGGCCCGAGAATAAACCCGATTGAGCTTGTCTTCTTGACTTGTGATATCGTTAGGTTATACCAAACCTAATATCTATATACAGTATCGCCGGTGTTAGTGTAGGTAGATGCTAGGTATCCGGATGTTTGCCAGCCTATAGGCTAGCAAACCCTAGTCACGTGATCTAATCACATGACACACCCACACCTACATGCTTGTCCTACGGCCTGTATGTTCTTAACATAAGGCTTTCCTAGGAAGGGTAGTATATATTAAAGTCTCCTACTACGATATAGTAGCCTTGTCTCTTAAGCGTACTATCTAGGTACCTATAGACCCTAAGGTCGCGGCTAGACCTCGAGGCTAGCGGTTATATATATATATTGTGTATCTAAGTGCTACCTACGTAGAGGGAGGTAATATCTCCTCCGCCTTCTTCGTCTACGTAGTATACTACCTCCTATTCGGATTCTAGTATATCCTTACTAATATAGAAGTACGTACGGGGTCTACCGTCGCTTCGTAGGTATGTCGTATAGCCTAGTAACTTGTAGGTCGTTAGTCTCTTATAGTGCGGGTTAATCTATAGCTCCTAGATTACTAGGACGTAGTAGACGTACGGGTCCGCCTCGTATAGGAAATGGTTCTATACTATATCCTTACTATAGTTAACGTTATACTAGATAATACTAAGCGTGTCGAGGCTAGTTATCGTTATCGACAATCATTTCCTCTATAATGTCCTATGTCCTATTACCTAGCGCGTCCTAGTCTACGCGTATTGGTTATATACTAAAGGGGAGCCGGGCCTAGTTAGATTCCCTCGCCGTAACTAGTAGAGTACGTAGCCTCCCGTACGCCCTAGGTTGTATATCCTTTATATTATTCTCGGCCCTAGGGCGCTTATACCCGACCGCCGCTAGCTAGCTCCGGTATAGACTAGCCTTACGGTCGCCGTAGAATCTTAGGGCGACGGTTCTATTTGTGATTGCCTTGTTTTTCGCTAGTTTCCGCTACGGGCATTCCGCGCTATACGATAGGTAGTACCCCGGACAGTTCGCGTACTACCTCGTAGCCGATATATAGTCCCTAGACATTTAGTCTCCTATATAGTTCGAGTAGGCCTACTTGTTTATATACGTATAGGTTTAGTGTCTATACTATTAGCATTTGAAGTATTAGAGGACACGGAAGGATAAGGAGTACATTTCTACTATCTTAAGGCTATATTACTAGATTAGGCCTTGTTCTATTACTAGATACGCCGCTTTCGCGTCTAATAGCTATACGATTAGCGCCGAGGCCTTCTTACCTTCTGGCTATTTCCTATAGAGCTAAGTCGCCTTCTAGATTAGAGAGTTAAGAGTAACCGGGTTGTCCTCTTAGAGAGTACGTAGGTGACCTTAGTTAGTTAGGTCGAACTCTTTAGGCATATCGTAGACTAGGATCGTAAATTGCTTCGTTAAGACCTTCGCTAATGCCGTAACCTTAGATACCTACTATAGCTATACCTCTAGGTGCCTCCTAGTAGTAGTAGAGCTAGTATAGATCTATAGAGTACCGTTAGACTATTAGTTCACTACGACTACCCCTAGTTAATTGATTCGCTAGGCGAGCTCCTTGTTCGATAGCTTCGCTACTTCGGCCTAGTCTTCCTTTGCTATAATACGGATTATAACTACGTCGTACGTTAGGCGGGGGCCTAGTGTCAAAGCCGCGACCGATACCTAGCTATAGGGGTGTTGACTCCGGGTGGCCTTGTTAATCGCCTAAGACGTCGTCCTTATTTCTTATTACCCTCGGTAATACGATAGTACTAGCGCCGTACGTAGCTAAGTGATTATTACCTATAGAGACCGGTATAGGAGCTAATCGTTAGTCTCTATACCTTTTACGTCCTCTATAAGTTGCTACTAGTTGTCTTAGGGGAGCTTCGCCTATAGAGCCGTAGGCGCCGGTAGTACCGTAGCCTAGGCTACTATTACCTAGGAGTTGCCTAATGTAGCTAGGCACCTCCGCGGCGTTTAGGGCTATAGAGCTAAAGAAATAGGGTGAAGAGAACTTTAAGCTATCTAACTTAAATAAGGTAGAACTTACTTAATTCTAGGGGTAGTAGCCTACTTTATAGATCGTTAGAATGACCTTAATAAGGGCTTTCGAATGTGTCGTATTTAGCGATGGCGCCGATTTAGGTATCTCACGTATATACTTCTATCTAGTAGATTATAAGGCATCTAAACAAATCACTATTACTAAGTCCTTAATAGAGGCTAAGCTACTCGGGCTTTCGTAAGCCGCCTTAGAGCTTATATAGTAGGAACGAGTCTTCGCTAAGATACACCTTCAGTTTAATTAGCGTACCTACTTATACTACGATAATATGTAGACTATCCGCCTTGTTAACTAATAAGGGCAAAAGCTTAATACGAAGCTACGCTACATTAATATCTACTACTACTAGCTCCGATAGCGAGACTAGCGCGGAGATATTAAGATCAAGTATCTTAGTACTAACGACATACCTATAGACGGGCTGACTAAGCTGCTTCTACTATAGAAGTATAAGCACTTCGTTAAGCTACTTAATATAGCTAAGGAAGGCGTAGACCTACGCACCTTAGTGCCCTCTATAGCCGTATTAGGAGGTAACGGGCTAATAGACACCTAAGAAGCCCGTAGTAGCGGCCTTACCTTATCTCGAAACGAACACCGAACGGCTTTATCTTTACGGACACCTCTCTAGAAGCGCTAGTAGGCGCAAAATACGGCTACTAGTAGCTACTAATACTATAGACGACAACGAAGCTAGGGTAAAGCGACTACTATTCACCGGTACGTCCCTAGTACTATTATTAATAGGTGTTTCTCGGACTCCTATTAGCTAATAGTGTAAGGGCGAGAAACACCCCTATTACTAGTAGTAGCGTACGCCCGCGCGATAAAAGTAGCGCGTCTAATTAGAACGCGAGAAACGCCTCTAACTTACTACTAGTAACAATACTACTACCTTATTACTATATTATCCGCTACTTTTACACATAGTATGCACTTGCCTAAAACAAAAAGGTGTTACTACCCTAAGGTAATGACCTTTAAAAGTATAGAAAGTAAGGCACCCCGAAGGTACCTTTTTAACTTTCCGATACCGTTACTCCGGTGTTACCTATTAGAGCCCTATTACACCTTATATAGTGTAAGCTCTATCGTAGACAGTCTAGTACATTACGCTACTAACTAGTATCTTATACTCCCTAGGGGTAGAGCGAGCTCTCTTACTATTCGCCGGAGCAAAATAACTTAGTATAGAGCAATTATTGGACAATTCAATAAGTTAAGCGGACGACAATATATGTTTAAGTATATAATAGGACTAAGGCTACCCCTAGATTAAACTTAGAACCTCTAATGTTTACTAGTAGGTAAGATAATTATATACTTAAGTGAAAGTCCGTATAACGGGACTATTACCTAAGCTATCTTACCGGTAACAGTTATATATTCTATGCTTTATTATATAGGTAACAATAGTAGCAGTGAAAGTAAGGAATAAGGGAAGGGGTATAAAGCTCACCTTACTTACCTTAGCTTACTTTACTTAAAATAGCTAACTTACCCTTACTATAGTAGTAGTAATACCGAGGGCTTGACGTCACTACTATAGGTAGGGGGGGTAGTTATGACAGGGTGCACGCGATTATATAGATAGATAGATGATTCATTTACCCGTTGTGGTGCCCTCCGGCCCATGCGGGTTTATGTCTATATATGTTACTGCATAAGGTAGGAAACCTATTCCTAGGTAAAAACCTCCTCTCCTTCTCTAATAGCTTCCTTGCCATGAGTTCTCAGTTTTCCTTCCATTAGGGTGCACTAGTGTCATGGTGGTTAGCCTCTGACTACCTTGTCTGCAACCCTGGAGTTGTCCCCCTCTTCCTGCTCTCCTCCTCCTTCTTTCTCTCCTCAATCCATCTCTCTGTTTCCCTAGTAAGAGAGAACTGCTCCAAAAATCCTTGGTGGATGATCCACCTTGTAATTCTCTGGAGGTCTCCCTTATTGCTGATCATGGCTTGGAAGTTTCTGTTCCTTGCCCTTGCCCTCCATTCACCTCTCCCTGTACTCCATTCTTTGCAACCAGAAGTCTATGTTCGACATTCTGGGACAGGTAGCCGCATGGGCAACTCTTGTCTTCGATACCTGGGACTTTTCTCTGATGCAGGTATGCCCTGACTCCGATGTGTTCAGAGCGGATTTGTATTGCTATGCTTGCTTCTGACCTGGTCAGGTCTGAGTACAGTAGGTAGTTGTGGCTACCAAACTGTTGGAGTGCCTTTGGGGTTCCTGGCCTCTGTGGGGTTCTTGTCCATTCAGTCTTCCAGAGGAGTCCTGCCATCCTTTCAGCTAGAGACTGTTGCTTCTTCCCTTGGCTGGCTGCTGATCCTCTCCCTTGAGCCCTTCTGTCCTGTTCCTGCTGGGCTAGGTGCAGCTGTTCTGTTAGTTCTTTGAACTTCTGCAGGTCCTGCTGCTTCTGTGGGGCTGGATTGGGTCTTGCTTGTCTGTGCCTTCTTGTGCACTGGCTCCTGATTTTGTTGACTGCCTTCTGGATTACTAGCTGGGCTGGGTATGCAGACGTCTTTCCTGCATACTGGTATCTCAACCCTTAAAGGTAGAGCTTGGCTGGTGGGGAGCCAGACTCCATTTCGACCACCCTTGTTGGAGTTGACTTGTATGCTCCAAGCACCTTTTTCAGACAGGAGGCTTGGGCTCTGCTGATGGGATCTGCAATTCTCTTTGGGATCTTGTCTTGGGCTGACCAGATCTGGGCTCCATATAGCATGGCTGGCTTCACAATGGCCTTGTACATAACCTTTGCTTTCGCAAATGTGGCTCCCCATGTGGAGGCTGTAAGCCTGTCAATTGATTGCCTGTTGTTGTCTGCTCTTGCCTGTGCTTTCTTGACCTGTGGTCCCCAGCTGAGCTTTGGATCCATCCATATTCCTAGCACCCTTAATTCACTTGAGGGTTCTGTTGTGTGTCCCTGAATAGTGATTGGGGCTTGCATATTGTGTCTGTTTCTGGCTCTACTGAAGTGGATGAGTTGATACTTCTCTGGGGCAAATCTGGCTCTATGTTTCCTGGCCCATTCCTCACATTCCTTGTGTTTCTTCTGCAAGATTCTGCAGTTCTCTTCTGTGCTGTCTGACCAGGCTAGGATGTTTGTGTCATCTACAAACCCTGAGGCTGATGTGTTTCTGGAGTTTAGCTTTGCTGGCAGGTCTGCCATAAAGAGGAGAAACAGGATTGGAGACATTGTTGATCCCTGTGGGATTCCTGTCTCTGTAGGCATGCTGTCAGATTTGTATCTGCCCAGTCTTAGTCTTGTGGTTCTGCCTCTGAGGAAGGACTGGATAAACTGGACTGTCCAGTTAGGGATAGCCTTCTGTTTCAGGATGTGGATCAGCCTCTGGTGTGAGACATTGTCAAAGGCTCCTGATATGTCTAGTGAGAGGAGTGTGGCTGCTTTGTTGTTCCCAAAGTGCCATAGGGTCTTGATCTGCTCTGTGATAAGTTCCACAGCTGTTAGTGTTGATCTTTGTTTCCTGCCTCCCATCTGTTCTTCAGGAAGGATTCCATGTTCTTCAGCTAGGTTTGTCAGCCTTTTTGCTATGATCTTTTCCAGGAGTTTGCCTAGTGTGTTGAGCAAGGCAATAGGTCTGTATGCCTTTAGCTTTGTGTAGTCCTCTTTCTGTGGTTTTCTCAAGACCACAGTCAGTGACTCCTTGAAGTGTTTAGGGCAGTGTCCTTGGGCCATGCACTGTGAAAAGATGTTTGACAGTGCAGGGGAGATCTGGTCCTTGCATGTCTTAATGAACAAGTTTGGAATCCCATCTGGTCCTGGGGCCTTGTTTCCTGAGAGTGTCTTAATGATGCTCTTGATCTCTCCCTCTCCCACTGTGCAGGATTGCTCTAGTGGTGTTGGATACACACTGCCCTCCAGATCCTGCAGGTCAGCTTCTACCTGTGTGCCAAAGAAATGTTTCCCCAATGCCTGTGCCTTTCCTGGGAGAGTGTGTTGGATTACTCCTTCCTGGTCTTCAATGTTTGGAAACTGGGGCAGCATGTTTCTGTCCTGTGTGGGTTGTCTTGCCCACTTTGCTAGTTTCCACATCTTCTCAGGATTCTGGGTAATGGATCCAACTGTTGACCTCCACTCCAGCATCTTGTCCCTCTTGATCTGGGCCTTCTTGTCTCTGGTTGCCTGGTTGTATCTGTCCCATGCTTCCTGGGAGTGGCTCTGGGTAAGGGCTCTCCTGGCCTGCCTGGCTGCCTTGACCTTCTCTGAGCATTCCTTTGTCCAGAATGGCTTCTGGTACAGTGACTGTTTCTTTTCTCTGGTGTGGGCTGCCGCAGTTTCCTGCATTGTTCTAACCAGTTCTGCCACTGCTTGGTCTATGTCTAAGGCTGTTTCCAGTCTCCTGGTCTCTAGTCCAGCTAGCTTCTGTTCCAGGTCTTGTCTGATCTGTTCCCAGTTGGCTGCCTTCCAGGCCAGCTGAGGTTCTAGGTCTCCTTCCTGCTGTGTCTGTGTTTCAAACTCCACCTGAATTGGGAGGTGATCTGATGAGGACTCCAAGTCCTGGTTAACCCAGCATCTGGTGACCTTCTGCTGCAGGTCATGTGATGCAAAGCACAGGTCAATGGTGCTTGAGCTTGCTCTCTGTGACCAGGTAGTTAGGCCCTTTGGGGTAACTAGGTGCATGTTGTTGCTTTGGGTAGTGGAGAGGAGTCTGTTAGCTAGGAAGTGATGGGCAGGTGCAAAGTCTGATCCCCATGTAGGATGGTGCAAGTTGAAGTCTCCCAGCACGATGTGTTGGGAGTCACTCTGCAGGATGTCTGGCAGCTGTTGTAGTGTGCCCAGCTGGGTGCTGCTTCTGGAGCTGGGGGGTGGGTTGTATACACTGTGGATGTGGATGCTGCCTTGGTTGGTGTTGAGTCTGACGGAGGTGATGTCTCCCCCTTCCTGTTGGATTTGTTCCCAGCTGTCTGTTGCCATCTCTTTGCTGATGTACATGCATGTTCTAGGGGTGCCTTGTTTGGCTAGGAGTGTGTGATACCTTGGGTCGTTAGCAGTAGATGGTCTGTTAGATTTGCTGTTGATCCAAGGTTCCTGGACTGCAATAACTAGGTGTTTCTTTGGGTCCAGTGCTTGGAGAAAGCTTCTCTGGACCTTGTGCTGGCTTTTGTTGACGTTGTACTGGATAGTGGTAAGATTAGGTGTCTCAATCATGACTCATCCATGCTGGTCTCCTGCTGGTCTTCTCGTGCTTCCTGCTGCTGGCTGCTATTTGGGATTGTGGTAAGGTTGAGCCTGCTTTGTGACGGGTCTCTTCCTGCAACCACAATTGATTTTGGTCTACCCATAGCAGGGTGGCCTTGGGCCTGTGTGGTCTCTTCTGTTCTGCCTCTTTTCAGAGGGTTGTAGACAGTCCTTAGGGGTTCTTGGGTGATTGTCCCTGTCTGGAATCTGATAGGGGTGTTGATCCTGGCTTCTCTTGCCCTCCTCTTTGCCTCAATCCTAGCTGTGCAGTCTTGGGACCAGGAAGGGTGTTTCTTTCCACAGCATACACATCTGGCTTCACTCTTTGGGGCTGTGCAATTCTGTACTTGGTGGCTACCAGCACAGTGGGAACAAGTGTCCTTTTAGCTTGGGCATCTAGTAGAGATATGACCATACTGTTGGCACTTGAAGCATTGCAGTAGTCTGTGGGTGCTTCTATGGATTTCTGTGTCCATTCTTTCGCATTCCCAGAAGATGCCCTTGTCAAGCACGGTGTTTGCCTGTTCTACAGTGCCTATCCAGAGCACTAGAGAAGACTCTCTCTTTGTGTCCTTTGTCTTTCTGTTGACCCATGCTGCTTTTGTGATCTGTAGCCCTGGGCATACAGCCTGGTTCTGGTCCTGCAGCCTCTTAAGGTCTCCTTCAATGTCAAACTTTGTGGTCATCCCATAGGCAATAACCATATTTTGTTGGTGTGAGACCTTAGCCGTCTTGCCTAGTTTGACTGTCCACTCCTTCTGTGTCTCTAGCCTCTTCCTGTCTTGCTCCTGTGCTGTGAACAGCTTAAGGACACCTCCCTTCTCTTTCCTGGCTCCAATGATGCCTTGTATCCCAATCTTCTGTATGATCTCCTTGCCTGACAGGCCCTCAATCTCTTTCTGCTCTTGCTGGTCGGAAATGTAGACCTTGATAGCTGTTTTCTGGGGGGGAGGGTTTTGGGATGCAACTGCTGCCCAGGTTGGTTGGCTTAGTTTCTGGCCTTCCTGTGTCCTCTTCTTTGCTGCTGCTGCTACTGTCCTGTTAATGATCTGTCCTGTTTGGCTCCTTAGTGCCTTTAGCCCTCCAAGGAGCTCCAAAATCATCCCCTTAAGTGCTCTTTCTGGGTGCTCGCCATCTCCTGCCATTGCCATTGTTTCTGCCTTCCTGCAGACCTCCTTCCACTCGTTACTCTCCTGCTCCTGGTCGTTTCCTGCGATCGCTATCATCGTGTCTCTCTGAACCTTATAGGGTCCGAACGAGATAGTTATTGTTCTAATAGCCGTATATAGAAGTCGTAACTACCGGAAGTCCGCCCCCTATATAGACGTAGTAAGCCTCTAGTATAATGCTATATTCTGTTTAGCTTTATACGCGATTATATAGGAATCAGCTTATTCACTCTAGCGTACGAGCTAAGGGGGTGCGTCGCGATCCGAGCGTATATATAGGCAACATCCTATTATTAAAACTTAAGGCTACGTACGCTAAGAATTAGGTGACTGATTAGTCACCTATAGCCTCTTTAAGAGCAACACTTGTCCATTCTAGATAGATATATATAATATATAACCTGCTTTTAAAACACCCTATATAAGCCCGTATAATAACTTCCTACACTTCTAACGTGATACTAGTCTCTAGCTGCTTACTTAAGCCTATAAAGGCTTCGTAGGACCTTAAACACTATATTTAGAGGTGCTTTAACTCCTAGGGGTAGGATTATATAGATGTCTTCAAGAAGGCTACTTTAGGTAAAAGTATTATTCACATCTACTAGGTATATCTCGAGATCTCTCTTATACACTACTACTATAAATACTCGGAGAGTATTATGTCTAATAGTAGGTATCAAGGTCTCTTTGAAGTCAACCCTATATTTCTATAAAAACCCTCTTATAACTAGTCTTATCTTAAACTTCTTAATAGCTCTACTAATCATTCTTTTTATATTAAAGACCTACCTAGAAGTAATTAGATTCGTACCCTTTAGCGGTATAACTACTTCCTAGGTGTTGTTGCTTACTAAGGTAATAAGTTCGTTCTCGATTACCTCTCTCTATATATATCCCTATTCGGGGTCTCCTACGGCTACCTTATAGGACTTTAGGATTAGTACTTCCTACTAATAGGCTATAGCCTGCCTAATAGTAGCAAATGTATATTCTTCTATATCGTTCAGAATCTCCTCTACCTAGCTTATTATAGGGTCTAGATAGAACATCTAGGCGATAAGAGCCTTATAGTATTTAGCCTTATACTCTTTAGAGTTATTATCTCCGTCCCCCCTTGACCTCTTATTACCTATAACCTGAGGTGGCGCTAGGTGTTCGGATAGGTCGAACTGAATGATATCTTCTTTTTCTTTTATTAGAGTACCCTAGTCTCTAAACTTCTAGTGTTCCCTAATGTCCTTTAGGGGAGGGGGAAGTTATATAAATAGCGGTTACTATAGTGTTAATGACTTAGGTAGGTTCTGTATAGATCCACCGTTATCGGCCTTCGATAGTATTAAAACCGCCTTAATATTTTCTCCTAGCCTTCGTAACGGTGTCTCTAATAATCCCCTATCGGAAAATTTCGCCCTAAAGGGCTTCCTCCTAATAGGATTGCGCTATAGCGCTCGACTCGGCTAGTTAGTAAAGGTAATACTAAGATCTATATCTCCCCCCTTCTTATTCTTAAACTAGTCGACGTGACTATACGCTTTTATAGCTTTTATATCGGGATCCTAGAACAGCTATTGTTTTGTAGTGTTTTCTAAGTAGCCTATAAACACGGCTTCTTTTTATCGGTTTATTAACTTGTCTCTCCTTAAGCCTTAAGGTTAGGCTCTTAGGTCTATATAGACTATAGCTTTGTATCCCTAGACGCGGAAATAGTCGACTGACGGTACTTAGCTAGTAAAGGCTTCTTCTAGTGAAAGAGTAATACTATTAATAATCGGACTATTAGGTAGTCTATTTCTGATTATAGTCTATACTTATAAAGCTTCTAGCTAGAACTTAACTAGCATACTAGAGTCTTTAAGTATAGCCCGGACTATATTCTTAGAGGCTTAAATTGACCTTTCTATAGGTCTATTTTAAAGGGAGTTGTAGGTATTAGTTGTGTCTATCTAAGTACTAAACTCCTTCTCCTACTCTTTTAGTAAGGCGAGAATTTCCTTTATACTATTACTACGGATCGTAGATAGAAAGTACCTTAACTACCGTTCTACCTAGACCTTCTAATCCCGTAGGGCTATAGGAGCGTCGCTCCTAGCCTTTAAAGGGATTACCTACTTCTTCCTAGAGAAGTTGTCTACAATCTTAAGCTAATATTTATATCCTAGCCTAGAGACTACGCCCTAAAAAGGCCTATAGATGTCAATAGAGACAAGGACTAGCCTTTCTCCTTTTCTCTCTATAGCGGGTCTCTTAAACTTCCTTATATTAGTAAGGGAGTATACCTTATAACTTAGGTGTTTAGAAGGAACAGGGATAGGATCTTTCTTATTAGTAACTCTATAAAGGTTTCTTAGTAGTCCCTTACTAAGGTGTGCACATCTTCTATACTATAGCTCCTACTAATCTTCGGACTTAGTGTTAGCTATAGCGGTACCGTTACGTTCTTAAGAGAGTATACTAGTATACTATAGCTTAAGAATTTCCGAGATCGAGTAGATAAACGGTACTCCTCCTCGAAGTTTAGTCTAGACAACGGGTTTACTAGATAAGGATTTTAGGGTGAAACTAGGTAGTTAGATAGCAAACTATTAGCTAAACTGATTCTACAAAACAAGACTAACTCTAAGGCTAGGAACAAATAGGACATTTTCTAAGACAATTTACTTTCTAGAAGGACTACCTATTACTACACTTCCTATATATATAGCTTATAGATAGCCACCCCTAACCTTGATCCACTTCCTCTTTTAGAGAGGCTTTAGTGTCCTAAATATTAAATCTTAGTCAGTTATATATAATAATGTATAAGAGTTAAGTAACTACTTAGATAAGGGGTACTTACCTTTAGCTTCTATAGTAGAATAGGCAACCTTATCAACATTATTATCTTCTGATAGTATCTTAGAGTCTGATACGTCTTCCTAGGTCGTATAGGCCCTTATAGGCTTCTTACTAGAGGAGGCCTTTAGCTTACGGCTCTCCTTTATCTACTTTGTAAGGTCCATTATCACCTTAAGGACATCACGAAGGTTTAGTAATAATGACCTCCTACGAGGTAGTGACGGTTGTCTCTTAGTAGGGTAGGTAACCCTAGCTAGTTTGTCCTTGTTCCTAACAGCCTACTAAGCTATAGAAAGGTGTAGGCACTTGCTTATAAAATGGTCACTATTATAGAGATAGTACGTAAGCTTGCCCTAGAAACCCTTCTTAGCGAATATAGCTATCCCTTAATAAATTATTGATTCTTACTTCTCCCTAAGAATTGTAAGAATGTCTTATAGCAAGAGATTTACCTAGACATTAATTGCATCGCGAATTAAGCCAAATGAGTCTAGCAGAGCTACTAAGAGTTGCTAGATCTTTCTGTCCTTAGTCTTAATGTCTTAGAACTAAGGCGAGATTGAAACAGCCCTCCTTATAATTAAGCTAAGCTCCTACTAGGCGTTATCTATTAACTAGTCCTCTGTCATTACGAAATTAGTGTATTACTAAAGCAAACTTCTTCTAGTAGCGAGAAGTCTTCTCTTATATTTGGCTTTAGCCTATTCCTATAACTCCTTCGTATACCGGATCTCGTATATTATCTCTTAGTTATCTATCGATAGATAGATATACATCTTATATAGGGCCGTTATATTATACCGTCTATACAATGCCTTCCAGATCGCTTGATCTAAAGGAAGGGATGACTCCGATAATATAGAGGGTGTCGCTATAGATAGGGTTATAGCGGGAATGTCCGTAATAATGTCTTTAAGGACCTAGTTAACTTGCTTTAATACTAGGTATATGCTTATTAGCTTAAACTATATTTCGTAGTTCTCTCTTATTAGAATAGGTACTACTCTCTTTCTTATAAACCTAGTCTCGTTCTTATTAAGATGTAGCATCTTAAAGGGAGTCAATAATCAGGAAGTAATCTAGTAGCCTAAGGTATCTACGATAACTTAGCTTATAGGGAGATACCTTCTCTCCCCTTTAGCTTAGATAGACATCTAACACAATCAACACATTAGTTCCTAATATATTGCTGTATGCTCGTGCTATTAGTTAGTTGAAGATTGATCTCTTACTCCACTCCGCTACTATCTACCCGTACCTATTTAATAGGCTATAAGCCCGGGTTTATATAGGAATAAGAGCAACCTATATTAGTATAGGCTACTTATATCCCTTGCTATTGTAGTAGAAAACATCTAGGATGTCACGGGCAGCCCGCGACCCCTCACTGTAGCTGCGTCGGCCCGGCTGAACCGCGGACCTTCTGCATCGGGTTAGCGCGGCTTGGCTTTACTTTATAACTTCGCCGCGCCTCGCGCTCCTCTTTCGTAGCTTCGTAGAACAACAACTATCTCATTCGGACCCTATGGTACGCGCGCCCTTACAGTTTGTTCTACCTTACTACCCAGATCGCGGATCTAGGTAAGGGACGCGTAACAACAGGAACAGACAGAACCGCAGAACTCGAGAACGCGCAGAGCCGCATCAGAACACAGAACACGGTAAGGCGCACAGCGCGCAGATGCCTAGAGAACGCAACGCGGCGACACCATCAGCAGGTGGTCGCGCGCTCGTAGACAGTCAGGATACAGGCACCGTCACGCCTCCCCCGAACCCAGACAACATGACTTCACAAACAGCGAACGGCGGCATGCGACCGCCACCTAAGCCTAAGGGCAAAAGCAAGCAGCGCACATCTCTTTTCCCCGACCTCTCCTCTTTTCCTCAGAGTCAGACACAGGACGACAACCGGCGGGTCACAGTAGACACCGGTGTCGCGCTACAACAAGAGATTGATAAAGCTTACCAGAAGGCCTTCGAGCGAGAAGAAGGTGGTGAGATTGACTTTACAGAACTGTTCGAGTTCAAGCTCGAAGAGAACCCAGGCGGCGACCCAGACGAGGTGTATCTATCACTCGACGAGGCAGAACACATTCTCGCATCCGAATACCAGAATGTCACCCCAGACAACCTCACGACCCTTGCATCCCAACACCCGAAGACCACCCACGACTTCGTGCTACAAGCAGTCAACACGGCAATTACTAAGGGCAGACAACTCGATGTAATGGAGCGAGCCAACGACCTCCAGAACACCCAGTACACCACGCTGTACACCGAATACGACCGCATCTACAAGATGCTGCGAAGTGAAGAGCTTGTCACACAGAAAATGGCAGCAGATCTCAAGAGCAAGAAGGATTGCGACCCAGCTAAGTTGCAAGAGCTGGGGAAGAAATACAAGGAAGCCAACAACCTGTGCAAGCAGTTCAGCGAGATCTGCGAGAAGGAGAAGAAGAAGGCACAAGATGCTGAGGCGAAGAACCAGGCCCTACAACAAGAAGTCGATGACCTGAAGGCTCGGCTTGAGGCAGGAGACACCACACAGAACGGAGGTAGGGGCCGCTCAGGCCGCCGACCCTCTCGTTCCCGCCCACGCGAGACCTCACTCGAGCAGCTATTGCGTAGGTATCGCGAAGCTGCTGGTGGAGGGGGCGGCGGCGGTGGTGGTGATAACGATAACGATGGAGACGACGATGACCGTGGCGACAATGGCCGAGGACGTGACAACGACCGTCCGCGACCAGGACCCAACAACAGTCGTGACTCGAGAATGCGCAACACCCGCACCCAGACACCACTGGTTGACCTTCCAGAACGTCTCTTCACCATTGACCGCACCCTCACTCGCGGCATGGAGATCGGCAAGGGTGTGCCCGACCCTAAGCACTTCAAGAACGATGACGACCCCAATTTCGACAGCTGGTACAGCAGTGTTCTCCTAAAGCTGACTGTAGCAACCTTCCGCACTGAGGCAGATGGTCTGCGCTTCGTGTATGGGTGGACACAAGGTGATCCTCAGCGAAGCATCAAGCCGAGGATCCCTGTGCCTGGACAGCAGTCCTTCAACGAGTTCAAGACTGGAGAAGAGTTATTAGACTGGATGACACGCCAATATGGCACACGCAATGAGGGAACCAAGGCTATGGTTGACATTGCTACCTGCAAGCAAGAACAAGGCGAAACCTTTGTAGCCTTCCATGCCCGCTACTCGAAGTTGCGCGCCTGGATGTCATGGACCGATGAGACCGAGCTCATGCTGTTCCGTAACCGACTGAACCGCAAGTACTTCATCAAGACCTTCGGCGACCGCGAAGTCGACCGCCGCCTAGACAGCATGCAAGACGTTATCGAGGAGTGCACCGCACTGGACGAGAGTTTCTACGAGACAGATCGACTATACCCGCAGAAGGAGCGCCCCCGGGGCAATGGCAACTCGAACAGCAATGGCGGCCAGAACAACCAGAACAACGGCAACGCAGTTGCTAGTGCCGCTGCCGGTGTAGCAGGTGCCTTGGTACAGCGCCCACTACAGTACGCTGGTACCAAGAAGAAGGAGGATCTGCCGACACATCTACAGAACCTGCCTACGCTCAACCGTGAGCAGCGCGAAGACCTTAAGAAGCAGGGTAAGTGCTACCGCTGCCGTACAGGTTCTCACGTGTCGACCAACCCTGAATGCCCAATGTATGGGTACGATGGCGACTATCGCCCACCGCGTCCACGCAATACCACGCCGAATCCGAACGCGAACCTCAGTTCCCTAGCCGCCGATCCGCGGCAGGGAAATGGCACGACCGCTGCCTAAGCGTGGTAGACAGCGGTCACCCGAACTTCCTAGGACAGAAAGAGCATGAGATTGAGAGACACGGAACGCAAGAGACGGTAACAGACTATAGTGAGGAGCTTAAGATATCGGCATGCGCACTGGATAAGCAACAGCCAGCTGTGTACCCTCACATAGTGTTACCCGTAATGATACAACAGAGAAAGGCTCGAGGCCTTGTAGATTCTGCTTCCACCTCTCTCTTTCTTGACTGGAAATTCACACGCAAATACACAATACCCCTGATCCCTTTGACGCAAAGCCGACGACTAACACTGGGAGATGGAACGGCCACTGCGCGGCAGATTACACACGCGGCCCCTGTAGACGTAGTCATAGGCGATCATCACGAGCAAATGTTATGCTACGTCACCGACCTCGAATACGACATCGTCTTTGGCCTGCCGTGGCTTACAGCGCACAACCCAAACATCTTCTGGGAGACAGGCGAGGTGGCATTCAGGTCGGATTACTGCTTTGGTCACTGTCTACAGAATAAGACACCGACAACAGTGCAATCCCTGAACCACCGCGAGAAGAAGAAGCAGGCACCAGTACGGTACGGACCAGAGCCCTTCACTGGAGATGTAGCGAGCTTCACAGCAGGAGGAGCAGAGCTGAATGCCTCATCATATGACCTGGAAGACATAGACGATGAAGAAGTGGACTGCCAGGGCGTTTCTCAACGCGCGTGGGGGATGTACGCGCACCGGCCTGGGGCTGAGTGCTTCTACATCATGCCCACTAGGCGTGAGAGCGACGGCGGAGAGCTTAAGCTGAGTGCAATGGCTGCTGATGATCTGGACCAATTCTTGAACAAGCAGTTCAATCACAACCCGAAGGAGAAGTTGCCGCCAATGTACCACGATATTGCGGACGCTTTCTCAGCTAAGGATCATGAAGGACTCCCACCTCACCGACTAGGCGTAGATCATGAGATTCACATTAAGCCTGATGGTCCACAAGAGCCACCATACCGCAAGCCCTACGGCCTAGCTGAGAAGGAGAACGAGGCAGTTAAAAAATGGCTAGACGAGCAAACATCTGAAGGGAAGGTGCGGAAAGCAGGGCAAAAGACGAACCAGTCTCCTGCACCAGTGCTAGTGGTACGTAAGCCTGGAGGTGGGCTGCGTGTTTGTATCGACTACAGAGGATTGAATGCGATCACTATCAAGAACCGGTATCCGATTCCCTTGATACAAGAGACGCTCAACCGCATGCACGGCAAGAAGTACTTCACAAAGCTGGACATTGTAGCAGCCTTCAACAAGTTACGGATAGCTGAAGGGCACGAGTGGTTGACAGCGTTTGCGACACGATACGGCATCTACGAGTGTCTAGTGTTGCCATTCGGCTTGTGCAACGGACCAGCATCGTTCCAATCATACATCAACAAGGTCTTGCAAGAACACCTAGACGACTTTGTGTCGGCCTACCTGGATGACGTACTTATCTTCAGTGACACCTTGGAGGAGCACATTGAACACGTGCGGAAGGTTCTCACCAAGCTACGCGATGCAGGACTTACAGTGGACATCGACAAAAGCGAATTCCACCAACAGAAGGTGAAGTATCTTGGGCTAATCATAACCCCTGACGGCATCGAGATGGACCCCGAGAAACTCGAATGTATTCAGACATGGGAAGCTCCTGAGAACCTGAAGGATGTCCAGGCCTTCCTTGGATTTGCCAACTTCTACAGGCGATTCATCGAAGCATTTTCGCGCATAGCTGCTCCTCTCACAAACCTGACCAAGTCGGACGGACCAAGCAATCACAAGAACAGAAGGATTCAATGGTCACTAGATTGCCAACGAGCCTTTGACAATTTGAAAGCTGCGTTCAGCAAAGCCGGCATGCTCGCACATTACGTGCCAGGCAGGGAAACAGTAATAGAGACAGATTCTTCAGATTTTGTGAACGCCGGCGTGCTTTCGCAGTATGACGAGAATGGTGTGCTACATCCTGTGGCCTTCTACTCGAAGAAGTTGAGTCCACAGGAGTGCAATTATGAAATCTATGATAAGGAACTGTTAGCCATCATCAAGGCTTTTGAGGAATGGAGACCCGAGCTCGCCTGCGAGGCAGATGATGAGGACTCACAGCCAGTCAAGATTTACACCGACCACAAGAACCTGGAATACTTCATGACGACAAAGCAGCTAAATCGGCGACAAGCGCGTTGGGCTGAGTTCTTGTCACAGTTCAACTTCAAGATAATATACCGTCCAGGACTTCAAGGTACAAAGCCAGACAGCCTGACGAGACGCAGCCAGGACCTTCCGCAGGGGGTGGACGACCCTCGGAACCAGCATCAGCATCAGACATTGCTGCCTCCTAAGCGATTCCTTAAGATCGCCTCACTACAGGCAACAGTAGAAGATGCGCCGGAAGAAGAGGAACCAGTACCGCTAAACCCTGAAGCTGAAGAGTTTATGCCTACAGAACGAGATGCGCCTACTGAACAACCGGCGACGCGTGAAAGTCAGCGGGAAGCCGAACTCGAGTATCGAATGTCGACGGCGTACGTAACCGATAACGAGCTCAAGACCGCGATTAAGGACCTGCAGAAAGACCGCACTCCTACACTGCTACAGAGAGCGAAGATTCACCCAGCACACTGCAAAGTGGATGGCGACCTGCTATATGTTCGAAACCAATACGACGGCTGGAGCTTATGGGTACCAAATGACCAAGCTTTACAGACCAGGATAATCAAGATAAACCATGACGCTCCAGCAGCAGGCCATCCAGGACGAGCTCGCACTTATGAACTCGTAGCACGTGAATTCTACTGGCCTGGATTAGCGAGATCCGTGCGCAGATACACCGCGAATTGCCGCACCTGCCGTACAACAAAATCTCTGCACTCCCAGCCACTAGGATTACTACAGCCACTTCCTGTTCCAGATCGGCCTTGGAAACACATTGCAGTCGACTTCGTTGTCGGACTCCCAGACAGCACTCTTGACGGCATGGTCTACAACAACATTATGACCGTCACTGACAGGCTCACTAAGGAAGTCGAGCTGATCCCTATTGGCGCAATGACAGCACAGAATACGGCAAGGCTTTTCCTCAAACATGTGTTCTGTCGGCGCGGGTTTCCTGACACCATTACATCAGACCGTGGCAAGCAGTGGGTTGCTACCTTCTGGAAGAAACTCTGCAAGATGCTCCGCACAAATCGCAAGCTGAGTTCTTCGTATCACCCAGAAACTGATGGACAGTCAGAACGCACTAACCAGGCGATGGAACAGTATCTCCGCATGTTCACCAACGAGGCACAGGATGACTGGGCAGAATGGCTGTGCCTTGCTCAGTTCGCGATCAACAATCACCTGTCTGAGACTACTGGTGTGTCGCCGTTCTACGCCACCTTAGGATACAACCCTGAGTTCATAGAGCGAGTTGACCTGAACGCTGGAAAGGAGGGAGGACTGACCACTCTCCAGCGACTGGACGCGCGATCAGCAGAAACCTTTGTGCGTCGAATTTGCGAGCTTCACAAACACCTTCAAGAGAATATGCGAATGTCACAAGCTCTCCAAGCAGAGGCAGCAAACCGCCACCGAAGCATTCCTCCAGACTACAAGGTGGGTGATTGGGTGTATCTTAGCACCAAGAACATCCGCACGACTCGACCATCTAAGAAGCTGGACAGGAGATATGCCGGCCCTTACCAGATCACGGAAGTTATGCCGGCCAGACTCTCTTATCGACTGAAACTATCAGACGCTCTAGTAGGACTTGATAACTGCTTCCACACCTCACTACTACAACGAGCCGACCACCCCGATTTCCCACCACTTGAAGGGCAGCATCTGGCGCCGCCACCACCGATAACTATCGAACCTGACACCACCGAGGCTGATGCAGCAGCCGATGTAGTGGCAGCACCTACGCACATGTACGAGGTGGAAAAGATCCTTGACATGTACACCCGTAAGCGGGCAGGCAAGGTGAAGAAGGGGCACAAGCGCAAAGTAGATACATGGTACAAGGTGAAATGGGCTGGATATCAGAACGAAGAGGATGGTGAGACCTGGCAACCTGCAGAGGACATGCTTGAACACGCAGCCGCCGCTGTTGCAGACTTTCACCATAACCGGCCGGAGTTGTCTACGCCTGTAGGCTTCGCAGCTCCATCTGACTGGTCCCTACCAGCCACTGAGATACTCGGGCTCAACTCGATCAGGGTCATTCCGAAAGACACCGTCACGAATGAGTCGCCTCGAGCCTTGCCTCTAATAGAATCTGCTCCGCACATATTCGATACTCGAGTGGAGCCTACAGAGCCTGCAATGATACCCAACTTTGGTCATAAGGATCATACGCGAGTGCGAGCCGAAGACAGACTTAGATCTGGGGCAAGCCAGCTAACTAGGCAACATGTTTCTCGAAGGAAGCCGGTCGAGGATAGTCTTGATAGAGCGAATGCGATGTTATCGGATGACGACAGGGCACTAGAGGATGATTCGGCGTTCGCGCGATTATGGAGCTCGACAGGCAAGTGGCCTCACAAGGTGAATAACGCTCAGAGGACTGAGGCGTGTTTTGGGAGGGGGGGTACTGTCACGGGCAGCCCGCGACCCCTCACTGTAGCTGCGTCGGCCCGGCTGAACCGCGGACCTTCTGCATCGGGTTAGCGCGGCTTGGCTTTACTTTATAACTTCGCCGCGCCTCGCGCTCCTCTTTCGTAGCTTCGTAGAACAACAACTATCTCATTCGGACCCTATGGTACGCGCGCCCTTACATAGGAATCAGAAGTCTACCCCGTCTATCCTATTAAGGAGCTTAGTTCGATACTAAGTAATAGGTAACCTAGACAAGGACTCTATACGGCTTACTTAAAGCCAATACCTTAAAGATACTCTATAGGTAGAACTATATCGAGATACTATTAAGAAGGACTTCAAGTAAGTCATTTGAAGCTCTACTAGGAGAGACAGACCTATGTCCTAGCCCCGAGACCTTATACCGCTCCTTCTTTACTTTACTAAGTAGGCCTTAGTATCTATACCTACGAACTTTCCTATTCTATACTAGAAGCCTTAGCAGGATCTAAGCCACTACTTTAGAACATACACACCTTGTTTCATTACACCCAATTTACTATAGATCTATACTAAGAGAAGATAGAGGAGAAGGGAGGCAAAATCCTAATTCTTAGGAGGGACAATTAGAAGAGATAGTTCAACCTTTAGAGATATAAGATAGAGAGCTAATTAGCATTCTTTATAATTGATGACCTAATAGAAGTGTCTCTTAATAACATCAAGGGCAAGACTCTGAAACTCTAAGAAGAGGCTACAACTAAAGAGATCCTTAATACGCTAATATAGATAAGACACAATATAGTGTACAACTTCAGTATCCTTAGTAGGATTATAGAAGAAGATAAATTTGAGCTTAAGGGCTTATATGAATCTAGAAGAGCTACTAAGAAGTAGGTATATCTCTAGAACAAGTATAGCTAGGTGCTACTAACCTATATATATAAGCTTATAAAGCAATTTATGACCTTTAAGATAAGTAAAGAGTTCACTATTAGATCTACATAGACACACCTAGAGCCTCTTAGAAAAAGGATTGCTAATATTGACCTAGAGGGTCAGTATTATAGGAAAGCTAATGTAAGGATGACCTAGCTCTTAAGCTCACTGCTACCTAACTACTATATAGATAGATATTTCATTAAGCTGTTGTAGTGCCCTTTGGCCTATACAGCTATACTATCTTGTTTTCGTATATATAGAGGGGAAAGCGTATTAGTGAAAACCCCTCCTCCTTCCCGCCTGTCTTTTCCTCCTAGTTGTTGTCTTAATTTTCCCTTGTTAGGGGTACGCTAGTGTCATAGGCCTGCCCTAATAACTACCCTATCTGCCACCCCCTAGCTTCCGCCTCTTGTCTATCCACTCCTCCGTCTCGCTAGCGAGGCTAAACTACTAGAGGTATCCCTACTATAGTATCTACCGAGAGATTCGGCGAATGTTGCCTTTGTCCCTAATGATTGACTTATAGTCTCTCCTTCCCGCTTAGTGCCTCCAATTTCCCCTGCCTCTCGCCTACTACGGGCATCGTAGTAGTATATGTTCTAGGTTTTGCGATAGGTAGCTATACTAGTAGGCTAGGCTATAGATGTCTAGTACGCGTCTTCTAAACAGGTAGGCCCTTAACCTAATGTGTTCGGACCTGATTTGGATCGCTATGCTTGCCTCGGCCCTTGTTAGGTCCCTATATAGCTAGTAATTATGTCTCTAGAAGGCTCGGAGCGCTATCGGGCCTATTGTCTTAGGGGGCTTCCTTTTCTAGTCCTGCTCCTATAGGTAGCTCGCTATCTATTCCGCTAGGCTTTAGGTCTTAGCCTTGCTCCCGCCGGCCTAGCGAGTCCTACGCTCCTCCTCTTTTCGTGCTAGCCATTCGGTGCTTATCTATATAGCCGTAAAGGTAGTAAGGTCATCCTCTTTTTGGCTTGTCCTATGTCCGGCCCCTCTCCGGTAGTGGCTTTCTATCTTATTCTTTGCCTCCTAGATCGTAGTTTATACTAGGTAACCTGTCGTCCTTGCCGCGTATTAAATTCTTATTCCCCGGATATACTAGCCGATTAGTAGTGTTTCTGTCTCCATTTCTACCGTACTTGTTAACGTTGTCTTGTATACGCCTAGTACCCTACGTAGGTTACCTACCTATGTCCTGTTTAGGGGTTACTCTATCCGTTTCGGGATCGGCTTGCCTACGCCTCCTATTCCCTAAATCTGTGCCCCGTATAGCATAGCTAGTCTGACGATCGCCTTATATATTACTCTTGCCTTATCGGATGTTACTCCCTATATAGATGCCGTAAGTCTCTTTATCGAGGCTTCGTTGACTTGTACTCGACTCTAGGCTTTCTTAACCTATATATTCTAGCTTAGCTTCGGGTCGAGCCAGATCCCTAGTACTCGTAGCTCCGCTAATAGCTTTGTCTCGTAGCCTTAGATTCTTACCGCCGCCTTTATATTATAGTGTGTTCTCGCTTTACTAAAGTGTATAAGTTAGTACTTTTTAGGGGCGAACTAGGCACTATACTTCTTTGCCCACTCCTCGCATTTCTTATACCTATCTTCGAGGAGGCGACAGTTCTCTTCTGTCGAGTCTGACTAGGCTAGGATGTTTATGTCGTCTACGAACCCCGATACTAAGGTTTACGGAGAGGTGAGTAGGGGGATTAGATCAGACATAAATATTAGAAATAGGATAGGGGAGAGAGTAGATCCCTAAGGTATTCTAGTCTCTACCTTTACCGGGTCGGACGTGTACCTTCCTAGGACTAGGTATGTCGTCCGTTCCTAGAGAAAGGAGTAGACGAACGTCGTTACCTACTAGGGGATGCCTTTCTGCTATAGGATATATATTAGCCTTTAGTGTAAGACGTTGTCGAAGGCTCCTACGATGTCGAGGGATAGTAAGGACGCCGCTCGGTTCCTACCGTAGTGCTAGAGGGTCTGAATTTGCTCCGTAATTAGCTCTATTACTATTAGTATCGATCGCTAGCTTCTTCCCCCTATCTGTGTTACTAGGAGTACGTAGTTGTCCTCGGCTAGCTACGTAAGTCTCTAGGCTACTATCTTTTCTAGGACCTTCCCTATCGTGTTTAGAAGTACGATTAGTCTATACGACTTGGGCTAAGTATAGTCCTCCTTCTATAGCTTACGTAGCACTACTGTTATAGACTCTCTATACGGCTTCGGGTGATACCCTAGCCGTAGGTACGCGGTAAACAGGTTTACTAGGCTCGGCGCGATCTCTTCTCTATACTCTTTTAGCAGTATATTTAGTATCCTGTCTAGGCCTAGGGCTTTCCGTCCTTTTAGCTTACTTATGACTCCTATTACTATGTTAGAGCTAACCGCCCAATCTATGTCTAGGGGTTCCGGGTATATGCTCGGGTCGATGTCCGTAAGGTCTGCCTCTACTTACGTCGAAAAGAAATGGTCGGCTAATGCTTTTGCCTTGCCCCGGGGCGTAGCCTAGGCAATCCCTTCGCGGTCTACGATTAGGGGGAAGTAGGGGGTTTGTTACTCTTTAGGTAGTCGTACCTATTTAGTAAGTCTCTATATCTATTCCGGGTTTTCTATAACGAGCCCGATCGTCGCTCTCTAGTCCTATAGCTTATCGCGTCTTATCTATACCTTCTTCTCTTGTGTCGCGCGACAGTATTGCTCCTACGTCTCTTAGGTGTGCTCCTTCGTCTACTATCGCCTTGCCCTTCTAGCCTCCCTTACCTTCGTAGAGCATTTAGGGGTCTAGAAGGCCTTCTACTACGTTAAGGGCCGGAGTAACGGCGTATATTGTTCCGCTACTTACTATATAACCGAGGTAATCTGTTCCGCTACTTGATCTAGCTAAGCTGTCGTCTCGAGTTCTCTATACTATAGTAGGTTCGCTATTAGGAAGCCTCTTATGTCGTCCTAGCGTGCCTTCTTCTAGTTACGGCGTAGTTCGCTTACTAGCTCCTCTATTGCCTTCACTCCTAGCGTCGTTTAGATAGGGATATAGTCTAAGGAGGCTACTAGCGCGTAGTTCGGTCGGTATTAGACTAGTCTCTCTTTAAGTTCTCGTAATAGAAAGTATAGATCGATTATACTTATACTTATACGGGCCTTCTACGTTTCTATTCCCTTTAGTATTACTAAGGCTATTCCGTAGCGTACGGTTATATCTAGTAGCTTTCCCTCTAGAAACGTATATAGGGGAGTGAAGTCGAGTCTCTACTATAGGTAGTAGAGGTTAAAGTCGCCGAGGAGTACTTGCTTTATATCTTAGCTTAGGGTCCGCTCTAGGTAGGCGAGGGTTCCTAGTTCCCTACTCGTCCGACCCCGCGGTAGCGGGTTATAAATGTTATAGATCGAGATAGGGCCTTGTGTCGTGTCGATCTAGATTGATGTTATGTCTCCTAGGTTGCCCTACTACGGTAGTATAACCTTCTACGACTCAAGGTCTATAGTCTTGCTTACGTATATATATGTCCTCGGGATGACGCCTCGTTAGCCCGCGATTACGGTGTAGTATCTCTAGTCATTATAAGTGGCTAGGAGTCCTTCGTAGGGGTTGACCTATAGTTCCTATACCGCGATAACGTAGTGCCGTAGCGGGTCTAGCTCTTATAGAAAGTGGCGCTAGACCTTGTCCCTACTTTTGTTTACGTTGTACTATACGATAGTAATGTCGTCGTATAGTATTATTCGTTATCCGTAAGGTCTATTTCCGTGCTAACCTGCTATGTCTCCTAAGCCTATATCTCGCTATCCGGCTATAAGGAAGGAATCGTATTTAGTAAGCTAGCTACGAGATAAGGTAACAAGTCTTAACCGCGCTTTCCTACTTATCTAGTACCACCGTATAGCCTCGTTTCGAGAGGCCTAACTACTATATAGCTAGGGATACTATTATAGCTTAGCTAAAGATAGATTATAAAAGGACCTTAAAGATCCTTAAAGCTTAAGAAGCTAGGTTAGATCCCTCTAAGGCTAAGTATAGTATAGTAGCTACCTAGGTCAAGCCCTTAGGTCTAGTAAGACTACTCTCCTACCTTCTCTATAAGAAGGATCATCTGATTAAGGACTGCCCTAGTCTACCTAAGGCAAGAAAGGTCCTTAGATCTCATTCCTAACTACTATCTTCCTAGAATATAATATATATTAAGAAGAAGAGAACTCTACTACCCACTTCAAGGAGGACACTAAGAGAGAAGTCCTCTATAGAAGAACTTAAGAAAATAGTGAAGAAACTTAGCTCTAACATACTGTCACTCTAGAAGAACTAGGCCTAGTCTTATACCTCTAAAGTAAAGAAGACTAGAAAAGGTTTTTCCGCCTAAGAGTTATATGACTTATGTAGCTCATCCCTAGAGACAATGTCTAATAATAATGAGTATGATGAAGTGGCTCACTTAACTATAGAAATCTAAGGCAAGTTCCCCTCGTTAGAGTAGTTACTTAACTCCTATACTTTATCCTATATAACTGACTAAAGCTGCCTCTTTAGATCTATAACTCCCTTAATAAGGAAGAAATGGATTAAAGTAGGAGGTGGGTTTTTATTAGCCACTTATATTAGGAATGTAGAGATGAGTAGGAGAGCTAGTAGAAAAGTTGTTTTAGAAGATGTCCTACTTATACCTAAGCTAGGAGTAAACCTGGTTTTATAGAACTAGTTTAGTAAGTAGTTTAGTGTGCAACCTCTATTATTTTCTCTTATTTCCCCCTCTAGTAAGACTATTGTCTAGACAAAGCTCCTTAGGGGGGTTCTATTCATCAATAAGATTTCTCCTCTCCTATAAGAACGGGCACATTACTCATTATGTGCACTACTAATAGAGAATGCCTTTGTGACTGCTTAATTAGAGACCGACCTAAAGCAGTAGGAGCTTTAGTATAGAAGATTTGTACACTTTAGGAAGAATTTGCTCTAGAATCTTTACAAGGTAATAGACTTAAAAGAATCTATTCCTATCCCTAAGGATAGCTTTCACTAGTATAGAGTATGTTCAATAGCAAAGATAAAGAAGTACAAAGGCAAAGTTATAGAGAGAAGACCTAAAAGACTTGCCCTTATATCTATTAACATATGTAGCCTACTACTAATCTCAAGACTAGGATTCAAATACTAGCTTAAGATTGTTAACAACTTCTCTAGGAAGAAGTGGACCTTTCCTCTTAGGAAAAGAGAAGATGCTCCAGTTGCTCTCTAGAACTAGAAGATCAAAGTAGAGAGGAAATCATTAGTATAGCTAAAAGCAGTAAGTCTTAACAATACAAAAGAACTTATTGTATTAGTGAAGTAGTAGGAGAAGGATTTAGGGATTAGGCTCGAGCCGACTAAGGCATATAACTCTCTATAGAATGGACTAGTTAAGAGGTCAATACAAACCTTAGAGGACTCTATAAGGGTAATGCTTAAAGAGGCTAAAATGCCGGTTGAATTTTGGCCTAAAGTACTAGAGGCCTAAACTTATATAAGGAACAAACTGCTAAATAGCCTAGATTACGATCGGTTCAAGGTTTCACTAGATAAGGCTTTTGATAGTATCAAACCGACTATCAACTATTTGAAAGTTTACGGATGCAAAGCTATTATCTATATAGACATAAGATCCTAACCTTAATAGGTAAGAAGTAACAAGCTGATAAATAGGGGTAAAGAAGTAGTGTTTATTAGGTATATTAAAAATATAGCTAAAGCCTAGCTCTTTTAGGAACTAGACATAAGAGCTGTTAAACAACATATATATATAGACTTCTTTAAGGACTAGCCTAGAGGTGATATAGGTCTTAATGTTCTAACATTAAATCTACTAAGTAGTGTACTAGCTAGGAAGCCCTTAGGAAGGCCGAGGAAGAACGTATCCTTAGGACAATCGACCTACTATTTAGGCGTCTATTAAAGTACCCCCGAAATAGATCAGCTAATTAAGAGCCCTAAAGTCGCTTAGCCGAGAAAGCTGTTTATATAACTTCCCTAACCTCTAGAGAATGTAGGGGAATTTCAGAAAATCGATCAGCTAATTAAGAGAAGCTCCCTAGATCCCTAGGAAATAGACGTTACTAGGTTATAAGTGACGGTCCCTAATTCATCCCTTAGAAAGAGAAAGGCTGACTATGATGTTAAGGGCTATGATATAAAACAGAAAGCCCTAAAATCTATAGTCCCTAAGCCTAAACTAACCACTAAAGTAGGAGAAGCAATGGACCTCTTAGAGAACCTTGCTGCTTTTTACTAAGCTTTCTTTATAGCTATACAATCAGTAGACAGTTCAATACTATAGGATAGCAAATTCCTAGAAGAAGTTGAGGAAATGGCCTTTATAGTAACTATAGAAGCTATTATATATAAGTAAGAGGTCCTAATTCCAAAATCCTATAAGGATGCTATAAATAACAAGAAATGGGGACATCTTTAGAAGGAAGCAATCCAAAAGGAACTAGATGCTCTATAGAGTAATAACACCTAGGAAAATTCTGTTCTACCAAAAGGAGCAAATCTGGTTATATCAAGATAGGTCTTTGATATTAAGAGAAGCATTAGTGGAGCTATTAAAAAGTTCAAGGCTAGACTAGTTATAAGGGGCTTCTTACAGAAGTTTAGTGTTGACTTTATAGAGATATTTACACCTACAGTAAGACAGGACACCCTTAGGGTGTTTATAGCTATTATATATAAGAAGGATCTTCATCTTCACCAAGTGGATGTGAACAATGCATTCACAGAAAGCACCCTCTATAAAGACATCTTTATGTTACTACTACTAGGAGTTGAGCTTCTACTAAACATAGTGTTCAAAATCCTTAAAAGCTTATATAGACTTAAGCAAGTAGCTAGAAATTAGAATCAACTCTATATGTCAAAGCTTAGAGAGATTGGATTCATATAGTCAGAAGTGGATCTATGCCTACTTATCTATAAGAAGAGGGAGATCATAATCCTTATATATGTAGATGACATTCTAATTGCTACACTAAAGTTGATAGATGTTCTCTAGTTCAAAAGAGAACTTGGCAAGATCTTCAAGATCAAAGATCTAGGTGAACCTGAAAAGATCATTAGTATAAGAGTCATAAGGGACAGGAAGAGAGGAATCCTAAAACTTGACTAAGGACACTTTGTTAGGGACAGCCTAGCTAAGATAGGAATGAACTATAAGAAGGCAGCACCTACATACTCACCTATAGACAGCTATGAGGCCCTCAAACCTTCAAGCTATATAGATAAGAGGTGTGACAAGGCGGAGTACTAGAGTATCAATAGTACTTAGATATAGCTAGTAACAACTATAAGGCTAGACATTGCTTTTGCCCTAGAAAGGATGAGCTTATCTGTGAGTGACCTATCCACCTACTATATAAAGGCTTTGAAGAAGATCACTAGGTACCTAAGATCATACCCTGATCTAGGACTTCAGTTCTTAAAGTCTAGAAAAGGACACCTTATTAGATACTATAATTCTGATTATGTAATAGACAAAGCAGACAGAGTCTCAATCCTTAGGTATGTCTTCTTCCTCTATAGGGCACTAGTTTCTTAGATAAGCAAGAAGCAAAAGTCTATAGCAACATCTATAATAGAGGCTGGATATATAGCTATAAATGTATATACGAAGCAGTCCCAATTCCTAGCTTCACTACTAAGAGAAATGGATTGTCTAGAGTTAGTAGGAGTTTGTTCCTATTAACCAAGAATCACTAGAAACTAGGAGACTGTATCAAATTTAAGACCAGTCCAATTAAGAGGTGACAATTAAGCTGCCCTCACCCTAGTAAAAGATGTACATGTTTATAACAAGTCGAAGCACATTGACATTGCCTATAACGCTATTAGGAAACTTTGGTAGAGGAGGCTTATTGCTATTAAGTACATCCTAACCTCTAAGATAGTTATAGACGGGTTTATAAAACCAAAGACTAGTCTACACTTCTAGAGGTTTGTAAGCTAGCTAAACCTATTATAAAAAGGTCTAAGTACTATTAATAGGAAGTGAGCAGACTGTAACCTCGTATACGAGATGAGTAGGAGTGTTAAGATATAGCATCTCAAAGGGAGTTAACAATTGGGAAGTGATCTAGCAGCCTAAGGCATCTACGATAACTCAGCTTATAGGGAGATACCTTCTCTCCCCTTTAGCTTAGATAGACATCTAATACAATCAACATATTGGTTCCTAATATATTGCTATATGCTCGTGCTATTAGTTAGTTAAAGATTGATCTCTTACTCCACTCCGCTACTATCTACCCGTACCTATTTAATAACCTATATACTTGTCCTACGGCCTATATATTCTTAATAAACTATAAGCGCTAAGTAGCTAAGGGAGTATACTTGTACTATAGTTCTATAAGGCGAGTTAAATAGGTATATAACGAGAACTAAGTAGTATATATTTAGCTATTAATATTGCCTAAGGAGCGAGAGTACTTCTCGAGCGAGAGGTAGCTTTTGTTCGTACGACCGCTAAGGCCCCTAGGGAGTACTTCGGAGGTACTAGTTAGGTACCTTCTAGGTACCTTACTAGTACCTCGGCGGGGTTATAAGGTAGTTTCCTTATAAGTTTAAACCTTCCTAGAGAACTTCAATAAGAACTATAATTAAGGCCGCGTCTATAACCTATCGCGATCCGAGCGTATATATAGGCAACATCCTATTATTAAAACTTGAGGCTACGTACGCTAAGAATCAGGTGACTAATTAGTCACCTATAGCCTCTTTAAGAGCAACACTTGTCTATTCTAGATAGATATATATAATACACAACCTGCTTTTAAAACACCCTATATAAGCCCGTATAATAACTTCCTATACTTCTAATATAATAGTTATAAGCCCGATTAGCGCTCACTAACATTTGCTACGATAAGGAAGCCCTAAAGTAGAGTTTGTATCGTTATAGCACTACTGCTAAAACTAGTACAGTAGTATCCCCTAGGCCTAGTGAACCCGCGTAGAACTTTTACTAGCCTATAACCTATTTTATAGTTATAGCTACTACCGAGACGCCGGTAACTACCGGTACTCTACCTTAGGGTACCGTAGTTCTAAAGAGCTATAACTAATAGGACAAGTTTAACCGTTAGCTAGAGCTCTACGTAGAGTCTTTAAATGTCTAGAAGTATATAGATCCTTACTAACTAAGTAACGAGCTAATAGAGCCTACTTACTTAACGTTTAAGGAAATCTAATAAGCGTATACGGTAGGAGACGCTATATTAAGAGATCTTATCAAGCTACGACAAATAGACGTAGACCGAAGGTAACGGATATACGACATCTTTACTACTACGCAATTAAAGCTTATTACCTACCTTATCCGTACGACGACAGAGCTAGGGTAAGAGCTAATGCACGGCTAGAACACCCTTAGAGCAAAATACTAGGCTCTTAAGGATCAGTATAGTCTAGACGATATACTACGTAAGCGGTAGCTTACGCTTAAGCTGTCTAGGCTTTAGAAGGCTAGCGTACGTAGAATTGACGACTAGTACTTAGACTAGTTAGTTTTATAGACTAAGATACTTAAGTATAACTACGCCGAGTACGACGACCTTAGTAGACACTTCCTACTTACTATTTAGTAGAAGTAGGCTCTAGCCTACGGTGCTTCTCTATATAACAAGTAGAAGCGTAACAAAATGTTACTATAAAAGCTTACTAAGCGTTACCTCGAATAGATACGCGACACCGCACTAGTAATAACTAACGGTCGATTAGTCTTCGTAACCTTCTCCGGAGAAACCTTAGTAGAAGTAGAGGATGAAACAGCACCTATAGGTACTAGTTAAAAGGAGGGTGACCGTAGTAGTAGCCGCGGTAACAATAACCGTAGTAATAGCCGTAGTAATAAGGGTCGTAGTAGTAGCCGCGGCGATAAGAACAAAGATAAGGATAATAATAGGCCAAGCGGCTACTAGAACATTACCGGCGAGCCTAAGGACACCTGTTATAAGGGCCTGTTCTTATACGATATAATCAACCCCGATAAGCGCCTAGTAAAGGATTAGCGCTTAGAGTAGTAGAAGAAGTACTAGAAAAACTTTAATAACTACTGCTTAAGCGACGACGGCGAGCGTCTGCTTAGCGTATTAAATCGTAACAATCGTAAGGACTAGGAACGTGACAAGGCTATTACTAATACGAAGAAGGCATTACTAAGCGATAAGGGCTTTGTTGGCCTTACTGTTCTTTCTAGCTCAATTAGTAAGTTAAGCGTCAACTTTAGGGATTACTAGGTATATAATAACTGTTCAGACACTTATATGATTAATCATTATGACTAGGAGGGTGTAGAGTTTATTATAGAGCGCCTTACTACCTTAGAAATCTAGGCTAGAATAACTACCTTTCTAATTGTAGCGTTAGGGCGTGTTTATATATTAATTAGAGGCTATTCATTTACCTTACTAGATATAGCTTACTACCTAGGCTTTTATATAAACGTCATCTCTTATATACGTATAGAAAGAGCCGGACTCTAGTAGTACGGATGTAGCAATTTAATATAGCACAACGATACTAAATTGATAGACCTACACCGCCCTACTAGTACAATCCCTTTCTTTAAGGTGGTCATACTACCTAAGTCACCTATCATTTACTAATAGCCTATAAAAGAGAGCCTAGTACTACCGAAGGTTACTAAAAAGATGCGTAACGCGCACTTTATTAGCACTATTAGTAGGGGTACAAACATTGGCAATGAACCTACTAATAGCGTAGTATCTCTAACTACTTCAGAGGATAGTAACCGTACGTTCTCGTAGTTATAAACACTACTAGGGGCACTAAAGGTGTAGCTACGTCCAGTAGGACCCCTATTAAACACCGAAAGCTCTCTAGCCGCTAGTAGCATCAAATCTTTAGTTATATTAGCGCTGAACGTAGTAAGTAGTTGCCGCTTAGAGTCGAGGGGGTGATTATTAACGATAGTCTAAGCGCACCCCTTACTATACATTATAGAGTATATAGGCTTAGCAAAGCTTATAAGGTATATAATCGGTCTTAGCCTATTAGGGTAATGACCCTATACGGCTATATAGCTATAGACTTAGTAGAATTCACTATCGCCTATAACGGTAATAGGTACCTCGTCTACTTCTACGATCTAGATACCTATAGACACTTCTAGTTCACTATTAAGAACAGGGATTAGTAATTAGTGTTAGCTTACTTTAATAGCCTACTAAGCTTTATCAACTTTATTAGTCGTAGGTTCGTATACTTCTATAGCGATAACGAGCCCGCTATTAGGAAGGTGTTTCGCTTAGTTATTAATAACAATAAGATTGAATAGCACGTAACCGCGGAATACGCGCCTACGTAGGACCTAGTAGAAAGAGCTAGAGCTCTAATCATTACTATAAGTAGAACTATTCGTATCTACGTACGATTGCCGGAAAAGCTTTAGCTAGAATATATTATAGTAGCGGTATATATCCTCTAGCGATCCCCTATCTAGTTAAAGGGCTAGAAGACCCTATTCGAATTAGCAATAGGACGAATTCTAAACGTAGGTCATATAGTGGTGTATAGCTCCCTTATATACGTGTTTATCTATAGACTAGATTAGCCTAGTAAGAGCGAGAAACTCTAAGAGAGAGCGCTTATAGGCTACCTTATAGGATACGACTCTACTAACATCTACCGCGTATAGGACCTATTAAAAGATAGGGTTATACGAGTTAAGGACGTCCTCTTCGATAAGACTACGTTCTATAACCTATTACGCCTAATAGTAGGGTATACGACCCCTATCGAGAACATCGTAATAGCGGAACCGGCTAAAGAGCCTAAATAATACTACGACCTATATATCGCTTATTACGAGCAAGATATAGTATAGGCCGAGGGGGTAGAAGAATAGGCTAAATAGCGGTATACCTAATAACCTCGAGACGCCTACTAAAAGCTCCTTAGGTAAGAACTATACTAGCCGTAACACCGCGAGTTAGTAATATATAACTAAAAAGACCGGCAAATCGAGCACGTAACAGATCACGTGACTCAAGACAATATATAGTAGTTAGTATATAACACTACTAACTACTACGACACCCTATAGTAGTAGATAATAGATGCCCTTACCGTGGAAGACCGTAAGGAGATTATAGGCAACACGGACCCTAATCGCGAGCTATATCTATTCACATTTATACTACTAGAAGATACGCTAATATATAACGCGTCTAATATACTACTCTTCCCCCTAGAGCTAGAGCTCTATATACTAGAGGAGTCGAACTATATAGTTATAGAGAATAGAAAGCGCCTACTAACGGCCTACTTCTACTATATACTATACTAGATTATAGTCGCTAATATAATTATCGGCTAGATGTCCGGTATATAACCTAGAACACGCGCCTATCGCGATAAGAGTGATCGAAGCCCTACACGAAGAGGTAATAGCCCTCTAAGGCGTGTTAATACTACTACCTCTATACACCGCGATAACCTTCCGCCCGAACCTTCTAACTACCGAGCCGCTATAAAACACCGCTTCTCCTAATAGTAGATCGAAGCTATAGCTAAGGAGTTTACTAAAGCCCTAGCAACAGGCACATTTAGATAGGTAATAAAGGAAGAGAAGGATTAGGATGCTTAGTAAGAGGAGGGACTTTAGCTACTACTACCGCTTAAGTAGGTATATAAATATAAACTAGACGAGCACGGTATACTAAAGAGCTTTAAGGCTAGGCTATACGTAAGAGGCGATTTATAAGGAACACACTTAGACATATACGCCGCTACACTACTAGTAAGTATATTCCGCCTCTACTATACTATAGCCGCGAGCTTCGACCTAGAAGCCGAACAATTCAATGTTATTAACGCCTTCCTAAACTCGGACCTACTATATACTATATATCTATAACTACCTCCTAGAATCGACAGGCCATCCTATAGACACGCCCTTAAGCTAGTTAAGGCCCTCTACGGTCTAAAGGAGTCCTCTTTATTGTAGTATAACTCCCTAACCGAGACGCTAGCCTCCCTTAGACTAGTACCCCTATCGGACTCTAAATATATCTACTATAACAATAAGGTTATATTCTTCTTTTACGTTAACGACCTAGTTATGCTCTACTACCGTAAGTATAAGGCCTATACTACTAACATTAAGTAGCGGCTGCTTACTAAGTACAAAATGTACGAGCTCGGTGATCTCTCCTAGTTCCTAGGAATCAAGGTTACGCGCGATAGAAACAAGCGCTTACTATAGCTCTCTTAAGAAGACTACATTAAGAAGCTAGCCGCTAAATTTAGTATATCTACGAATGTACGCAAAACGATAGTACTAGTAGATTAACACCTTGATTAGACCGTTCTAGAGGGTCATTAACCCACCTCTATCGCTATCCTTACGTACTAATAACGTATAGGATCCCTTAACTTCGCCGCTATATATACGCGGCCTAACATCGCCTTTTCCTTATCTATACTATCGTAGTATCTAACTAAGCTAACTAAGATATACCTTAAGCTTACAGATTAGTACTTACGCTATCTCCTAGAGACTAAGAACCTCTGCCTTATATATAGCGCTAGCAAACACATCACTAGCCTTTATAGCTAACTAGAGCACCTCGGTAGTAACTACGAGTTCTTTAGAGTATCGGACGCGTCCTACGGTATAAATAATAACAGGACTAGCTTAAATAGCTAGGTCTTTATACTGTTCGGTAGACTAATAGATTATAAGGCATCTAAACAAATCACTATTACTAAGTCCTTAATAGAGGCTGAGCTACTCGGGCTTTCGTAAGCTGCCTTAGAGCTTATATAGTAGGAACGAGTCTTCGCTAAGATACACCTTCAGTTTAATTAGCGTACCTACTTATACTACGACAATACGTAGACTATCCGCTTTATTAACTAATAAGGGCAAAAGCTTAACACAAAGCTACGCTACGTTAATATCTACTACTACTAGCTCCGATAGCGAGACTAGCGCAGAGACATTAAGATCAAGTATCTTAGTACTAACGACATGCCTATAGACGGGCTGACTAAGCTGCTTCTACTACAGAAGCACAAGCGCTTCGTTAAGCTACTTAATATAGCTAAGGAAGGCGTAGACCTACGCACCTTAGTGCCCTCTATAGCCGTATTAGGAGGTAACGGGCTAATAGACGCCTAAGAAGCCCGTAGTAGCGGCCTTACCTTATCTCGAAACAAATACCGAACGGCTTCATCTTTACGGACACCTCTCTAGAAGCGCTAGTAGGCGTAAAACACGGCTACTAGTAGCTACTAATACTATAGACAATAACGAAGCTAGGGCAAAGTATCTACTATTCACCGGTTGGGCCCTAGCACTATTATTAATAGGTGTTTCTCGGACTCCTATTGGCTAATAGCGCAAGGGCGAGAAACACCCCTGTTACTAGTAGTAGCGTACGCGCGCGACAAAAGTAGCGCGTCTAATTAGAAAGCGAGAAACGCCTCTAACTTACTACTAGTAATAATACTACTACCTTGTCACTACATTATCCGCTACTTTTGTACCTTATATATAGTACACACTTGCCTAAAACAAAAAGGTATCACTACCCTAAGGTAATGACCTTTAAAAGTATAGAAAGTAAGGCACCCCAAAGGTACCTTTTTAACTTTCTAATACCGTTGCTCCGGTGTTACCTATTAGAGCCCTATTACACCTTATATAGTATAACCTCTGTCGTAGACAGCCTAGTACATTACGCTACTAACTAGTATCTTATACTCCCTAGGGGTAGAGCGAGCTCTCTTACTATTCGCCGGAGCGAAATAACTTAGTATAGAGTAATTATCGGACAATTTAATAAGTTGAGCGGACGACAATATATATTTAAGTATACGATAGGACTAAGGCTACCCCTGGATTGAACTTAAGTCCTCTAATGTTTACCGGTAGGTAAGATAATTATATACTTAAGTAAAAGTCCGTATAACGGGACTATTACCTAAGCTATCTTACCGGCAATAGTTATATATTCTATGCTTTTTATATAGGTAATAATAGTAGTAGTAAAAGTGAGGAATAAGGGAAGGGGTATAAAGCTCACCTTACTCACCTTACCTTACTTCACTTAAAATAGCTAACTTACCCTTCCTATAGTAGTAGTAATACCGAGGGCCTAACGTCACTACTATAGGTAGGGGGGTAGTTAGAACAGGGTGCACGCGTTTATATAGGAATCAGCTCATTTACTCTAGCGTACGAGCTAAGGGGGTGTATCGCGATCCGAGCGTATATATAGGCAATATCCTATTATTGAAACTTAAGGCTACGTACGCTAAGAATCAGGTGACTAATTAGTCACCTACAGCCTCTTTAAGAGCAATACTTGTCTATTCTAGATAGACATATACAATATATAACCTGCTTCTAAAACACCCTATATAAGCCCGTATAATAACTTCCTATACTTCTAACGTAATACCGGGTAAGGGACGAATAGCTAGTAATACGATAGGAAGGTAGGAAATCGTTTATAGAGCAACTATAGAAAGAGAGGTAGAACAACTAGGTTGTAGGGTATAGTAGACGCCCTTAGCTAGCGGGATAACCTAAGGAATAGTTAGCTACGAAATCCGCGGTTAAGCACCCCCCGAAGCTTATCTACTACCGCCTTACGAGGGTATAGAGTAGTATAGCAACCTAACTACGAAGCGAACACATCGGCCTCTAGGGGTACCTATTATAGAGGAAGGTTCTAGGATATACGAATACTAGCTGCCCCTACGGCTATCGCTCCTAGAACGTACGGTATACACTCCTCGTCTGTCCGAGGTAGTCGCTAGGAAGGGGGGAGTAGATAGCAAAGGCGAGGAACCGGACGATTAGGGCACTTCTTAATAACGCTAAGGACCTACGGCGTATTACGAACTAGATACTAGAGAAGGGCTAGCTAGAATAGTACCGCCTAGTAGGAGCAGTATAGGAAGAGAGGACACGACGTAGCGCGACGAGACCGGCTAGGAGCGGGGGCTAACGGGGTAGTAACATAGACTACGTACGTTTAGAGGGAAAGCTAATCTAGATAAGGAGAAGTCGGGGGCGCGAAGGGTTTTTACCTATTCGGGTTTCCCTTTGTATATAACAATAGATATATACCTACATAGGCCGAATAGGGTCCTAGAACAGGGGAATGACAAATCTATCTATAATCAAGACGTGTGTTTAGTGACGTCGCAGTGAGAAGGAAGTTGAGATAGGCGTGGTAGTCGATACGCGTCTTGGAAAACAATGACGCCAAGCTTCAGCCACGATTTCCTACTGTGGATCTCAGATACCACAATGCGTACGACATGAGCCCACGATCCGACTATGAACGGACAAGGCCTGGTGAAAGGTATGTTGCCGCCGCTATATATGTCGACTTCACTTCTGGAGAGCTGCTAAAGTAGATACAACGTAATCTGTAGATGTAACATACGTCGACGCGCTATACCCTCGACTATAGCAATCGGACCTCGCTACTCGACTACATGCCAGCGTGTTAAAGCAACGGCCTGCGTCTCGATAAATAGTCGAAGCGCTCGGCGGCAATAAACTTTGTCACCGACCCTCGGGAGCGTCTTGTTAGAATCCAGGACATAGCATGGCCATAAACTGAATACCGGTAATCAACAAAACCCCTCCATTGAGTCTCCCAATGAGTAGTAAGGATGAAGACCGACAACGTGTCTTGATTGGAGCTTGAGGTGCCCAGCTGCATATTCATGCCCGAAAGAGGGGCCATGACGGACAATTTGCATTTACTATGGGAAGAGACCAGCGAGTAGAAGAAAGTCATTTGATTGATATTGAGAACGCCATGTGCTCCTTCATGCTGGTGACTGCCAAGCCTTGACCACATTTGACCACATTGACAGGCCACGGTGGCTTGTGCAATGCCCCAGGCGCAAGGTGAGCTCATCAATTTCTTCCCAACACATTAAGCCATATCAGTATCTACTTCTGGCTCATCAATGCTGCGAACTCCTTGTCTGTCTGCTGTCAGCTTTAATGAATCACAGGCCGTGTCAGGACGACTTACAATCAATGGTTCCGTCCCCATCAGTATCGGCCTCCTTCAACATCTCATCCAGCTCCTTATCCGACAGATCCTCCCCCAGAGTCTTCATGACCGCCTTGAGTTCCTCAGCTGATATGGTGCCACTGCCATCCTTATCGAACACGCGGAAAGCCTCATACAGAGCCTGCTCCTCGTCGGTGTCTTTAAGTTTCAGCGCCATCATCTGCAAAAACTCGGAAAAGTCGACCGAGCCAGTCTGGTCGACATCAACCTCGTTGATCATGTCTTTCAGTTCGGAGTCACTGGGGTTCTGCCCCAGAGATCGCATCACCGCGCCCAGCTCCTCGGCTGTTATTTCGCCTACCAGGATGATCAACCTTGAGGCAAAGAAGCATTTTGCTTGGAGCGGTACGTCTCACCATCGCCGTTCTTATCGAAGAGTGCAAATGCCTCTCGGAAGTGTTTGATTTCCTGCTCGGACAGGACGCTGTCGGCCATGGTTGTTGATGCAGATGCTGTCACATGGAGCTGAAAGGTCGGACTGCATGCATGTGGTGTGTTTTGGTGGGGCCAAGCGAGGACGTCACTGGTGGAACACTGCAAGCTCCTTCTGTGCAGCAAGAGCTTGTTACTCTTCTTTCTTTCCTCTATCTCTCTGCAAATGTCAGCATCTCATCACTTTCCACGGAAACATCATTCCACCTTTCAAGCCATTACAGAGCAGCGATCGCGATTGCCTCGCCCGCGAGCTGTCCCAGAGCCGACTCCAGCCGCACTCTCAGTGGATCTCGCAGCGCATTGCATGGAACTCATCTCCAGGGCCGACCACAAGCGGCATGTACATGCGTCAGGTCCACTCTATGTCCAAGATCTGGTACTGCCGACCATGCTTCCACGTGGATCATTCGCGTACTGGCACGGTATCCCACAATAGCCCGACCTGCTGTCGGCTTCCATGCAAGATCGGAAGCTCATCCGATGCTGATGCTGTCCCACGAGAATGTGCGCGCATTCATACCCATATCTAACCGGCAATCGTCCCTGATCAAGACCTGGTAGCCCGGTGTTAGACTACATCCTTGGTCGGGCAAGCCTTCCGAGAAGTGGAGGGTGCCGATCCGGGTGTCACAAATATTGCTTGATTGGACGCACCTGATCCTTCGCGCTATCACTACGAGGGGAGAACTTGCACTATGCTGTCTCTAGGTAACTATCGGTGTTCCGTTCTGCGAATCCTGGGCAGTCGCACGTGCTCTGATCCACTCTATAGAAGAATAACGTTTGAAGACGGTTTCCTTCTTCTCCAACCCATGTTCCACTTCTTCTCCAGCTTCCCCAGTGTCTCCAGGAAAGTTAGAACGAAATGCAGAACGACGTGAAGGCAGAAACGGGATGGCATACCGAGAATGCTCAGGAGAAGAGACGTTATTCGTATGGCTATGATCCGGAGGCCGATACGTGTGTTACGAATGATGCTGTGTTTGGCGATGTGACGAATGGGCCTAATTATCGCAATGTATGTTGGAGGGTTTTACGGTAGATCGGAAATGGACTGACATAGGTCGAAATAGGTCGGATGGATGGGAGGTGTCGTGCTTATGCTCAAGACACAGATCGGTCTTGGTGTGCTCGGCATCCCTCTGGTCTTCGTAAGTGGCGATCCATCGTTCAAGGTCTTGACTCTGAAGAGAGTTCCACCAGACTAACGGACCTGTAGGACACGGTTGGTATGGTCCCGGGCGTCATCTGTCTACTGGCAATTGCGATCATGACGACTTGGTCCGATTACATCGTGGGCATATTCAAGATCAACCACCCAGAAGTGTACGGCATTGACGACGTTGGTGGACTGCTGATGGGCAAGGCCGGCTACATCATCATGGGCACTGTATTCTGCCTATGTACGACTCCAGATTCTGGCATTTTGTCTTGAGTTGCTTGCACTAACACCATCATAGTCTGGATCTTCGTGGCTGGATCTGCAATGGTCTCCATTAGCATTGCGCTAAACGCTCTGTCACTCCATGGAGCCTGTACCGCTGTGTTTGTGGCCGTTGCTGCCATCATTGGTTTCCTGTTCTCGAGCATTCAGACCCTCGGGCGTATCACATGGCTCGCGTGGGTGGGTGTGGTTGGTATTATCTCAGCCAGTGAGTCGATGTTCATATCTAGCGGATGAGAGTATATGTGCTAACCTTGTTGATCTAGTCCTCGTCCTCACCGTCGCAGTAGGTGTTCAAGACCGCCCCTCTGCAGCACCACAGACCGGCCCATGGAGCTCCGACTACAGGATCACGGCTACTCCGACGCCAGCCAGTGCATTTCAGGCTCTATCTACACTGGTCTTCGCCTACGCTGGCACGCCCGCTTTCTTCTCAATCGTGTCCGAGATGCGCGAGCCTCGCAAGTACGTGCGCTCCATGGCAATCTGTCAAGGTGTCGTGACAGCTCTCTACCTTGCCATTGGCATCGTCGTGTACTACTTTTGCGGGTCCTATGTCGCCTCACCAGCCCTTGGATCCGCGGGTGTTCTCATGAAGAGAATCTGCTACGGGTTGGCACTTCCAGGCTTGTTGGCTTCTATGATTTTGCTGAGCCACGTAAGTAAAGTAGTCGCTGCTGCTCTTCCTCCACTAACCACTATCAGGTCCCTGCTAAGTTCATCTTCGTCCGCATACTGAAAGGCTCCCACCACCTAAGCAGCAACACACCAACCCACTGGATCGTATGGCTCTGCTGCACAGCAGGAATCGCCTTAGTCTCGTATATCCTGGCCAGCGCGATCCCCGTCTTCGGCGAATTGGTCTCCTTCGCAGGCGCCGCTTTTGGAACTCTGCTCTGCCTGCAACCGATGGGCTTTATGTGGCTGTACGACAACTGGAGCAGACCGAACCGCGACTTTAAGTGGAAGCTCGGTGTTGCGTGGGCATGGTTCATCATCATTGGTGGTACTTTCTTGACGATTGCGGGAACTTATGGATCGATTGTGGGGATTATTAATGCGTTGGATGCGGGTGCTAGTACTTCGCCGTGGTCGTGTGCTGATAATTCGAACTCGTCGTAGACGTTCGAGATGCTGACCAGTCATGCTTCAAGGCACGATAGCCTACGGATGGTATCGGTTACAAACTATGGTACTGCACAGTCTCACCATAGAAAAAGACTCCTTCTAGACGAACCTCGTTCTGCAGTCCTTTTGTCCAAACCCTCTGACGACTGCTTCGAGATTCTACTATTGACTTCTCGCGGGCCGTTGATTGCTTTCAGCTAAGCACCTTCGACATGTCAACGAAACAAAAAGCAGACGACAGAGCAAACAGCGCGTCCTTGTTTACCCAGCTAAAGTGCCCTTCACAGTATCGCGTCACGTTCGCGACCAGGCTTACGGTCACGTCCCAAGCAACATGGTAGACCAAAGTTCCTCCATGAAGACTATCACATACGAGAACAGCAGAGCCAAGCAAGTCTTCGAGATCCCAGAATCACTTGAAAACATCTTGACGTCGCTCTCTACCCACGACCTCTTGTTGTGTCAACGTACAGTCAGCTGTTTCCGCGCCACCGTCAAAGGCTCCATAAAGCTGAAGAAGAAGCCTTTTGTGGCACAAGAGCCAGACATGGCACTGCGCCTTAACCCATTCCTGATGTGTGCAGCAAGCGATATCTACCACGATCCCCGGATCACCTGGCTAGAGGACCAGGCCATGGTACGCCAGAACGCGAAGACCGATCTTATCTTGTGTCATGGTCACAGGTGGTGGGTCATCAGGGAAGCGCCAGCACAGCGCTATACGCCATGGGATGTATGGCAGTCCGCCTCAAACCCAGGCAAATTTGCACTCACTTGGACTATTAGAGAGAGCCCACACCCGGACGAAGTGCACGAAGAAGGTGCTGGATTCCTGATGAGGGACGCCTGGGGTCGGCGCTCGCAAGCCAGGCCTGAGCAAATCGTAGGCGACGACGCTTCGGTCTGGGATATGCAGCTTTGCCACTCTGCTGGTTCGATGGACGTTTGTTGTTCTATGGTCAGCACTGGTCGGTACAGCTGGAAATTGTCTGGACAGGTGGCTTCAAGATCTGACAAATGGATCTATGGACCGCCCAGAGATTTTACGTTAAGGGAGATGATGGATGGACTTGAGAGGCGAAGGATGGGAGACATAGGCAGCATGTGGGTCAAATTCTTCGAGACAGTTACCAGGCAAGCTGTCGGTTTAGTGTACACGAATAGCCCGGTCGCTATCTTGAGAAGCACGAGAATAAGAAGGACGTGGGCCTTGGGTCAACGAGATACATGAGACTGTGGCGAATGGACCGAGTTGCATAGTTGTCATCTTGTACAACGACAAGGGCAAGTGAAATGCTACCCTATGTGATACCCTTCGCAACTACCGAGGACTGATCACGACTCTTCATCCTTGCCTGACTCTGTCGATCGACTCTCACTCCTTGCAGCAATATCGTTGGCTGGCGGCGGGTCGCTCGCTGCGAACTTCGACCTAGCTCTCAACGTAGCACCATATCTTGTGAAGACGAACGGTATTGGAGCAAGCAGAATTGCAACGCCACCAATAAGTGAGCCGCCTCCAGCGACTGTCAGACTCTCGAACATGTACGGCGTGAACAACGGTGCTGCAGCTCCACAAGCCAGCCTCAGCACTGCATTTGCAGCTAACGCACTCGCTGCGTATGTGATATAGGTGTCCACCAGGTAGTTCAGGTACGCGACGAAGATCAGGACAATAGCCACGCACAGCAGCACGCCCGCGAGCGTGGGTGAGATCCAGTGTATGCTATTATACTGCGCCGTCCAAGCAAACCAGAACATTGAGATCGGGAAGATGATTCCACCAATCTTGGCCACCACTAAGCGGTCTTCTGGCACACGGGGTATGCCAGCTTGTCTCTCCTTCCTGTCCTGGACTGTGAAGTAGAAGTTGATGAGTCCTCCAATGCAGGCTCCAGTGATGGTACCGATGAGAGGCAGCTCAGCCACGCCGGAATTCCATCCTCTCATCTGCCGGAAGACGATCGGATACAGGCTGAAGAGCATGTACAGCAGCATGTACACCAGGGCAGTGTAGATGGCACAGCATAATGAGATCGGGTTGATCAGAATGGCCCAAGGTCTCGTCAACGCGGTCCCGAATAGATACTTGAGCGTCCGGTCTGACACCTCAGCCGGCGCCTTCACGTCTCTCAACCCGGACCTTCGCAGCCTCTTCGCTTTGTTCGTCAGGATCTGCCCAGGATGCGTCTCGGGAATCGTAAACATCAACGGCATCGTTCCACCAGCAGCCCATAGCAGGACATAGAACACCCATCGCCAATCCTTCTTCAACTGCAGGAAGCCCGAGATGACAGGGCCTAGAGCTGGTCCCACAAAGACCATGACACTGAACAACGCCATCGCATTCCCTCTCTCCATTGGTCCCCAGATATCCGCCAACAGTCCAGGGGCATTACTCTGCGTCGAGCTCGCGAAGATCCCCGTGAAGAACCGTCCCACCAGCAATGCTCCAAAGTTCGGTGCCCACGCACAAAGGAAGTTGAAAATGAAGTAGCACAGAAAGGTTCCGTAGAAGACCCAGCGTCTTCCATAGTGCTCAGACAAGGGAGCCCAGAGGAACGGAGAGCCAGCGTTGGCGATTAGGAAGACTGTAATGACAAGCGCTGCTGCTTCCGGGCTGACGTGGAGTTCTTGTGAGATGCTGGGGAGACAAGCTGATGGGCTTGAGGAGGCGAATGTGGCGTTTACGACCAGGAGGATGGTGACGAGAGAAATATACCAGCGGCGGGCGGAGGACCAAGTCTTGGGGTCTTCTGGGTCGTTTGGTGAGAAGGTTAGGAGGCCATTGTCGTCGAAATGAGGTTGTTCGTCATGCTTCTCAAGGTCGCAGGGTCGATATGGGGTCGCAAGGAAGCTGGATAACAGTCTGTCAATTCGATCCATCGCGGTCGGTGTGCACGGAAAGTGTCCATCTCGCAGAGGCGGCGAGCATGGTGAGATGTGATGAGGTCAACGTTGCTGAGCGTTGCATCTTGCCTGATGTGGCATATGCAAAGTTAGCGATCGAGCAAGTCCCGGGGATCTTGATCTGTGATGCGCTAGCATATGCCGCTGCGATTCAGAGTTCGATGGGCAGCGAACATCAGTGGAGCCTCAGACATCATGCTTGAGCTTGCCCACGACTCATGGCTTGGCGTTGTGCTCAACTGCAGTATTTCCGGCGGTGCATGATGCCATATTGGCCAACGGCTCGACAGAGGTGTCGTGGAAGTGCAGATGGATTTGATGCCAACACACACACTGGATCCGGTCTTCAACATGCAACTTCTGATCATCACGCAAAGTTCGCTCCATACGCTACCAACCACCTCAACAGATCTACTGCAACCCAGCTTCCAACGTCACAAACCCAATCGATCTCTCCTGCTTCTGCAGCGTATCGAGCTGCCTCCTCTGAATCTTCCCGAACGCAGTCCTTGGGATACGCTCACAGAACACCACGCCTCCTGTAGGCGCCTTGTACGAAGATATACGCGAGGCCACGAAGTCAACGAGCTCTTGACCCGTAACCTTCGGATCAGGCACGACCACGTAAGCAATAGGCTCGTAGTCACCTTGCTTTCTCCGACCAGCTGTAGATGTTGTAGCGACGTCTTTCACGGCATCGTGCTTCATGAGCTCGGAATCGACTTCTTCTGGGCATACCTCGTTTTGCCCGACTTTGAAGTTCTCCTTGAAGCGGCCAGTGACGGTGAGTTGTTGATGCTTCGTAGAGAAGTGGCCCTTGTCGCCTGTGCGATGCCAGACTTTGCCTTGGGCATCGGTGAAGAAGGCCGAATCTGTCGCTTCCTTGTTGTTCACGTAGCCCGAGAACATCGACTTTGTCCGCACACAGACTTCGCCATCTTGGTCATTGCCGAGAGGTTCAAGAGTCTCTTCGTGGGCAATTAGGAGCTCAGCTTCCGGGGCCACATTGCCAACATGATCAGCAATGAAAGGTGTGCCGCTTGGCAAGGTGGTGACTACACCTGCCTCTGTCGAGCCGTAAGGAGCTTGGACGACAGCGCCATCAGATAGCAACGCCTTGAAAGCCAGAGCGGTATGACCATTGACGACACTCCCACCAACAGTCATGCTCCTGAGTGAACGTAGCGCTGCGCGGTCTCGCTTGCCTGACCGAACAATCTCAGTCATGTCTTCCATGAGTCTAGGGTGCAACAGTATTGTCGTGATCTCAAACTTCTCGATAAGATCGATCGTCGAAACGGCGTCTCTTTGCTTGGAGATATAAGTAATCTGCTTCCCAAGCGCGGCTGCGCCCGATACCGAGATGCCAGAGACGTGATGCATATCTACAACATGCAAGCATCTCCTCTGGTTGGCATGAGCAGCACTTCCGGAGACATCAGAGAACATGGGCCCCCGATTGACGGCAATCGCATGCGAGACTTCCGCAGCTTTTGGCAGCCCAGTGCTGCCACTCGTCAGAATCCGGAAGCATGGTCGGTCCTTTGGCTCTTTTGCTCCGGCATAAGGTTTCCAGGCACTTCCATTAGATTGCAGCAGATCGCTGAACTTGTGAAGGGGACCAGAATAAGGCGCACTGGGCTTCGCATCGAAGACCAGAATCCTCGACCCCGGGATACCGTAATTCCTGGCCGCGGTTTCTCCTCGCTCTAGAAGGTCGGGCTCTGCGAACACCCATTTGACATCTGCGGACGTGATGCTCGCCTGTATCTCGCCGGCTTTGCCAGCAGCGTTGATACCAGCGAACACACCACCGGCAGCTATCACACCATGTCCTAGGATGTGGTAGTGGATGTCGTTGCCACTGACAAGGGCCACGCAGTCTCCGTCTGCGAGACCTAGCCTCTGCAGTCCTGCAGCTATGCGCTTCACCGACGAAGCGTACTCACGCCAGCATATCGTGCGGTCGGGAAAGTCGGCATCGATGAAGATCTACCATGTATGTCAGCCATGTGGTATTTCATGTAGGGTGATTCTCTTCTCTCACGGGGCTCTCGAGATCATTTGGCGGGTGGCTCAAGATGCTTGATGTGAAGTCCATGGCCAGCCGATGTTCTTGAGCTCGATGGCGAGGGATAAAAAGCGAATTCGGTGTCTACACGTCAGATCGCGTCCATGAGAGGTCTTATTCATAACATCGGTGCTGATACTGTACTCAATGTTGTGCTCGGCAAGGTTTCAGTGGCGTGGATTGCCCCAAGGGATGGTTAAGCTTGAGCTTCCTCCCGGCTTGCAGGTGAGTGCGCCAGTATGTAGATCTGCCGTGTCATGCTTCTAACGAACACCAAATTCGGAGTTTGCAAGACAGCTTCGACGTCATCAAGCCGCTGGAAGGTATGTCATGGCAGTCGCTACGTCGCACTTGGTTTTTTCGGACTTACTGTATATCCTTGTAGCAGTATAGCCGTTAGTAGATCGTGTCGCGATCCGAGCGTGCACATGGGCAACAGCCCATCATCATCAAAACTTGAGGCCACGTACGCCAAGAATCAGGTGACTGATTAGTCACCTGCAGCCTCTTCAAGAGCAACACTTGTCTATTCTAGATAGACACATGCAATACACACTCTGCTTTTGAAACACCCTATATGAGCCCGTATAATAACTTCCTACACTTCTAACGTGATAGATCGCTTTAGTATTCTAATACTAAGTCGCGTCGCTTATAAGCGCGTTTCTAGTTAGTCTAAAGTATAGAATAGATAGTTTAAAAGCAAGTTTTATTTATAAATGATTAGGTAATACTATCTCTATATAGCCTTATACTAAATCCGCTTATACCTCTAAGGCAAAGCTTAGAGGGTACTAAAGCTTAAGCAAAAACAATTATAAGGCCTTAAAGCCTTTTAGAGAAAGTAGTAGTAGTCTAGTAGACTCTATTAGTAATATAGAATATAGAAGCTATTAAGACTTCCGGCTAGTTAGGTTAGAGAAACTACTCTACTAACTATTACCTATATTACTAGATCCGCTAGGACTACCTTATCTAGATAGTCTATTACGACGACGGAAGTTTACTAGGTCGTATTACGTTAGAAGTATAGGAGATTATTATACGGGCTTATATAGGGTGTTTCAAAAGTAGGTTATGTATTATATGTGTCTATCTAGAATAGACAAGTGTTGCTCTTAAAGAGGCTATAGGTGACTAATTAGTCACCTGATTCTTAGCGTACGTAGCCTTAAGTTTTGATAATAGGATGTTGCCTATATATACGCTCGGATCGCGACACACCCCCTTAGCTCGTGCGCTAGAGTGAATGAGCTGATTCCTATATAATCGCGTACACCCTATTATAACTACCCCCCCTACCTATAGTAGTGACGTCAAGCCCTCGGTATTACTACTACTATAGTAAGGGTAAGTTAGCTATTTTAAGTGAAGTAAGCTAAGGTAAGTAAGGTGAGCTTTATACCCCTTCCCTTATTCCTTACTTTCACTACTACTATTGTTACCTATATAATAAAGCATAGAATATATAACTATTGCCGGTAAGATAGCTTAGGTAATAGTCCCGTTATACGGACTTTTACTTAAGTATATAATTATCTTACCTACCGGTAAACATTAGAGGACTTAAGTTCAATCCAGGGGTAGCCTTAGTCCTATCGTATACTTAAATATATATTGTCGTCCGCTCAACTTATTAAATTGTCCGATAATTACTCTATACTAAGTTATTTCGCTCCGGCGAATAGTAAGAGAGCTCGCTCTACCCCTAGGGAGTATAAGATACTAGTTAGTAGCGTAATGTACTAGGCTGTCTACGACAGAGGTTATACTATATAAGGTGTAATAGGGCTCTAATAGGTAACACCGGAGCAACGGTATTAGAAAGTTAAAAAGGTACCTTTGGGGTGCCTTACTTTCTATACTTTTAAAGGTCATTACCTTAGGGTAGTGATACCTTTTTGTTTTAGGCAAGTGTGTACTATATATAAGGTACAAAAGTAGCGGATAATGTAGTGACAAGGTAGTAGTATTATTACTAGTAGTAAGTTAGAGGCGTTTCTCGCTTTCTAATTAGACGCGCTACTTTTGTCGCGCGCGTACGCTACTACTAGTAACAGGGGTGTTTCTCGCCCTTGCGCTATTAGCCAATAGGAGTCCGAGAAACACCTATTAATAATAGTGCTAGGGCCCAACCGGTGAATAGTAGATACTTTGCCCTAGCTTCGTTATTGTCTATAGTATTAGTAGCTACTAGTAGCCGTGTTTTACGCCTACTAGCGCTTCTAGAGAGGTGTCCGTAAAGATGAAGCCGTTCGGTATTTGTTTCGAGATAAGGTAAGGCCGCTACTACGGGCTTCTTAGGCGTCTATTAGCCCGTTACCTCCTAATACGGCTATAGAGGGCACTAAGGTGCGTAGGTCTACGCCTTCCTTAGCTATATTAAGTAGCTTAACGAAGCGCTTGTGCTTCTGTAGTAGAAGCAGCTTAGTCAGCCCGTCTATAGGCATGTCGTTAGTACTAAGATACTTGATCTTAATGTCTCTGCGCTAGTCTCGCTATCGGAGCTAGTAGTAGTAGATATTAACGTAGCGTAGCTTTGTGTTAAGCTTTTGCCCTTATTAGTTAATAAAGCGGATAGTCTACGTATTGTCGTAGTATAAGTAGGTACGCTAATTAAACTGAAGGTGTATCTTAGCGAAGACTCGTTCCTACTATATAAGCTCTAAGGCAGCTTACGAAAGCCCGAGTAGCTCAGCCTCTATTAAGGACTTAGTAATAGTGATTTGTTTAGATGCCTTATAATCTATTAGTCTACCGAACAGTATAAAGACCTAGCTATTTAAGCTAGTCCTGTTATTATTTATACCGTAGGACGCGTCCGATACTCTAAAGAACTCGTAGTTACTACCGAGGTGCTCTAGTTAGCTATAAAGGCTAGTGATGTGTTTGCTAGCGCTATATATAAGGCAGAGGTTCTTAGTCTCTAGGAGATAGCGTAAGTACTAATCTGTAAGCTTAAGGTATATCTTAGTTAGCTTAGTTAGATACTACGATAGTATAGATAAGGAAAAGGCGATGTTAGGCCGCGTATATATAGCGGCGAAGTTAAGGGATCCTATACGTTATTAGTACGTAAGGATAGCGATAGAGGTGGGTTAATGACCCTCTAGAACGGTCTAATCAAGGTGTTAATCTACTAGTACTATCGTTTTGCGTACATTCGTAGATATACTAAATTTAGCGGCTAGCTTCTTAATGTAGTCTTCTTAAGAGAGCTATAGTAAGCGCTTGTTTCTATCGCGCGTAACCTTGATTCCTAGGAACTAGGAGAGATCACCGAGCTCGTACATTTTGTACTTAGTAAGCAGCCGCTACTTAATGTTAGTAGTATAGGCCTTATACTTACGGTAGTAGAGCATAACTAGGTCGTTAACGTAAAAGAAGAATATAACCTTATTGTTATAGTAGATATATTTAGAGTCCGATAGGGGTACTAGTCTAAGGGAGGCTAGCGTCTCGGTTAGGGAGTTGTACTACAATAAAGAGGACTCCTTTAGACCGTAGAGGGCCTTAACTAGCTTAAGGGCGTGTCTATAGGATGGCCTATCGATTCTAGGAGGTAGTTATAGATATATAGTATATAGTAGGTCCGAGTTTAGGAAGGCGTTAATAACATCGAATTGTTCGGCTTCTAGGTCGAAGCTCGCGGCTATAGTATAGTAGAGGCGGAATATACTTACTAGTAGTATAGCGGCGTATATGTCTAAGTGTGTTCCTTATAAATCGCCTCTTACGTATAGCCTAGCCTTAAAGCTCTTTAGTATACCGTGCTCGTCTAGTTTATATTTATATACCCACTTAAGCGGTAGTAGTAGCTAAAGTCCCTCCTCTTACTAAGCATCCTAATCCTTCTCTTCCTTTATTACCTATCTAAATGTGCCTGTTGCTAGGGCTTTAGTAAACTCCTTAGCTATAGCTTCGATCTACTATTAGGAGAAGCGGTGTTTTATAGCGGCTCGGTAGTTAGAAGGTTCGGGCGGAAGGTTATCGCGGTGTATAGAGGTAGTAGTATTAACACGCCTTAGAGGGCTATTGCCTCTTTGTGTAGGGCTTCGATCACTCTTATCGCGATAGGCGCGTATTCTAGGTTATATACCGGACATCTAGCCGATAATTACATTAGCGACTATAATCTAGTATAGTATATAGTAGAAGTAGGCCGTTCGTAGGCGCTTTCTATTCTCTATAACTATATAGATAGATAGATTTGTCATTCCCCTGTTCTAGGACCCTATCCGGCCTATATAGGTATATATCTCTTATTATATATAAAGGGAAACCCGAATAGGTGAAAACCCTTCCCGCCCCCGACTACTCCTTATCTAGATTAGCTTTCCCTCTAAACGTACGTAGTCTATATTACTACCCCGTTAGCCCCCGCTCCTAGCCGGTCTCGTCGCGCTATGCCGTATCCTCCCTTCCTATACTACTCCTACTAGGCGGTACTGTTCTAGCTAGCCCTTCTCTAGTATCTAGTTCGTAATACGCCGTAGGTCCTTAGCGTTATTAAGAAGTACCCTAATCGTCCGGTTCCTCGCCTTTACTATCTACTCCCCCCTTCCTAGCGACTACCTCGGATAGACGAGGAGTACGTACCGTACGTTCTAGGAGCGATAGCCGTAGGGGTAGCTAGTATTCGTGTATCCTAGAACCTTCCTCTATAATAGGTACCCCTAGAGGCCGATATGTTCGCTTCGTAGTTAGGTTGCTATACTACTCTATACCCTCGTTAGGCGGTAGTAGATAAGCTTTAGGGGGTGCTTGACCGCGGATTTTGTAGCTAACTATTCCTTAGGTTGTCCCGCTAGCTAAGGGCGTCTACTATACCCTACAACCTAGTTGTTCTACCTCTCTTTCTATAGTTGCTCTATAAACGATTTCTTACCTTCCTATTATATTACTAGCTATTCGTCCCTTACCCGGTAGTTCGGCTCGTTTCCGGGTCGAATGCCCTTATACGCTAGTACTAATTCGCGGGCCCTTACGACTACACTAGCGATGACCTTCTATACTAGGTACTATACCGACTTGCCTAAGTAGGAGGTCCGTAGTCCCTAGATATATAGGTCGATCGGCGGTATAGCGGTCTCGTACTTAAGTATCCTTATTAGTATCGATTTATATACCCCGGTGACCTTCCTTAGGCATTAGTTTTAGATCTTTACTAACGGCGCGACGAGTCCCTTTAATAGGTAGGCCCTCTCGCCTAAGGACTATACTTAGCTACTATAGGTAAGGACTAGCCGTATAATAGCCGTATATAGAAGTCGTAACTACTAAAAGTCCGCCCTCTATATAGACGTAGTGAGCCTCTAGTATAATACTATATTCTATTTAGCTTTCCGTAATATTGCCTATACGTACTTCCTCTACCGTAGCGCCGGGTCTACCTATAGTCCGAGGATCCTAAGCTGATTTGCCGGGTTAGTCGTGTGTCCCTATATCTAGATAGAAGCTTATATATTATAGAACCGTGGCCGGCGCGTAAAGTGTATCAGATTGTACTTTTCTAGGGCAAACCGAGCCCCGTGCCTCCTAGCCTAGTCCTCGTAGATCTTGTACTTCTCTTCTAGTAGCCTATAGTTCTCCTTAGTCGAGGAAGACTACGCTAGGATGTTTATGTCGTCTACGAAGCCGCTCGTAGCGGTGTTCTAGGATTCTAGGGCTAGGAGTAGCGTCGCTATAAAGAAGAGGAACAGAATAGGTGCTAGCGTTAAGCCTTACGGGATTCTAGTATAGACTGCTTAAAATAGGCTTCTATACTAGCCGACTAGGATCGACGTACTACGGTTTTGGAGGTAGGACCGTACGAAGTTAATAAGCTACTTAGGGAGTCCTTTCGACCTTAGGATATAGAGTAGCCGCGGGTATAACACGTAGTCGAAGGCTCCCGATATGTCTAGGCTAAGTAAGGAAGCTACCTTGTCCCTATTCTTATACTAGATAGCCTTTACCTAAGAGGTGATAAGTTCTATCGCGGATAGCGTCGATCGCTATAGGCGCGCACCTATCTAGGTGTCCGGGAGTAGGGAGTATTCCTCTACCGCCTCGGAGAGTCTCGTTATAACTAGCTTCTTAAGCGCCTTCCTAAGAGTATTAAGGAGTGTAATTAGGCGGTACGACTTCACCTACGTATAGTCTTCCTTTTACGGCTTACGTAGGACTACTATCGTCGATTGTTTAAAAGCTATCGGGTAGTATCCGGTCTATAGGCAGGCGTTAAAGATCGCTATAACTACTAGGGCTAGTTGATCTCTATACTTCTTTAGTAGCTCGTTTGGAATCCTATCCGGCCCCGGGGCTTTCTTCGCCGGCAACTTCCTTAGTATAGCGGCAACTTCTCCCGCGGACACCTCCTATTAGACCGCGATACTAGGGGCTAGGGGAGTAGAGCTATTTATGTCGCTTAGATTAGCCTCGACTAGGGGCGGGAAGAACTTACTAGCTAGTAGACGCGCCTTGGCCTCGGGGTCGCTGACCGGGCTACTAGGCGATTATAGCGCTAGGATAGAGAAGGAGGGGCCCTATATAGGGTCCTGTCGGGCCTATTTCGCTAGCTTCTACATCCTCTCTAGCTTACCGGCGATTTCTTCTACTATAGCCCTCTAGCCGACTACTTTCTCCCTCCGTATTATAGCTTTCTTCTATTAGTATACCTCCCTATATACGTTCTAGGCCTCCTCGCTATAGCTACTCGTCTATACCCGGCGGGCTCTCCTTACTTCTCTTACTACCGTAGTATACTCCGGCGTCTAGTATAGTTTAGACTATGTCGTTAGTTAGGTAAGCGGAACGTAAAGTAAGGTCGCTTTTCTTATTTCGTCTATTAACCCCTAGACTGCTTCGTCTATCTCGTCTTTACTATTATATTGCTGCTACGCGATCTAGACTAGCCTCTTAGAGTTATCGAGGTACGCCTAGATATTGGCCTAGTAGGCCTTTCCCTAGTTTAGCTTAGGGGTTCTCGCTAGTGTACGTTATATCTATATCGTAATAGAGGTCCTAACTAGTATATAGTCTAACGACGCCTCGAGTTTATGTTCGATCCTATAGTAGGTTACCGTGTAGTAGTAGCTATCTAAGATCTAGGAGAGGTCGATCGTGCCTTAGAGTCTCTCTCTCTTCTAGGTGCCTAGGTCCTTCGGGGTATTAAGGGCAATTGCGTTGCTCGCTATTAAGTCGAGTACTTCGTCGGCTATAGGTTACGGCTATATAAGGCTTTCCTAGGAAGGGTAGTATATATTAAAGTCTCCTACTACGATGTGGTACCCTTGTCTCTTAAGCGCACTGTCTAGGTGTCTATAGACCCCTAGGTCGCGGCTAGACCTCGAGGCTAGCGGTTGTATATATAGGTTGTATATCTAGGTGCTACCTACGTAGAGGGAGGTAATATCGCCCCCGCCTTCTTCGTCTACGTAGTACACTACCTCCTAGTCGGATTCTAGTATATCCTTACTAATATAGAAGCACGTGCGGGGTCTGCCGTTGCCTCGTAGGCATGTCGTATAGCCTAGTGACTTGTAGGTTGTTAGTCTCTTATAGTACGGGTTAATCTATAGCTCCTAGATTATAAGGACGTAGTGGACGCGCGGGTCCGCCTCGTATAGGAAATAGTTCTAGACTATATCCTTACTATAGTTAACGTTATACTAGATAATACTAAGCGTGTCGAGGCTAGTTATCGGTATCGACAATCATTTCCTCTATATCGTCCTATGTCCTACTGCCCTATACGTCCTAGTCTACGCCTATCGGCTATATACTAAAGGGGAGCCGGGCCTAGTTAGATTCCCTCGCCGTAGCTAGTAGAGTACGTGGCCTCCCGTACGCCCTAGGTTGCGTATCCTTTATATCGTTCTCGGCCCTAGGGCGCTTATACCCGACCGCCGCTAGTTAGTTCCGGTATAGGCTAGCCTTACGGTCGCCGTAGAATCTTAGGGCGACGGTTCTGTTTGTGATTGCCTTGTTTTTCGCTAGTTTCCGCTATAGGTATTCCGTACTATACGATAGGTAGTACCCCGGACAGTTCGCGTACTACCTCGTAGCCGATATATAGTCCCTAGACATTTAGTCTCCTATATAGTTCGAGCAGGCCTACTTATTTATACACGTGTAGGTTTAGTGTCTATACTGTTAGTATTTAAAGTATTAGAGGACACGAAAGGATAAGGAGTGCTTTTCTACTATCTTAAGGCTATATTACTAGACTAGGCCTTGTTCTATCGCTAGATCCGCCGCTTTTGTGTCTTATAGCTATACTATTAGCGCCGAGGCATTCTTACCTTCTAGCCATTTCCTATAGAGCCAAGTCGCCTTCTAGATTAGAGAGTTAAGAGTGACCGGGTTGTCCTCTTAGAGAGCACGTAGGTGACCTTAGTTAGTTAGGTCGAACTCCTTAGGTATATCGTAGACTAGGATCGTGAATTACTTCGTTAAGACCTTTACTAATACCGTAACCTTAGATACCTACTATAGCTATGCCTCTAGGTGCCTCCTAGTAGTAGCAGAGCTAGTATAGATCTATAGAGTGCCGTTAGACTGTTAGTTCACTACGACCACCCCTAGTTGATTGATTCGTTAGGCGAGCTCCTTGTTCGATAGCTTCGTAACTTCGGCCTAGTCTTCCTTCACTATAATACGGATCGTAACTATATCGTACGTTAGGCGGGGCCTAGTGTCGATGCCGCGACCGATGCCTAGCTATAGGGGTGTTGATTCCGGGTGGCCTTGCTAATCGCCTAAGACGTCGTCCTCATTTCTTATTGCCCTCGGTGATACGACAGTATAAGCGCCGTACGTAGCTGAGTGATTATCACCTGTAGAGACCGGTATGGGAGCTGATCGTTAGTTTCTATGCTTTTTGCGTCCTCTATGAGTTGCTACTAGTTGTCTTGGGGGAGCTTCGCCTGTAGAGCCGTAGGCGCCGGTGGTGCCGTAGCCTGGGCTGCTATTGCCTAGGAGTTGCCTAATGTAGCTAGGCACATCCGCGGCGTTTGGAGCTGAAGAAACAGGGTGAAGAGAACTTCAAGCTGTCCAAATTGAATGAGGTAGAACTCCCTCAATTCTAGGGGCAGTGGCCTGCTTTGTAGATCGTTGGAATGGCCTTGATGAGAGCTTTCGAATGTGTCGTGTTTGGCCAGGTCCTCAAGGTCGTTTAATAGGGCCCTCACGTCTTGATTATACAATCATTGCCGGAACTGCGAGAGTACAATCCACATCGATCTAATGCATCCCGTCATCGCAAATGCTCGAGGTCTGCCGTATCCTGTGCGAGCTCAGCAACAACACCCTCGTAGAACTTCTTCCTGAAGGCTGGGTCGTCCCATCCATTATCGCGCTCACCGAAGTCGCATCGAATACATCTCCGGACTACGTCGCCATAACGAAGACCTGCGGTCAGGTATACTTCCTCCTCCAATCGAGCCGCTTCACTCAGGTCGCACAGTGGATCCTTTGGTGTGCCAGGAGCTCTCAGCTCTTCGAAAGACTTCCCTAGAGCAATCTCGATCAGTACTAGGCCAAAACAGAATACCTCCTGGTTCCTTATCAAGCTGTGTGATCTGCTCGGAACCGCGTTTTGAAGGACCTGGCCTTGAGCTTTCGTGAGCTCCGCGGTGATGAAAGGATGGCCGGCCACTGAACCATTTGCCCTCTTGAAGAGTACGATCTTATCCTTGCTCCAATGCTCTGGGAGCCACTCCATTCCATACACTCGCAGCGTACCAGATGCTAGAGCCAGAGCAAGACATCTCCTGTCTTCGAAACTGATCCTCAGGCCGCTGCTCCGGTCGAGGACCTGCGTGAGCGTTACTGTTGAGGCTCTCGCAGTCTTCAAGAGCGCTCTCCCTTGCAATTACAGCCCGTGTCGCGCCTTCTTCGCTTTATTAGCAAGGTAACCGAGACAGATCTCGCAATTGGGCTGGGTAACCCGCAGTGACTCAAGACCGAGGCAAAGATCATGTATCTCTTGCACATTCTGGACGGGCTTCTTGAACATCTTCGGGCCACGAGAATCAAAACGAATCCGTCATGGGGCGGCGAGGTCCTCATCATCTGAGTCGTTGTTGATCAAGACGAAATCGGCTTCCTCAATCGACCAGCTCGATAGTCTTGGGGTCAAGCCTATGTCTCACTTGATCTTGATGGCGACTCTGGGCCGGGATCAACCGGCCTCATGATTATGCTTGCCTGGTGATGCATAGCACACGAGCTAAGCCAACCAGTCTGTAAGGCTTCAGGTATCTCCTTTGCATGCTGACGCGACTTCTCAAGATTCATGAGCTAGAAGTAGATGCTAATGTGCCTTGATGTATTGGTATAAATCGACGGGGCACGAGATAGGGTACAGAGCACAGAAATTTACGCCGTGCCATGATTGTGTTGCTCCTTCGGACGCGTACATTGTGCTGAACAGCGACTCCATATAGAGGGCAAGACGACTTGTTCAGGGCTTCGTATAGACGACATATCGAGACGACGTATCGAGACCGATATTCGCGGTGATTGCACTTCAGTCGTAGATGTATCCTGCAGATTGGGAGGTGAATTGTTCCGAAGATGTCGAAGTTGAAGATGTTCAGAATCCACTTTGCCAAGCATCCCGGGTCGTACTTCACGCCTTGCCGTCGACTTTCACTCTGACTCTGACACTCACGTCGTCTCTTGTTTTCTACTGCTACGATCCCGTCGATGGCGCAACTCGAGTACTCACAATATCACAGATGGCTCCGAGCCTTACACGTGCTCTTACTGCACGATCGATGGAGTTTGTTCCCGGCAGCTTTAGATGGCGACACCGACGACCAAGCGCCTCCGGGCACGATATCATAGCAAAAAGACAATCAGGCTTCGATAATCATATAAGACTTCAAGAGCGGGAAGAACTGAGATGATACACAGTGTCACCGTTTGAGTACAGGGAGAGAGCCTGGGCGTAAGGGACCCTCTGGCCTGACACAAGATACTGTACCATCGAGAGGATGATGCAAGCCTCCTCGTGGGGGCACGTCTGGAGCTACTCGTCATGCGACGCGGTTGGGACGTTACCGGTCGTGTACACTGTCCTGTTGGAGAGCGTGCATGTGTGCACGTTCTGCATGCCTCCGGTTGAACCTCGGCACTCTGCTTGTGAAGGTACATGTATTAAAAGATTGCTCTCATCTGCGAATCAGCGGAGAGAAAGCAGCTTGGGGTAGTCACAACTTGATTAGGCTACATACAGTACGGTCGTGTCGAACATGAGTTCGATCCACCCACATGGCATCCCCATGTCCCGTGGTGATGTGCCATTTCTTTTGGCCCTTTCTACGTACTTATGCAATTCGTTCGTGCTCTCCGGCTGACATACAGTAGATATGCGATCTTTTTGTCCAGCAGCCGCAGCCACTCGAGTCAACGTGGACACCCACAAATCACAACCCTGTAACGGTTTGATCGCTATTCTTTTTCCTCACGACAGGCACTCAAGATGGAGCAGCACAAAGATGCGACGTCTACTTGCCACGACTGCATGATTTGGAGACTCGAGCAAACGGCGTTTGTCGAGACGCGAAATCGGAAAGCACAGGTGAGAATGGCCGAATTCGAAGTGTATGAAACCTCACGTAGAAGTCCCAAACGCAACTACACGCGTCTTTTTCTGCCACTACCGTACATTTTGCCAATTGCACATCTCTTGTTGACATGCCACGACCCAATTCCAGCTAGTATGGCGACCACGCAGTATACGCACCCGGACGGGCAGGAGCCGCCAAACGGCCAACACCTCAACGAGCGCCATCCGAGCGTCATCTGGATGTATGGAGAGTATTGGGAGACTGCTTGCTGGGCATGCCATGCCAACAAGCCTGCCAACGGCGATGTTTGGGAGCACGGAGCTGAGTCTTTGCCAAGGCACATCGCAAGAATCCACGGCCGCCAACATCCTAAGGATGCTGAGGCCGAGTTGGCCCTACGTGTTATCCGCAATCTGACCCCCGAAGACATCGCCAGACTTCGAGGCGGTATACAGCCAGCAGATGGCGCTACGATTAGGCCTATAGAGCCTGGAGAAGCCGAAGATGGCTTCGACGATGACTTCTTTGAGCTGCCTGGCAACATAGCTGCAAGCAAAGTCCACAGCGATGAGTTTGCGCTCATCTCATGCTTATTGTGCGACGCAAACGCGGACTTTGAGACGGGAGAATTTTTCGCCGGCATGTCTGGTTTGACAGAACATTGTCGCAAAGTACATGGAACGTGCCAAAGAGCTCATGTAGAGCCACTAAGTGGAGAAGAGTTGGTGAGAACCTTCAACGGCTACAGTCCAAATGTGCGCCATTACGGCCACATCTTCCGATATGGCAAGGCCGTCCCGGTGATAAGCAACGATCTTGCAGCATGGAAAGAGCGACGCGAGAAGGCGAAACACTTCAAGTGGACACCAACAAATCTATGATCAAGATCACCGTCACGGCAAGCTAGGCATACTAGCCGCTCTCAAAGCGGGAGTAAAGACCATCGAACATGGCTCCTACCTCGACGAGGAAATCTGCGACCTCATGCTCGAGAAGAAGGCAATGTTCGTACCCACTAGAACCATCATCGAGATCGGCCTCGAGCTCAGTAAAGGCTTCTTCGATCCCTCCGGCTACAGAAAACTTCACAAGCTTGCTGAAGCACATTGGAATGCGTTGAAGCTGGCGATCAAGAGGGGGGTACCTATCGCCATCAGCTGCGATATTCCTGGCTTCGTGCCTGGGAACAATGTCTATACTTATGGCAGGAATGGGAGAGAGCTTGTGTATCTTGTCAAGGCTGGGATGAGTCCGTTGCAGGCTATTGAGGCGGCGACGGCGAATGGTCCTTTGACGCTTGGGCCACAAGGGCCGAAGGCTGGACAGTTGAAGGTAGGGTTTGATGCTGATTTTATTGCACTGGACGAGAATCCGTTGAACGATATTGAGATTTTGGATGAGCCGGAACATGTGACGCATGTATGGAAAGCTGGGACGTGCTATAAGTCCCCCGGTCATCCCATCTCTTCAATCTAGTAGCGGAATGTGTGGTACTTCAGTAAGGGTCGCTTTTCTGGTATTGAGTTCATGTTATTTTTGAGATCTTGTGGATCATTAGCTCCGAGATACCTAGCTCCCAATACATTCCCTCAAAACATCCTCAGCAAGCGGCATAGATGCTTATCCGATGATGGCCGCGGCCTTGTAGATCTGGTACGCCGAAAGTCCAGCTCCAATAACCCAAAATGTACTCCTGATGAAAGACTTGCTGTGGTCCGCAATCTGCACGTACGAGACCATATACGCCGCCCTATAACACTGTCAGCCACATGGTCCCACCCATCATCATGTCTGTTTATCTTCATGTCCAAATTCACCTCACAACCATAAAAGCCCCAATAAACCCCGTCAAGCCCGTAACATCCTCCACAGCAACAACATTCCCCAATCCCCTCGCCGTGCTCCTCTCCGCAATCACACTAGCCAGCACGGCTACAGCGTAAAGAGGGAGTTGTTCCAGGCTGTTGCTCTGTGCGTTCTCGGCTCTTTGGTATTTCTGGTAGACTGCATCGGGGACCTTTCCCTGCACGGCGGAGGGGGCAAGCGAGGCTTTGGGGTTGGCGTTGTTGACTTTGTAGCCGTTGGAGGAGAGGAGGGCGCCGGCGTAGATGTGCGGGAGAAGGGAGAAGATGTAGTAGGCGGGGATGGAGAGCAGGGGGTAGTTTATGGTGGAGGGGGACATGGTTGTGGTGGGATGGGTGGGTTCGATGGGGGTTGTTGTTGTGGTTGTTGTGAGGGGTGTGGTCAGTCGTTATTTTGGCGAGAGGCTCAGCTGATGAGGTGAGAGAAGTGCCGTTCTATTGACAGGCCGGGTCTTGGGTGGGTGTTCATCATTGTGACGTGGCATATCTCGCGCACATGTACCTTGCATGTGAAAGGATTGGTGCGGACCATCTCGCTAGCAGCTCGTGCACTACATCGCGGAATGCTCACGATGCTGCAGCAATGGAACTCGCTCTCTAGGACGTTTCCTCGATCGATATAGACGAAGTAGTGGCGGATGGTGAGGACTGTACCTGCGGCCATAAAGAGCGTAGTGCCATCTGTCTGAGCTCGTGAGATAAGAGCTGGTAATCTTCCAGATTGACTCTCTTCGCAACCTGCAACTTACATCTACCTGATGCCATGGCAGAGCCAGGATCACGTCCTCATCTCGTCGCTTAGGCGGAATGCTTCATCATTGATGTTGCCCGCCACTCCAGATCGCTGCCAAGCACACTGTTCGCGTGCAAAAGAGCGGTACTTGCACGTCTCTGAACTGTGCAACGGCGAGATGAACAACAGTGACGAGACGTGGAAGCAGAGACAGGATGAGGGCATCAACCTCGGAAGATGGCACTCGTCAAGTTCGACACGGCATATCGATCCGCATCGCGTGTTACGACGCTCCTTCAATGCCTGCATTCGTCCTGTGCCCAGATTCGGAAAGCGCACCAGAGGAAGAATTTGTGACTTCTTCTTTCGGCATCACGAACACGTCCATACGAGAGCCAGTTCGTGGGCTGGTCGCTGCTGCCGCGCGTCGAACCTCCAGCTCCTAGAGCGGGGTATCATTCTTCTGACTCTACATATGCCTGTCCTGTGGCAGTTGCCCGGGAAAGAATGCCATTCGAGGTTGACGAAGTCGCGCTAAGCAATGCGCAAGTCTGGACTTTGTCCGACGCGGTACGGGTGGTGGTCTGACTGGGGCAAGCATGGTAACGTACAGTGCCCCCCTGTAGCCATGTTGTGCCAGCGAGGCTCAGCATTGTATTGCGGTCTTGGTCGCCAACGTCTCCAACGTCTCCTCGGAGCACCGCCAGAAACCCAGCAAAGCTGCGGTCTTCGGCCGCTGCTGAATGATCAGTGATCAGTACGACATTCCTCGCCATGCTGTGTGAACAGATAATACCCTTTCGAGGCAGTGGGTTGGCATCCGCCTCACTAGCGGCATGTCACCAGATCTCGAGCCTAGTACAGCATAAGGTATGCACGGGCTTCCCTAGCCACCTGCTTGTGCTTGATTCAACCAGGCTTCCTGCTCACTGGCAACTGCACATCTTCGCATGCATGTTGCGATGCGCCCACCAGGCACCGGTACCGTCATTCGCAGTCACTCACGCCACGCTGAATTCTGTCACCTTGTCAACCTTGTCCAGTTCCTCTATGGAGACATCCTCATGCAGCACTTTCCTTTCTGGGCATCGGTCATGACGCTAACGCATGCAGATCTTAGTCCATGAGAGACTTTTGTACATTTACTCCATCTGGCAAATGTTCCTACGACACTCGGTGCACTGGTCTATGCTATCTATGCCCACTTCATTGCATCATGGCCTCTGGCTATTGGTATTCTCATCGTCGACGCTACGGAATGTCAGTTCTTGGCTCCGTCCATTGACCTATCTTGGATGTTGCTCGATGTCTTCTGACGGTGCACCAGGTCACAACACCTCAGACATGATCTTCAGGGCGGTCTCCGGCTCACCAAGCTCCTGCCGCTATCCCGAAACAGACGTAGCTCCCTTATCGACGCAATACACTATCTGCATCAAGAAGTCACTGACGACTCAGCAATGACTGCGTCCACATGAGCCGAACCTGCTCAACACTCTCTTCTGCCATTGGGAATGTCCTTCTCGGCGCTAATGAATGTCACTTTTAGGCCACGTCCATTCACCTATCCGGGACATTGCCCTGCTATGCCTTGACCAAGGAAAGGCCACCAAACGACCACGAACCTGATCGTAAACACTCCTCTTATGGCCATATCACGGACTAACTTGCCACACACGGAGACCACCATCGGCGCCGTCCCACACCTTCTCCATACAGCATGCTGAGACCTGACCTCATCCAGCGACCTGGCTACGTCTTACACTCATTGGTACCCTCAGCATCAACACTAAGGAATGTTCATTCTTGGCATCGTACACTTCCCCTTTCGAGACAACGATTGCAAGACAGTCCGATGCACGAACCTGCTCGATGTGGTATTTGCTAGGCCGTGTTCACGAGACTTTCTGCTTGATCCATCAATGCACGACCTGCCTTTCCCAGGAACAGATCACGCTGGGCGAACGCCATTGGGCATACTGACCGTCGACACTAGACAATGTCGCCTTGTGGCGATGAACACTCACCACATGCGGACTGTAGTCGAACAAGGCGTACGCCCATGCGTCAAGCAAGCCTATCGAACAGCGATGACTTCTACGTTGCTCTTGACAGCGAGATCTCGTAGTCGTGCTCAGTGGAATGATTTGTCCATCTACCACTTCTATCTAGGCCTCACACCAGAAGCGGTCCATGCCGAGGAATCACGATGTATGCTACCTTGAGCTGCAGCATCTTTATGATGATGATGAGAGCCACACGAGCAGCATTTACTACCCCGGCGGCAATCCACAGCGGCGCCTTCTACGACATCGAACCTTCCTTCGTTCTCAGGTCATCGACGCTAAAGAGCGTCGCGTACTGGAGTGGTACATTGCCTGTATGCAGTCAGTGGACAACGACACGATACGGAATGGGTCCATCGGGACTTCAGCGCGGTGTTTGCCCATGGGGTGTGCATCGAATTCATGCAGTTGATATGGTCGCTTCTGCGATGGCTGCTCTCATTGGTACTCATCTGCGCCACGCTACTGTTCGTCTGTGCTATGTGAAGAGTCCGAGGAGTGACGCCGTGGAGATCGACCGGGCCATCACTCACTCACTCACTCGTGATGTTGACGCCAGTGACTCCGAAATTCTTGCTTCTTCCTTCCAAGCCGTCACTGCCCAATCCGAAATCAAGCTCGTTGTTGATATCTCCCCTGCAATGGCCTGTCGCACGTGGCGTCCTTCTTCCTGCCGCCCCAGCCATGGGTCGGCATCTGCCGGGACTGACCTTGTTCAGTATGCCGTGTCCGAAGTACTACCCTTAGTCTCTGCACATCCTCGAGCAAGCGAACCCAGTCGTTTACACATATGCCGTGGTCGTTTCAGCATGCCGGACCGTGGTGCCTCAACAGCCGAGCCGGGGATGGTGTGCCGAGCCGCGTGTACCCCTGAAACTCTTGTTTTGACGATCAAATGCCGCCCTTTCATGCACCATCCAACATGCCCGTCTCCTTCAATTGCCTCATAATTTCGGGCTCGACGTATTTGCTAACTGTGACGTCTTCGCTGAGACCCTTTCTCCTCCGCGTCTTGAGAACGAAGTCTCTGGCTGTTGCTTGTGCGGAGGCTGGCTCTAGTGGTCTCAGCTTGATGGACTTGTCGAGCGGGTCTCCCGGCACGATATTCCATCGGTCGAAGACCAACGAGACGGTGGCTTGTCCTTGTGTGTGGATCCTCAGATCTGTCTCGAAGCCGAAACTGTCAATGACGGGAATCAGACCCTTGACGGAGTAAAGTGGTGTGCCAGGCACGGGCGCATCGCTTAGGACGTGACCTCTTCGTCGTGCGAGGACTGTGTATAGTGATGATACGGCGGTGGCGGGTCCGAGCATGTTACAACTGTACATTGGCTCCATCAGTCTTGGTCCAGCCATGAGGAAAGAGCTGTAGCATGCTCGTCGTGCGGTCGGAATGATCTGGCCACCACCTCGGAAGATTGCCTCGGATGCCAGCTCAACGTCCGTGATCTTGAACTTGACATTCCGGATGGGCTCCTCGCAGAGTGGTCCTTCTCGCGTACCCCACGCGAAACCTTGTCGGATGGTGTCCTTGACACTTCGCAGCAGCTTCTGGTCGACGTCAGATGGTAGCGTGTCGTTTTGTAGGATATTCGGACTCGAGTCGTCCGGTCCGAAAGCCCAGATATTTCGGCTAGCGAGGATGTCGTAGCCGTAGTTGTCTTCGAAGAACTTGCCGACTTTGCGAACAGGGTCCTTGATGCTGACTTTGCCAGATTCAATATCTTGCGCGATGCCATCATCAAGAGGTTCCGCGACAAATGTCAGCTTGTTCTTCTTGTTGGGTGTGAGAGCATAGCACTTCATAGCACTTTGGTCCACGCAAGTCTCGCAGAATCTCGTCACGGGATCAGAGACCTTGATCTCCATTTGTGCGTAAAGTCTGCGCAAATCGTGGAGCACGCAGTCCATGTATAGCTCACCAGTACCGAGAACAACGTGCTCACCACTTTCTTCGACCTTCGTCGTGATGAGTGGATATGATTTGTTGATTTTGCGGAGACCGTCAAGCATCTTCGGCAATTCGGAGGGATTGATCGGTTCGACCGCCACCTTGAACACACTCTCGAAGAAGTGAACAATGGGCCTGAAGATGTACGCAGCTTCGTCGTCCGGCAGGTTTGGTGACACGATTGTCGCCGTCTTCACGATCGAGTTGTCAACGCCGCTGAGAAGCACAAAGTTGCCTGCAGGCATGCCAGACACAGGTACATTGTAGCGGCTCTCGGCGATAGCAACGCTCTCGATAGTCGCGTTTACCATGTCTTCATCGTCGTCTATGCTGTAGCTTTCGCCGAGCACTCTGACTTGCTGACCAGGCTTCGCTGTTCCAGACATAACACGACCAAAAGAGTGGAAGCCCTTGGCGTCTTGTGTTGTGAGAAGCTTGGAAACGTGGATGACAAGTGGTCCGTCTGGGTCGCAATCTAGCATCGACATGGCTGTCTTCGAGTCGAGAGGGCCAGTATAGTAATTCCCCAGCTTCTGCTTCGCACCTGCTACAGGCGATGGAATGTGCTGCACCACCATGTCGACAAATCCTGCGGCCGGGCCGAAGAATTGTTGGCATACCAGCTTCAATAGGTCCTTTGCATTGGCCTTGAGCTGACTGGGCTTGAGCGATATGCCGAGACCATGCAGTGTTTTTCCGAGATCTTCAGGCGACTCTGACAATGTACTCGAATAAAGCTTGTAGATGGGCTCCAGCACGAAGTGTACAAAACTCCTCTTTGCACGCTCCTCCACAGCCTTTCGGGTGAACTTGCTCGAACCAGGGTTGAAGTAGATGTCGCCCCATAGCCGCTTACTGAACTCGGTCACATCGAACTCTGGGCTGGGGTAGCTTTCCGCGTAGATTCGCGCGAACGATGGCAAGGTGAAAGACCATTCCATACTGCTGCAAGCGAACGCAACGTTGCCCTTCTCGGGACTGACGCGGAACTTCTCGCCTTGGCCAGGGATCGTGTTCTCAATGTGGGTGTTGACGTCTTCCACTACATGCTTGAGCTTGAAGTATGCATCGGTAGGTGGCAGCTTCAGTTCGAGCATGAGTCGATCCATCTTGTTGATGAGGAGCACGAGCGGTAGTCCATCAAGCACAGCGTGCTTGATGGCAAGCTCAGTCTGGACTTGCACACCCTCCACCACGTCGACTACCAGTACAACACCGTCGGCTAGTCGCAGCGAAGCAGCAAGCTCGTCGGCGAAGTTGACATGGCCAGGAGTGTCGATAATGTTGACCAGATGGCTCCTTCCTCGTGTGCCTTGTAGCATCAAACTCATCGGGCTGGCCTTGACCGACAGTCCTCGTTCCCGTTCCAGAATGTGTGTGTCGGTATACCTCATCAGCTCGTCCCGCGCTTTGCCAGTCTTGCCCTGCCAGAACGTGGATGTGTCGTGAGTCTGATTGACCAATGCGTCCATGAAGCTGGTCTTGCCATGGTGGAGATGTCCGCAGAATGCAATGTTTCGTATTTGCTCCGGAAAGCTCATCAAATCGGCCATGAAGCCGCGATCAAAGTAGACGGGTGGCAGGTCGTCCTCCTCGACCGTGAAGTTCTTGTGTTCGACAGGCGCAATAATGGGCTGTTGCAGAGCCTGAGTGTCCTCCTCTTGCACCAGTGTTTCGACCCCGGGGCCGTATATCTGTGGGGCGGAGGGGTAGTACTGCTTGTCCTCGTGCAGCACCACAGCATTCGACGGGCCTTCATCGTCTCTGTCCATCATCTCCTGGCCGGTGGGCGCGGCGGCACCTGCTTGCGACTCATCGTCGTGCAGATATTGCGCGCCATCGTATGCCGTCGTCGTCGTCTCCTCCTCCTGGCTGTGCTCCTCGGGCTCGCCGATGAAGTTGCCAAACTCGTCGTAGAGGTCGTCCATGGTGAGTGGCCAGCTGTGTGAGGGAGTGAGAGACTGCTGGTGGGGCAGTGCCGAAGTGGCAGATGTCGCAACCACGCGACTCGTGCTGAAAGCTTCTTCCAGTATTCAAACGTGTGAGCTCCAAGGCGCGGCAGAATCGCTGCCTGTCTCACCGCCCGGCTCGCGCTGTACTTCGGGCCATCTGACAAGCCCCACGCCAAAATGAATGGTAGACAAGCTGGAATGGTACGATTGTCGAGTGAACAAAGGCACACCGCTTGTCACTTGCCACTGCTCCTACATAATCACCGCACGCTGCACTGCTGAAGATCCATCGCCCCTGCAAAACACCCGCCATCGCACGAAAATGGCGCCTCCAGCACCCGTCTACATCCTCTCCTCCGTCCGAACACCAGTCGGAGCTTTCCAGAGCTCTCTGGCCTCACAAACAGCCATCCAGCTTGGCTCACACGCAATCAAGTCTGCCGTCGAGCGAGCCGGTGTCAGGCCCGAGGAGGTGCAAGAAGTCTTCTTCGGCAACGTCCTCTCAGCAAACCTCGGCCAGAACCCAGCTCGACAATGTGCCATCTACGCCGGGCTGCCAGAGTCGACCGAGGCCACCACCGTCAACAAAGTCTGTGCCTCGTCGATCAAGGCCATGGCTTTCGGTGCCGCCACCATCCTCACCGCCGAAGCAGACGTTGTTGTTGCTGGTGGAACTGAGAGCATGAGCAACGTGCCCCACTACCTGCAATCACTCCGCAACGGAGCCAAGCTCGGTGACCAGACACTCGTCGATGGTCTGCTCAAGGATGGTCTGACCGATGTCTACAAGAACGAGCACATGGGCATGCAGGGCGAGGAGTGCGCAGAGGACCACGGCTTCGGCAGAGAAGAGCAGGACGAGTACTGCATTCGCAGCTACAAGAAGGCACGACACGCACAACAAAGCGGCTGGTTCGCAGAGGAGATTGCACCGGTGGTCATCAAGGGTACCCGAGGCAAGCCAGACACTACTGTCGACAAGGACGACGAGCCCAACAAGTTCAACGAGGAGGCCACGAGGAAACTGCGACCTGCTTTCAAGAAGGAAGGCGGTACCGTCACGCCTGCCAACGCCTCGCCACTCTCCGATGGTGCTGCTGCTGTCGTTCTCGCCAGTGAGGAATATGTGAAGAAGAACAACCTCAAGCCCCTCGCCAAGATCCTCGGCTGGGGAGATGCTGCACAGAACCCGAGCAAATTCACCACCGCTCCTGCCCTTGCCATCCCCAAGGCGCTGAAGCACGCCGGCATCAGCCAGGATCAGGTCGACGCTTTCGAGATCAACGAGGCCTTCTCCGTTGTCGCATTGGCAAACATGAAGCTGTTGAACATCGCCGAGGACAAGGTCAACCTTCATGGAGGTGCCGTCGCACTGGGTCACCCACTTGGTGCATCTGGAGCTCGTATTGTCGCCACGCTCCTTGGTGTCCTCAAGGAGAAGAAGGCCAAGATTGGTGTTGCTGGTATCTGCAACGGAGGTGGTGGCGCATCTGCTATTGTCATTGAGAGACTATAAGTTGAGGTACCAAAGCATGAGCGTGAAGCTCAAAAAGTATAGCTAGCGGCCTCAGAGCAGTGCTTTACCCCGTGCTGGCAGTCGAACGTTCATCAGCTTCATAGCATAGCTTACGAAGGTCCAGCATGCATGTAAATACCCACTACGACATTTGAGCAGTTATAAGATCCGCTTGTCTCGGTGCTGCGCATGAAGCCATCTCTCCATTGGGTGTGCATCGTCCGTGAAGCTGAAGGAGAGACATCAACTTGACTTTGACCTTTCTGCGCGAGTGAGGCACAGCAACCACACCGTGTGCAATTGCCACACCCTCGCAACGCTAACCTCTTCCATAGAGTTACAATCTCAGAACCTATATTCTAGCAAGCCCCACGCAGCTATACAGCTCCACTCAGCTATACAGCAGCTCCTAACCACCCTCCACCTCCCCTTGCAACTCCAACAACCAAAATACAACCCCCCCCCCTCCGGGGGGTCCCGGTCCCGGTCCCAGTCCCAGCCCCCTTCAACTCTCTGGATGCAAGCCTGCTGCACCCACACCGTCAATTTTCGCCCGGATTGTTATCGTTGGTGCGAGATTGATTTACGTATCCCCTTGATCCGCTGATGGTGGAGGTGAGGAGGTTGGTGAGGTGAGGTGTTTTGAGGAGGGAATGCCGGAGGGGTGTGGGGTGAGGGTGGGTTGTTGGAATGGAATGGAGAGCACACAGCCGGTGACGGAAGGAGGGGGCTTGGGGAGAGGGGGGATGGGGTGGTTGCGGTTGGGGTCATTGTACTTATTTTGGGATCGGGAGGGTGGTGGTCGGGCTCAGGGGATGGATCTCGAGTCATGTGAATATCAGACGCGATGATAGGAGAGCGGGACTACCTGCAGGTGCGCAAAGTTGGGAATCGAGGACAGTAGTGATATGGATGTGCACATGAAATTCGTCCGAAAGCTCCAAATCCGGCCGTTAATAGTCATGTATACCACTTGATCATCAAGAGCCTCAGTCAATTGACACCGCCTCTGTACCGCACTCCTTCACAAGCAAATGTCTCTGTAGTACATGTCAGCCAATGACATGCTCAGTCCAGGCGTACAATAGGACAAACCGCGAGCGCGTCCTTACGCGAGAAGCTCTTCTCGCATCGTGTGCACGGGAAAGGCTTGATGGCCAGATGGATTCGTTCATGTCGTTTCAAGTCAAGATCATGATCAAAACGCTGTGAACATTGATCACACTGGTATGAGTCACCTCCGTTGAGAAAGACGTCGAAGTCGAAGTCGTCGAGCACATCGCCAATATCGAGGCTGGCGACGTCCATGGGACCAAGGGTATCATTGGCCTGATCCCTGGCGAGTGGTGCAGCATCAGGAGGTTCGATTGCCGTGTGACCGGCACCAGAAGATGCCCCTGGAGGATTGGGCCGATTTTCCTGATGTGGGAGTTCTTCACTAGTATCTTGAACTTCTGGTTGCGCGGCGAGGAAGGCGTCAAAGTCGAAGTTATGTGGGCCGTCGCCAGGGTAAATATGGGAGAGGTCCATGGCCCCAGAACTGTCATTTGCGGGTATGACGATCGGTGGTTCAGCCCCCATGCGAAGTCCAGCTGCCTGTTGATCGGTATAAGCAGACGAGTATGGGCGGAAAGACATGGCATCCGAAGGCCCGTTTCCGTCTGTAGCATCTTGAACGACTCCCGCTGGAGTATAACTGTGCGATTCAGCTGCGCCCGAGGGATGGAAAGCTGTCGTGAGATGGAGATTGACAGACAGTGTGCCGTGTATCGTGTCCGTGGCACGTGGAGCTTCTCTTACACAGCTCATGTTCTCACAGCCGTCACTTCTCGGCTCTTCGGTGTTATCGTTGTGCGGCGATAAAGTATCGGGCTCCATGCCATGCTGTCTTCCATGGCTGGTCGGGACGACTCCGCAGTTCGTTCAGTGTAGTCGCTGCTGTTCAGTGGCAGAGCGCCGAGAAGGAGAGCCCATCTCTTCTTGACTCCAGCCTTCTTCGTTGGCAGCGTTGCCGCGTAGACGTGGAGGCACATAGTGAACGCTCAGCTGCTCGAAATGAGACTTCAAGTCCTCGAGCGCTTGCGGTACATCCATCGTATCTGTAGTCTGGCACGTAAGCTTAGGTCAACCAAATGATCGTGAGAAGACGACAGCGCTGAGAGCTGCCCACAGCTACCGAGAACGGTTTTGATGATTCCCTACCAGGCTTGACCGTGACTTGAGATAGCAAACTTAGGGTCAGCTGTTCCCATACTGTTGCACAGCATCACGTACGTTGCCCCTCATCTCAGCTGCAGCTCAAGGGCTGTGGAGCGAGTTCGTTGCTGGTAGCGCGTCGTCATCGTCTTGACTGCAAACATCGCTACTTGAACCTGTCAGCGGTGTAGAGCGATGCGTGAATGAGAAGAGCCTACGCGAGGCACTCACACATTGCTGTGCATGATAACCGGAACGAATTGTTCTTCATCCAGTCGAAACGCTCATCAAGAAGGGTGGAAAAGTGCTGTGCGACCACATATATGCTTTATGTAAGCTATACAGATGTATGCAATGTCTTGCCTGCAAGTCAAAGCTATGCAAGAGATCTTTGCTTGCTCTCACTCTAGCACGAGGAGGATCAACATCCTAGCAGCATAGCGGAACCCTTTTCGGGGTCGAGGGTTTTGCTTGTCGATGCGCGCCACGTCGTAGGTGATACAACGTGGTAAGTAGACTCGGTACCACGACCGGCACCGTTTACTGTCGTGCATGTCTCGTAGTATTGGCAATGAGGCACTAGTCGGCCACTTCTCTGAATCGTTCCTCGCCGAACTGCTGACCGTGACGCTTCCGACAGTGTTCCCTCATCTTATCCGATCTGTTGCATTTTATCGGACACCCAGAGACGTCACACTCGTAGTGCACCTTGCTCAGTCCGTGGACTCTCTGCTGGTGCCGGATCAGGTCATATTGGCGCCCGCAAGTAGTGGTGCAATTACCAATATCACACCCGAACGCCGGCTTCGGCACGGAAGATTTTATGCCATGATTTTGTTGTTTCGGTATTGGTACACCTTGCCGAGGCGTTTGGTCGGCATCTTCGATGGCACTAATGATGCACCTGTCGCAGTAGAATGGAACCGGTACAGCAGCAATGAATTGACCAGGCTGAGCAGTGATTGTCGTGATGCTTTCACATCCATCGCAGACCACACGCGCAGGAGGAGGTGGCACGATGGAGTGTTGGCGTGTGTACAGATCGTGTGGGAACGGCTCACTGTCCGCGGGTTTGGTAGCGCCGTGAACGCTTGCGAGGTTGATACGACTGTTCTCGTCTACCAGCCAGGATCCTGCATTGAGTCAGCATTCGTGGTACTCATCGATCGTGGCTGGGCAGGAAACCTTACCGTCGGCGTTGGATTCCTGCGTGGTCGTGGGCGGTAAGATGCCATTTGCCCCATAGCCACTGAGCTCTGGGAGTTCAGGGACAGCCAGGTTGCCATACTCATCGAGCTGGAATTGGTCGAGATCGCCAGCGTAGGACGAGCTGGCAAAGTCTGCCTCGCTGAAGGCGTATCGGTCGGTGTCTGGTGTAGCTGGGTCATGATGATAGGCAAGACCGTTCTCACTACCAGTACTTGCGGATGAAAGTTCGGGGATCTGTTCTGAGTAGCGCGGGCTGGACATGACCGGTGTATAATGAGGGCGATGAGAATGCGAACAAGAAAGACAATCCTACAAGGCTGGCGTTCTGTTACATAGGCCTCAAACCTCAGTGTTCAAGGGCAATGCTCCAGGACGTAACACCATGATCCTCCTCAGGCCTACTGCAAATGCTGCACGCCAGCGGACAGTCGCTTGTTCTGCAATGCGCGGCATCTTCCAATGGCGACAGCAACTGCCAGTGGTGCGTTCGAGAAGTTGGCCATGCTCAACGCCATTTTTGCCAAAGTTGAGTGAGGTATGTCCGCCCTTGGTTAAGGTAGGTGAGGGCGTTGCACCCTCGGGTAATCAGCGAATCACAGGGTGTGGATTCATGCGCGGACATGGCGGTGACATGTGACGGTACTTTTGACGACCGCCTTCTGTGACCGATAGCAAGGCGAGCGGCCTCTGCTGAGCCCACCGATGAGGCCTCAGGTTCGATAGGTAACCTCAGATGCGAAGCATAGCCCCCACAGCCAGATCACGAGTACCAAGGAAGGATTGATGGGTGAATGTTGCCTTTCGAGATGGGTGGTCCAAGCGCAAGGCAATTTGCAATGCAATTTTTGTGGTTCGATGTAGTATGTCGTCTTGCCAGGCGCAGTCATGGCTCAGCTGTAGGGATGCCAATGTAGGATCCGGTCAAGTCCGTTGGGGCAAAGTCCGCGTGCTTGTTTGTGCACAAGGGACGTCCGATGTGTGAAGTACAGACGACCTTTGTCGTACATCCAAAAGGATCCAGAGGCTCGAGATGCGGCATAACGGTCGCTGGAGCAGCCCAGTATCGCGACAACAATTCAGCGTGCCATTTTCTGGCCGTGAGATGTCTAGGTGGCCGCCAGCACTCTATATCTGAAAAGAAGTCTTCCAGCTGAAAACAGTCGTGACCTTGATGGCTCCAGGCTCCAACTGCACAAACACCGAAGTGTATCATTCCTTGTCGCGCAAAGCTGGTCTGATTCGATGCCTGCTTCACCGGTCAGGCATCCTGACTTCGTGAGGGTGAGGCAGTGCATGAACATAGTGGATTGTGCATCGCTAGATCCAGCAGAATATACGTTCATGCTGTGCCCTTGATTGAAAGTCATGAGGGCGGCCACTGAAATCCATCTGGGCGGCCTCTATTGTGGGCGTTGGCATTTCGCCCTGGGCGGAACGATCTCCCCGTGGCCTCAAATACTAGGCAAGGAAAGCTTCGTTGCATGTCGAGGTGATGTGTTGTGGAGTGTTGATGTCTTTTCTTGGATGAGATGTTGTTGGCGAAGGTCGCACAGACTGTTCGGACAGCGCCGAGGTTGTCCCAACCTCTCTCTTGCATCACGGTCACCGGTCTCGACAGCAGTCGTGGTCAACGTGGTGCCCATGACAGGCATTTCCGACCTCAACAGGCCGCCCTCACCTCGAAGATGTCGTGAGATGACGATTCATACGATGCCCTCACAACCCCGCAGCCGCATGTCGAAACGCTAAAGGAATAGCGAAGAGTTGGACATCGCCATAGCCACAGCATGAGCGTGGACGGCATTGACAAGCGATTGAGCCAGTTGTCAACCGTAGAAAAGAGACACCAAGTGCAGTGTTACGAACAGGTCATAGGCCACGTTCTGAAGGAGCGTCTTGGACTTGTCAAGCCAGCTGCTGCATTGCGAACCGAACACCGAAGTGGAATCGTACGCAGATAGTCCAGTCGCTCATGCTGGGAAGAGTAGAGGCAGCTCAGTGAAACATCACGGACGCAACTGTTCCATGACGCCCAATAGGTCGAAGAGGTTGAAAGAGTCGGCCTGGAAGCCGCAGCATTTGAGCGTGCAGCGATCGTTCTTAGAACCCGAGCTGCCGATCTTATTGAAGGACAGTGCTGATGACTTCAAGGGTTATGCTGGCGTGACTGCGCCCGGGTCTGGGTAAAATGCTTGACATAGCTTGATTACTGGACACAAGCTTTCTCCTGGAGGTATCATAATCTGGCTTTTCCATGCCTCTTGTGCGCTCTCAAATGTCTTGCGTGTCTGTCCCGCGTCTCTGCCTCCAGGTCTCGTGAGCCATGACCATGCCCCCCATTGTAGTCGACCACGCCGTTCGAATTGGAGAACCAGCCTCCACCTCCGCCTCCGCCTCCGCCAGTGTCAGAAGGTGGCGAAGCTGCGGTGTCACTTCCGTAGCCAACGCTGCCGTCACTGCCGACAACGGGCACGTAGGATGTTCCAGTCTCAGAGGGACTGCTGGTTTCGACCGGACTTGACGACTCAGGCACCGGAACGTAGCCGGCATACTTTGTGGATATCGCAAGAGTGCTCGGGTACGCAGTTTGTATCGTAGGCTGTGCGACATACGACGACTCTGGCTGAGTGACATATTGTATCGAGGTAAACGTCTCAATATATGTCGATATCGGAGGCGATGACTCGCCGTTGGCGCTGTAAACCTTCAGCGCATTGATTGCCCAATATGCTTCCGTAAAGGCTGCCGGAGTATCCTGAACATATACCTCGCAGGTATCAGCTTTCGACGCGCAGGTACTGTTAGCCCATGCGTTTCCAGCCCAGTCACCACAGAAAGTGGTATCGAAGATGAGCGACTGGTCCTTGAAAGATGTCCCGAAGTTGCAATCGCCTTGGAACTTGGCGAATGGGGTGCCCCAGCTCGAAGGGCTTGGGGAATCTCCGAGCACATCTTCCGGACAGGAGCCTCGTGGCCAGAACCAGACACTGATGTAGTCTGCCGTCCACTCTGTTGCGTACGTGCCGCCGCCGTTGTTGTTGAAGTTGGTACCATAGCTGATATCGCTATCTTCAGCGATCTGGCAGCCATTATTGTTGTCGCCACCTGATGCGCAGGTGGTGTATTTGAGTGTACCAGAGTAGTCTCCCGATTTGTCGATAGAGCAGCCAGGTCCTGTGTGAAGAGTTGCTTTGTTACCGACTTGGTCGTTGACGCCCTCGATGATGTCGATTTCGCCCCCATTCGGCCATTCGGGACCTAGCATCCAGAATGCTGGCCTGTTTGCACTTAGCCTATGAACGATATGTATAGATCATCAGCACTCACCACGCCCCACAAATGCTGCCTGGCATATGCGCTAGATCGATGACGACAAGTCCGGTATTGTAAGACTTGTTACTGGAGATGCGAACGCTGGGCCGTCCATTCGGGCATTCGTTGGTATGATCTACGCCCATGTAGGCACCTGAGCTCGTCGTGTTGATAAGGCCTGCATCAGCTGCAGCCTTCTGACTTTGGTAGTCCACAAAGCCATGGGTAGGATCCTCATCCACGAAGAAATCGAATTTGTCGAAGAAGTTTCCAGAGAAGTAGTCGTCCTCTAGCACATACGCAGCCCATCCAGTGGCGCTGAACAGTCCGAGGCTGACAGAGAGTGTGGAGAAGTGCATCTTGTGTAATGAGTGACTACGCGTTCAACGCGGTGAAACGAAAAGCAAAAAAAGTCTATCTTCGACAACGCTGGGTGTACAGAGGCCTTTGGGGAGGGAAAAAGGGCAGGGCAGAAACTCTAGTACTTGACCTTTGCGCTGCCGCTGAAAGAAGAGACCACCACCGTGTCTCCTGCATAAGTTCTCCAGTTCGATGTGACAAGTCTGTTACTTCCCGCTCGGTTCACCTATGACCGGGAACCACAACGGATGAAGCACATCTTGTCTAGATTACAGGACAGGATGCCAGAAGACAAACGCCGCGTCCAGACAGCAAACCGTCTGCGTGACGGCAGCCACCAGGTGAAGATGTAAGCGTGTGCTAGAGAACTAAAGCCACAATGCAGCCGTCCAGTAATGCTGTGAGACACGTCGATGTCGCGTACGACTTGAGGAGCAATCCAACCACAGAGCCGCAAAATTCTTGATCCAGGAGTGCAAGCGGAACCTTGGCCGTCGGATCTATGCGTGCCCGCAGCATCGTGGCCCAATCTTTGGGTCGTCGCGGCAGAGAGTGCGGTGAGTTATTCGTGGTAGATGTTTCATGGCATGGCCGCCACGGTGACAGTGTGGTAGAAAAAGGAGAAGATGTGGTTCGAAATGGCGAAGACTCCCGCATCGGCTTGAAGTGAGCGGCTGGTCGCAGCCAATCAAATCGCGGAACCAAATTCTCACTCCCTCTTCTCAAACGGCCACGCCAAGCTCTGCACCTATCGCGTTGCAGATCAAACGAAATGCTCGGCAAGCGGCATGAGATCAGAGATACAGCTCGAACGATCCAACCTCACCGCCAACTGCGCTACGGCTTCGAAACGCGCATGGCTACGTGCCAAGCCAGATACCGCTCAGGATGGCCAAAAATATATTTGCGAACCCGGCGGTTCGCAGGATCGCTGCATTGCTGTCCGGGGGAGTTGCCGTCGTAGACTGCGGTATACCGCTTCTATTGGCCGGTCTCGACGAGGTCGGTCCAACGGAGTCGTGCGATATGTGACTTGTCGAAGACGACGTTTCGACCACAAGCCGCGCGGTCGTAGTATTGCCCACCACAATGGCTGTCTGATTGCCCAGATTCGTCACAAAGATTGTTCTGATCGAAGACCCCGAGCCGAGCGTAACGCTACCGCCCAGGGCCACGGTCTTGCTGCTGAACACCAGTTCGCCATCTTCATTCGCCTCGAATGTGATACCTGCCGCTGTGTAGACCGCATGCGATATGGAGGACGTGGCTGTGACAACAGGAGGTAGGCTGTACGAGGAGCCTGCACCGATATCGCCAAGTGGCACAGTGGATGCAGTACCGAGTGCGATGAACGTTCGACCACTCGAGGTCAGCATCGATGCCGCGACCGTCGTGCCAGATCGAGTCAATGTGACTGGCAAGCCTGGAGCAAATGTCTTGCCGTTGACGATGAAGTTGCCTTGGTCGTCTTGGCTCACAGCTATGGGCTGAGGAGTATCGTTTTCGATGCTGTGAGTCGACGTAGTAGTGTGTGTTGACGATAGCGCAGACGGCGCGTGAGGTCCAGGCAAGAACGAGCGACTGTCATCCTGGGACCTGGCTGTGGTATGTTCAGGCACAGAGCCCTTTGACGTGTAGCCATCATCGGGCTGAGACGCTGACAGAGACAATAGCAGTGTACTGCTGGCGCTCTGGTCCGAATCGAGTGGTGCGAATTCAAGCGTGGAGCTGATAGGAAGAGATCCGGAGGAGGTAACGCCGGCTGCTTTGGTAGTACCAACAGCAATTTCACCGCCATTGAGAAGGCTCTCAAGACCTTGGACGATCGAGCTGGCTTTGATCTGATTGGGATGATCCTGACTTGTGGTAGGTGTCGGCGTTGGCGCAGCGAGTGGAATATGTTCCGAGGCCAAGGGCAACATGAGCGTCGTAGACGTGTATGCTTCAGTGTGCGCTGGCCGGCTAGGTGCAGTGATCGAGAACGCAACAGCAGCCTCTGTCAATGCAATTGGAGGATCGTATCTAATCCCATTAGCAATTGTGGTCGAAGTGTGGCACGAGCCTGCTTACAAGCCTTCAAGTGCCGCCACACACGAGCTCCAGTCCGCCTCAAGAGTTCGCAGGGCCATGGGAACGACAAGAGTTGGACTGTAAGTCGGGAAGATAGTCGAGCAGCCGAACATGATGCAGCTGGGTTGTGCCTCATAGTCGTCCAGTGGTGGCAATCCCACGAGATCGGCATAGTCGACCCGACCATAGGTGTAAGCAGCGACCTTCCCGCCAATGTGAATCTGTGTTGAAACATCCTCAGGCTTCATGGCCAGCAATGTACCGGTGTGATTCTGGCCGACCTGCATGCATGAGTTCGATGCGTACACCGTTGACAATGAGATGTAGACCGTTGGCGAGAACAGCGTGATGCCGTCCCACACCGTGGACTTGGTGATCACAGGTGCCCCAGCAGAGGTTGTGCTTGTTGTCGGAGGCCAGAACAGTAGCTCCACAGTCCCGCCGTATATCGAGCATTGGCCACAATCATTGGTCGTCTTCAAAGCAGCATACCTGCAGCTAGGCTGCGGTGCTGTGATGTAGCTCACAACACCAGAGTACGGCGATGCAGTCTCGACAGATACGCTAGGAACTGGGTTGCCCACAGCGTAGACTGGCGTGATAGTGACCTTGGGTAGTCGAGCATCTGTTGGGTGTTGTCTCGTAAGAGTCGCGTTCGCAGTGCTGAAACTCGTGTAGACATTGACTGTCGTCGTCGAAGGAATAGCATCCGCGCCGTAGGTGGACAACACAGTAGACCATCCAGATGGAGCGACGCCGCCGCTGATACGCCAGTCAAAGACATGGCCGTTGTAGGTATTCCACAAGCCGGCACAAGCAGGGACCACAACATCCGCAGCTCGTAAACACTCAGTATCATTGCTGCGGCAATAAGCTGTACAGGGAGGATTCTGATTGTTATTTGCGCATGTCTCGAACCATAAGCTGGGTAGCTTGTCGTACAAGGAGAAGTTGCCGGCCGCCTGATGTGTGCTGTTCGTCCATGTTGGGGTCGGGTTTGGCAAGATTGAAGACGAAGTAGTGCTCGTTGCAGCTGTCTGTTCAGGTGAAGGAGCGCCTGCGGCGCAGCACCCACCGACAAGCGCCAGACCCCAGAGCAGTATACATGAATGTGAAGAAAGCATTTTGCAACGCACGAGAAAGTGCGAGAGGATGCAGCAGAAGTGCCATTGGCGAAGTGAGGGATACCACCTCACCTAATGCATCACCTTATACTGTGCCTCTCAGATGCATAGTCGTGAAACAATGGCCTCAGGCGTGAGGCGTAACGCTGATGTTGGGTTTCCAGGTCGTCTTTTCGGCCTGCAGTGGATGGGCGGCAAGCAGCGTTCTCTCGTTCGTGGGCGGCTGTACACACTCTGGAGAGTCGGCATTCTGGCAGCAGGACTTGCCGGCGTACTTTGCGACGGCCTGTCCATATTGTATCCAGACCCGTGATTCATGTTGTCGCTGTTGTCGCTGTCAAAGAAAAAAGCAGGAAGTCGCATCAAACTTTCAAATCTTCCATTTCCACCAAAGCGGAGAATCGCCGCATCGCATCGACAACCCTTGGTATCATCGCTCCTTCCTTTCAATCCCATATCGTTCGCCAACACCTCAAGATGCTCATCTCATCTATCTCCACCAAAATACGCTATGCTACAACGAAGTCAAGGATATCGATATCGGCCGTACAGAGTTCTTCATACAGATGTCCTCTTGCAATGTTCAGGGCTCCTTTCTCAAGGCCACCAGCCCATTGTCTTATAACTCTCAATCACCCTCTCAACCTCCTCTTTCGTAATGCGTTCATGCTGTGGTCTGCGAACACATCAATCAGTACTATTCTCTCTGAGGTGTCCTCGGAGCCTGTCACTCACCTGAACCCGACAACTGTCTCAAACCGACTGCCGTCAATACTAAGGTCTGCATCCCTCAAAATCTCCTTCTCCATAAACGGACTCAGCGGCCCTCCCTTATCACTAATCCCCGCCGCCTCCTGCAAATCCGCCCAGTCATCCAGGGTATCATCATTCACATCATCCACCACATGTTCCAAATTCAGCCGCGCGAAAGTATTAACGAGCGCGTTGTAGAAGCCCGTCTCTATGCTGAAAACCTGCTTAATGATCCCGGCCATGGAGCCTTGATTCGTCTTCCCGTGATCAACGACGTTGAAGACGATTTTGGAGTCGGGTTCTTTGGAGTCGGGGATTCGGTCGTTTTGGGAGCGCCAGGTTGCGGCTTGCCAGCAGGCGCGGGCGGCGTCTTCGATGTGCAGGGTGTTGGTTCGTAGTTCGCCGGACCAGAGCCATTTCATCGTCTCTTTAGGCTCGCGGCTTTGGTACACGCGGGCAAGGGCGAGCTGCGTCCCTAGCCAGCCTCGTCCTGCGTATGGTCCGTATACGTTCGGGAAGCGTAGAACGATCAGCTTCAGGCCTGGAATCTTTGCAAGCTCATCCTCGGCTGCAAGTTTCCATTTTGCCTGCTTGGTGTGCGGTTTGCTTGTCTTGCCGTTCTCGTCCACGGGGTCCTTTTTCGAGTTGTACACTGTCGCGGTGCTCAACTCCACGAATGCTTTCACGCCCCTTTTCGCAGCCTCTTGCCCCACTGCAATGCTCAATTGGTAGCTTCGCAGTTTATACACCTCATCCTCTTGCGAGAAACGTGTCTCTCCACCACAGTTAAAGACATAGTCAAACTCTCGTATCGATCCGTCGGCATTCGGAGGTAGGTCGAAGATTCGTGGTTGCGATTGTTCTCGTGATGCATCGGCTTGGACAAAGTTCTTCTCTGAGCATGCTTCCTCGTGCTCTGGTGCGAGAGCTGCGAGTTGTGGGAGTTGCTTGTCGATTAATCGTAACGTTGATGCGAGCTGGTTCTTGTGGATGTAGTCTGCTAGGTTGCGACCGATGTATCCTGTACAGCGCATGGGATCAGCATTGCAGGGCCACCTCCAAGGAAGCTGTGCATGACCTACCCAAACCTCCAATGATCAATACGGCTGGTCGCGTGTCCGGCTCAACAGGCGCATCCCCTTGCGCCGGTGCATCTGCCGTACCATTACTCTGCTCGTGTGCTTCTGCTCCAGCTACAGTCTGCGGTAGTGCTTCCACGCCAGCCGTGATGTCTCCTACTCCGTCTTCGTAGCCGTTGGGGTGGGTAGAAGGCTCAGCGGGCACATCTGGCGCGGGGTGTTGCTCAGCCATCTCGTATCGTCCGGGTCAGCACAAAAGGAAAGCTTGATGAGTCGGTCGTCGCTTCCAATGGCTCGTGTCTCCCGGGGTGTACCTGCGACAAGAGTGCGGAATACGGTAAGGACAGACTGGTACGATGGTTGTGAAAGATGTCGCAAGATGTCGCAAGATGCCCAGCACAAGCGCTTCCAATGCGTTGTCGTGCTGCTTGCTACCGTGTTGCTCCCCGCACCACATGAAGGTAGTCTGTCAGCACCAGGTAGAACTAGCAACAGCAACAGGAGAAAGAAGTAAAGTGTGAAGAAAAGCACACGTCAAGACACAGCTGTCTAAAGACTCGTGCGACCAAGCAAGAAGCGAAGTTAGCGACCCGACGTGCTTTCGAAAGCTGCACTAGAACTAGTTCTAGTCGACTGTACATATGCTCCATGACTCTGCTAGCAGCACCTCCGCCTGTCAACAAGCCTCGCTCGTGCATATGCAGGACGTGGTGCTAGGAATACTTACCGCGCGAGTCGCGACAGAGCCAGGGGGTCATTTGCATGGTCCACTCTCACACTTTATTATACCACCGCGCCAACGTGTTTATGCGGTGTTCGATAGGATATCCTGCGCGTGCTGGTTTCGCGGGTTGGGATGTGGCCGGTAGTAGATGCAAGACACTGGCTCATCGGGATTCTGGTCTCCTCATCTGAGATGCATCATGCTGTCCATGCAAGTCAGAAGCGCGGGCGTGCAAATGTCATCATCTGCCATGCTGGTGAACTATTGAACGTCAACCACACCACTGGGCTCGCGCAGCTCGCGCAAGGGAGCGCTGCGTCAGGCAGAGATTCGGCAATACCATTGGCAGCCGGAGGGTCGTGGTTTGATCGACACCACCACAATCAAAGCGACGCAAGCGCAGCGCAGTGCAGCGGGCCTGCATGAGGGGCTCGTGAACCTGCATAATGTACTGCAGTATCTGCTGTTACCCTTACAGCAAGTTTATTCCGCTCCTCTCCTCTCTTGCGCCTTGCAGAAGAGGCACAACGCTCATACATACATCATCACGAGGAAGGAAGGTCAAATTGATGAGATCAAGTAAACTTTCATGGCACCGCCATGTTATTACCATACTGTTACTGCTCTGGTTCAAGCTACACATCGCAATGTTCCAGAAATTCAATCGTTCTTCTTCTTCGTCTTCATTGTCTCGCGCCGACCGCACCGTGCCGTGCTGTCCGAGCCTTGGATGCGTGCCGCGTCGCCTGCCGGACAACAAGCTAGTCTTCACTATCAAGACACCAGCTGGACTATGTTTGATAGCAGTGGTCTGGGCTCCGCAAGCTGGTTGCGTTGTGCGCATTGCAGACTCCTCATACCAAGTCGTTCTGCTGCAGCCATGAGGAGACTGCACAGCAGCGCCTTGGCTGCATGCCTCCTGTCGGTAGCTTCGTCGTTGGTAAAATGTCATGCATCTCCTGTTGCAGCGCCTATGCGGCGCTTAGAAGGCGCTTCTTGAGTATAGTGCGACGCTCCACTACCCGCGATATTGCGTGGAGACCACGCACCGGCGGATGGTGTATATCCCGAGGGTCGTTACTCAGTCGACCGCCTTGCCGCAGAACAAGCAATTCAATCCGACCGAATGTTGTTCTCCGTTCGCATCGGTGATAACAATCTCGGTCTCTGCTGCCGGCTTGATCTCTGCCAGTCGTGGCTCGCCTTTGATGAAGACTTCGGCGGTAACGGAGCCCTTGACAGCCTTTGCGACCACTGGCGAGTCTTGTTTTATGTCGAGAGTCTTCTTGTCTTCATCCTCCGGCTCCTGTTTCTTGACAGCGCTCTTTCGTTTCGAGCTGGAGCATGGCTTCTGGTTTGCTGTGCAGACGTCAGCGAGAGGCAATACATACATCTTTCTCACGGCATACCAGCTTCGTAGACGGCAAGCTCAGCCATGCATTTGACGTGCTGCCACTTGCGACAGCCTTCGTGTGAACACTGAACAATCATTTCATCCGGGTTCTGGGGCTTGTTGTCTTTGCACATCAGGCGCAGTTTCTGCCAGGAAAGTCAGCTTCACCGTGCATGATCAGAGCACTCAGGGATGGCTCACCGATATCTTGTTCTCGCAGTAATCCAGTGTCTGCCTCCAAAAGTACTGTTCGTGGCTCACCACAGCTGTGTCATTGTCACCATCATCCCATTTGACGATTTCGAAGGTGCCATTGACGCTCATGGCATCGATGACATCCATGCGGTTTGTAGGTATGAGCTCATTTGTGCCATGATAAGCTTGACGACCACTATCGAGATCCTCCGGCCGGTTGAGCCATGCAACTCTTATAAAGACGTGTTCCGAGTCCAGAGCTCTCACTTCCAGCACTTTCGCTTTCCACTGGGCGGCCAAATCCAATGTTGCATCTTCCGCGTCGTCTTGCTTGATCAGGACGCATTGCCCTGTTGAGATGCTCTCATTGCCCACTGTAAACTTCTTATATCGTCGAAGGCTTTCCCACTTATCGAGAGGCTGCACCTCGTATAGACAGGCCAGGCGGGGCTCGAATAGGTCGTCTTGCAAGAGGTCTTCGTCGCGTTTCCTTTTCTTGGAACCTGCAGATGGAAGCTTTACCATGCGTACTGCGAAAGGAGAGCCCTTGTCAAGGTAGTCCAGCAACTGTTCTTGCTCATCGTCGAGGGATGCGGAGTGAGGTGGCTGTTTCGCTGTGCTGGGTGCTGTTTTGCCTTTCTTCGTTGGCCGCACAGCTTGACCATTGGCTTGAGGGGCAGCCTTTCCAACAGCTGGCTTTTGGCGCATCGCTGCAACCATATACTAGCGTTGTGTGCGGGTGACTGCCGTACTGTTGCCGTGAATGGTGTAACGATGTGCTCGCCCGCATGTGTAGAGTCCTGGGCGCGATTGCTCAAGGTCGAACCAGATGTTGGAGAGCGTATACGCGACACCGAAGCGAACTTGTCCGAGGTTCCGTGATAGGCGATTGAGTGAGATTCCTGAAGTGAGCCTTGTTGTGATGGTATGTAGAGCAGCTGGATGCCCAAGACGCGAAACGCGAACGTGGAGCGTCCGAAGCCCTAGCCAGAGAGCGATCCAGGCTTGCGCTCGAGCGCATGTCCACGTGCGAGTCGCGACTCCATGATCATGACAGCAAGATCGCCACAATGCTTGTCTCATCAATATGCTATGCTCATCGTCGTATTGCTTCATGCAATTTCGACCACCATCACTTCACATTGCAGCATGAGGGGATGCACTTCGCTCCTCGGGTGATGTGCCCTATCGATATGGAGGTTAAACCTGCCTCCGCGGCCCAAGAGCTGCTTGATCTCCGCCATATCGCAGTGCCGATAGTTCCGGCAGGATAGACTTCCTGTCACCTTGTTGAACATGCAAAGCCAAATGCTACATGCTGTAACATCACGTCAAGGGCCAGTCGCTACAGGCCAAGTGTGCCAGAGCCAAATACTAACACCAACCGGGAAGACATGAAACTACGACCAGGCGTGCTACTACAGCCCACCCCGCCCGATGATGGATGAGGTAGCCAATACCGCAGGACGCCTCAGCGTATTCGCAACGCCCAGGTGCAATTACGTAGCGCCGCCAATCTTCCTCATTCAGCGCCGCCCTTCCTCTGCCAAGCAAACATCATGCATTATGAGCTTTTATGTACGCGTGGACACCGGCTGCTGGCGGCCGTGCGGATATATGACTACAATGTGACGGTCAGGTCTGGAGTTGAACCTTTGCTCTCGTCTCTGCAAAAATGTGCTGTTGGCGGTTGTGAACCTCCAAAGGTAAGCGTAGCGGAGTGGAGCTCTCTACCAACCCTTCTAGACTGCAGAGTAGCGTGCAATCCACGCTACCGCTACCCGACGTACAGTGCGTATTATACGACGACATAGGCGTTAGCGACGAGTATATGTTTGCGAGTTCGCCAACAGGCACAGTGCGGTAGGTCACGTGATCCTAAAACTTGGAAGTTGACCAATCAGAGCGGGCGCCAAGGCTAGTTGAGGGCTGGTACAGTCCTGGGCATAGTTTTGACAACCCCTGTATGTACGCTAACCACTTCCGGCTATCCATGTCCATCTCAGGAAGTGTTGCTACCTTCAATCTCACTATCAAGAATGGGCCAAGCTTACACCTAAGGACATACGACGTATATGCAAGAGTATGCGAGAACGCTGCGAGGCAGTAATAGCCAACAATGGAGGACACACCAGGTGGTGAGCTACGCCAAGCAGTGGATATATCCTTCCTAATGAGGAAAGGTGGAAGAATAGGGGTTGTAAAAACTATGCCCAGGACTGTATAGAGCTTCACTCCCTCGCTGACGCCTCACCTACGTACTCGCAAGCTCGTACTCCGGTGTGGCTAGCGCTCGGTCGCTACGCTTAACAATCCTCCAAGCCGAGAAAGCAGCGACGACTTGGTCTGCCGCAAAAGTCGAATCTTGGGTGAGGCTCTGCTCGTTTGACTTCCCGTGCGCTCAGCACGCTAACTTCCATGAGATCATCGCCGTTGGCCCTAGCACCACTAGCGCCAGACATCCGCGCATCTCCCTAGCTCTGCTGTTCACTTTTGTCGTTTGGAGCACTTGCACATCATTCACTCGTTCCCGGGACCTCCTTCGACTCGTTGTTGCACGCCTGACGCAGCAGGAAAGTTTTTGGTCATTCACGCGTGACAGTTGCGGCCAACAGAAGGAGCAACAAAGCGCAGCTTGATTCCCAGATAACAGCCGCTTGCCGCCGGCGAGTTTCGCGACTGTGCACTGCACAAAGAAGACGATCGACGTTGGAACGAGCAGAATCGATAGCTGGACGTGGCACAGCATACAGCATGCCTCGCAGTCGTGGTACGTCCAAATTCCGAACCAAACCTGCGGCAACCTCTGCAACGCTGGCAGCCGTTGTGTGGAGCTGCAGAGGCGGCGACGAGAATAATCCCTTGCGTCAGAACCAGTTCTAACCGCGCGTGCTGCAGTTCTATCGTTCATGTCCCAATGGGGCGGCCAACGTTCACCCACTTCAGCGTCACTAGATTCCGAGAAACAGCTGCGAGCCACGCCATCACCGAATGCCAGCCAAGATCCCAATGTACTACACAAGAACAAGCCGCTAGGCCTCGACACACAAAGGCAGAACCTGGACTCTTTTGCGCCCAGTTCGCCCACACCACGATCGCCAGAAACGCCATCGCGAGCCAGAGCCGACTCGCGCGCGAACTCCCGCCCCGTCAGCATGATACAGACGTACAATCCGCACCAGATGGAGGTTGCGCAAGATACGCCGCCAGAGCTGGCACCGATCTTCAGCTTTCTGAATAGCCATAGCAACAAGCTGTACCAAGAGGGCTACTTCTTGAAGCTGCACGATCTCGACACCCGCGGCAGGCCAAGTCTGGACAGGACATGGAATGAGTGTTTCGCTCAGCTGGTGGGCACAGTCCTCTCGCTCTGGGATGCTGCGGCATTGGACCAGGCAGGCGAAGACGGCGAGGTTGTGCCCACGTTTATCAACCTGAGCGATGCTTCAATCAAGATGGTAAGCAGAAAGCGGTCGCGAACTTTGGCAATGTCGAGCTGACAATTCCCAGATTGAGTCTCTCCCAATGAACGGTGCGCAGGGCGGCAGTCTTCAGAACGTCCTCAGCGTCTCTACTGCGGCTAACAACCGCTACCTCCTCCACTTCAACTCGTTGAATTCCCTCACGCAATGGACGGCCGGAATCAGACTGGCTATGTTCGAGCATGCCACGCTTCAAGAGGCGTACACTGGCTCACTCCTCGCCGGAAAGGGAAGGTACCTAAACAATATAAAGGTCATCATGGAGAGGTCCAAATTCATCCACGATGACTGGGCAAGAGTTCGATTTGGAGCAGGTACACCGTGGAGACGATGCTGGTGCGTCATCTCACCACCTGACGAGAAAGAGTACGCGAAAGCCCAGAAAGTCCTCAAGAAGGGTTCAGCATACGGCAGGACACAGGTGCCCAAGGGCGATATCAAGTTTTACGACACACGAAAGATCACAAAGAAGACACGCCCAATCGCCACGATTACCGACGCATACGCCGCTTATGCCATCTACCCACAATCGAAGCCCTTGATTGACCAGTCTACTCTGGTGAAGCTGGAGGGTCTAGTCACGATACACTCTGGGCAGGAGACCACCACTGAAGGCTTTGTGTTTGTCATGCCGGAAGTGCATGCGGCAGTCAGTGGCTTTGAGATGATGCTGCGGTGGCTGTTCCCCGTGTACGACACCTTTGCACTGTACGGGAGACCGACCAGGCTTATCGCAGACACGCTCGACCAGCGCGGTCTGATGTTTGCAATGCCTAGAGACCGGCGATACGGCTATCTTGATATCTTGGACGTCTCTGGCCTGATTCATACAGACGGCAGCCAGAATTGGAGCGAGCGACAGTGGCGTAAGGAGATGAAGAAGCTGACGTCGACACGCATGGCAAACACAATGGAAGATTCTCCGCGCAATAGCCGGCAGATCACCCAACGTCGCAACGCTACAAACCGCCAGTCTCTGCCACCTGGCAATCGTCCTGGCATTCAGTTCCAAGATGCTGTTACTCACTCCACTCCTGGCTCAAGGACACAATCGCCAGCGCCTGCTCGTGGTGGCGGTCTGGCAGGCATGTCAATCCCCAAGCGAACAGATTCAGCGCCGCCTTCAGCCTTTTCCACTCCACACAAGCGCTCAGCTTCAGATGCTGTTGGGTACCGCAGACACATGACCGAAACACCTTCTCGTCTGTCCCACGAGCAAAGCAGATATGATGATGACGACGCTCCAGCGCCGCCAAGGCATGGGGGCGCGCTCGAGCGCATCAACTCCAGCGATCGTACCGCCGCAGGGTCGCCATACGAGCAAGTCGCCGCTCAGGGAGCTGCCTCGCCGTACTTGCCGCCACCAGCGCCTGTCGTATCGCCTCCATCACTTCAGCATAATCCACATGATCGCCCGGCCGGTCCATTGCAAGCACCACCTGAGCTTCGACGAGCGCACTCTAACGTAGATGCGGCCACCCTCCAAGAAATGCAGAGTGCCTTGCACCCGCCACAGCCGGAAGTCGATACATATCCAAGAGAGTCGACGAGGAATGGTGGTAACATCGGGATGGCTTTGCCATATCGCGACCAGCCTGGCATGACCCCGACTGATCAAGCTCATGGATATATGGGCGGCTATGCCGAAGACGACTATGACTATGGCAGACAACAGGACTCGCGACCGCGATTGAGCACCATTCCCGGCTCACCATATGCCGACCACGATGGCGAATACTTCCAAAGTTTGGAGCAGGAGCAAATGCCGCAAATGGACGGAGTGATGCATGAAGAACCGAAACAGGAGGCGACGAACCGGCCCGAACTCGTAACCCTCGCGTCCCAAAAAAGCATTACGCGGAAGGCGTTACCTAAGCAAATTTCGACAGATCCAGCAGAGCAAACTGCTTCTCGTCACTAACAGGCATGTCATGGCGTCCACTACTACCCCGCCAGATTCTCCCGTCTCGACGGATGAATTCCTCCTCGATGCAGTCATTGATCAAGACGCCTTAGAACGCATTCTCAACGAACAAGAAACAACCGTCAACAAGTATGGCGGCCGCGCCAGCACCATTGCCTCCGACTCGACTCCCGACTACGAAAGCGAACGAAGCGTCTCCGATCATGAAACAAAGAAGAAGAAGGAGTGGGTGCGGCCAGGACGGCTGAAGACCGTTGGTGATGTCAACATGCCCGCCGTGAATGAACGTTCTGGCGGCGCTGGACGGCTGGATACCTGGGACAGAGACCTTGTGCAACAATCCGCAGAGATACCCACAGTAGACTTTGGCCCGACTTTGATGTACAAGCCGAGTGGTCGCCCTGGTACTGGTGGTACTGTCACGCCCGGTGGCTTCGACAGGCGACGATCAAGGTCGAGATCAATCGATCGACTACGACAGAGCTCGGGCTCGAGGCTGAGCGGCTACTTTGTAACCCCTAGTCCGGGTGAGAACAATCAAGCTTCATACTGTGGAGGCCGAACGACGCCGACTGCTTTCGACGGGTTCGACCAGCCTGGTAACCGGAACAGCGTAGCATGGACTGTGGCCGATTCGCCTGGGTCGGTGTCACCAGAAAGAGCGATGCGTATGCAGAAGAGACAGACATTGTCGGCCGAGGATTGGGTACAACACCGCGCTGCCCTCGCTGGCCAACTGCAAGCACCAAGCAGGAGATCATTGTTACCACCACTTGCGCATCAACGGCATGTTTCTACCAGTGCTGTGCCACGGAGGCAGTCAAGCAAGACTCCACCGCCTTTCATACAGCGGCCAAAGTCAACAGAGTTGCTTCAACTATCTCAAAACCGGACTCCTCCCAGTCGCCCGCATTCTCGTGGTGCCAGTGTCTACTTGAACAGCCCCGGCTTGGTCAACAGCAACCAGGGCGCCACGCTGTCGGCTAAGGAGCAGATGCATGTCGCACGTGCAACGGGCACGAAGCTCATCGACCTGGCAGCGAACTCGAAGGATAGAGGCGGGCAAGAGTTTGGTCTCATCGCAGCTGTCGCTGCTCGCGAGCAAGAGAAGAGCAACATGCACAAAGGTATACGAGGTGCTGCCGTCGAGCAAGCCATTCAAGCTCGTTACGAGCAAGAATACACCAGAGAAGCGATGGCTCGTCAGCAAGCAGAGTACGAGGCACAGCAACGATATTTGCAAGAGCAGCAAACCTTTCAGTATCAGCAAATGGCATTTCAGAGAAATATGGCTGCCCAGCAGCATCGCAACTCGATGTACGCCAGATCATCGTCAGCTTTGAGGATGCAGCAGGGCAACAACGTGGCGCCGCAGGCGCAGGCGCAGCAACACGGACAACGGTATGTCGGACAATATGGTCAGCAACAGCAGGGCATGACGATGCCGCAGCAGCAGGGCTATCGTGGCAGCTATTATGGGAGCCAGGCCGGCCAAGCACAACAACAGTTGCAGCAGCAGCTGCCTAGATGGTGATCAAACCAGGGACGTTTGAAAGGGTATTGGCGTCGGTATCAGCATTGCTTGGAGCTTGGAAGAAAGTTTTGGTTACAAGTACAGCACATGCGGCATGTTCACGAACACGATTCTTCTTTGGTTGAGTGCATGGCATGGTACGGTATGGAATAGAGGCTTTGTTAGAGGTTGTACATGAATGTGAAGACTGATGCCTTCACGGCGACTGATTTTACTCACAACACGGACCTCATATTTCGATGGTACACATGGAGCTGCATCTGCATTCGGCTGACTCGAGCAGTCATATACATCGATCATCGCGTTTCTGTCACGTTGTTGTACAGACGATGTCGTCGTCCCAGTGCTTTATTCCGCACGAACCCCAGGTACTAGTTGCCCAAGGCAGATGTACATGTATGTCAGTCTGCTGATCCACCATTGTTGCGTAGATGCTTGACACCGGGCACCCTTGCCTGCATCGACTGTGTAGTGCCTGGAAGGGCAGGAGTGTAACGAGGTAATCCTGTCGGCGGTGCACCTGAGCAGGTGTGCTATGCTATGCAGTGTGGTCCGCTACGCAGTGGAACAGTCTCCAAGCTGTCCCTCGTTAGGCAGTCGGTATCTTCCTCCGCAGGTCTCGAGATGATCAGGAGAGTTCATGCTCCGCAGAGGGCGATGTCCTGAGGCCAATGGTTCCCTCCGCTTCACCGGTGGAATTGTCAGGGTTGACTTTGCATCGCACCGGAATGCAGTGATCCTTTCACAAGCCACGGCGTTCTTGTGATCGGAGCACGAAGGCGGCTGGTGTTGCTGGTCTGGAACAGAGGGCGACCTCTCGGGGCGATGCAGCTGAATTGCGGTGCTGCACGAGGCAGCAGGAAGCAACAGCCGATGTGTGCTGAGGAAAGTGTCTAACTATATGAAGCCTAGCATCTGGGTCGTCTGTGCCCCTCAAGCCAACACAACATCCTTCGACTGTGCTGCGCCTTCTTCTCGTCTGCGTCCTGCACCCATCATCAATCACACCCACTCGACGCACACGACCGGTGAAGACTGGAGACCTGACGCGCAGCAGGATCCGTAAAGGATCATGAACCTGGCTGCCACCGGTGCCACCATGCATGTGCCAGCTGATTTCCGGAAAACGAACCAACAATCTGACGCCGCCCTCTAGCGATCTGCGCCTTCCTGGCTACCGAGCGCGTGGTGATGACCACACCGTTGGCTGCTAGTCGTGATCGCAGAGCCGCATGCTAATACAAGAGTCGGCGAGGCCGCCCTGACTACCTTTGTTGGGGCTGAAGTCGTTCGTTTCGAAGGTCTATCAGCCTCAAGACATATATGCTCTCTTCCATGTCCTTCAACTGGCCGGCCTTTGGTGCATTTGCATCTTTTCCATTCCTACACACCCCGCGAAGCACATCTGGGTTCAAGGCCTTCGCATCTGGACATGTTCGATGCTCCGCAACGCCTTCCTTGGACCTCTACTATCAGCATTTGGCCCCTGCCCAAGCACGATTTTCCTTCGCTCACACCGAGCACCCGTCGACATCGATTACAACTTCGGCCCCCAATCTCTCTGGACCACATGACCACACCTACACGTGGTGGTCAGGTGTCAAAGCATCAATGCTGCGCCGCTTGAGCTGAGCTCCATGGTATACGGAGGCAGTGTTGCTGCACTGTCCAACACAGCCACGGCACTTGCTTACGTACACCATGTCAGCGGCCTCTCGCCAATGAGAGGGCGACCATACACGTCGTCGCCATGGACTGTCCGTTCCTACCATGATTGGCCACAGCTATGGGCGGCCTCAGGTTACAGCCCACTTCACACCGGTCGAGGTCTTCATGGACAGTCATTGGCTCCTTGGCTGTACTTCCAACATGTCGCCTTGTGCCAAGCACTGTCTACTATGCTGCCACTGAGGCCTCCATCATCACGTGCCTGGAGGAAGAGTGTGAGAGGGCGTAGAGGGCGCACCTTTACTGCCTGCAACAAAATGCGAAGTTGGCGAACGTGATTCTGTTTCTTTCGTCCACGAGCTGCCGCGTTGTCTGATGTACATGCTGTCGTTTATCTCAAGCACAACCTTTGTCTATTCGCTGGACACAGAATGACTGATAACATGATGTTCTCACGCCGTGCATCTTCAAACATGTGTCAGCTGGACTCGGTGACGTGGAGTTCTGCTGGAGGCAGTAGTCCTGTCGACTCTGGGTATGTGTCAGCAGTGGTCAATGATGAACTCGAAGTAATGTGGCCAAGTGAATCTAGCAGTCTGCCCACTTTGTCCCGCGAGACATCCTCATTTGGCACCGACTTCAGCTCGCCATTCACCAGTGGCGTGTGGCCGGTCGAACCACTCTTCGATACCTTCGCTTGGTAAGTGGACGTAACTGCCCTGGCGAGTCTTGAGGATCACGAGCACGGCCCTCACATGGCGAGGATGCCTTCGAACCACAGCCATTGAGCTGCCGCCCTGGCACTGTACAGCATCCCGGCCTAGACCTGCTCTTCTTGGGATACACTGTGTACAGAGACCTTGGACTAATGCTCCTTATGCAACAGGGGCAATGAGCTGATACCAGAACCGAACCCTCACTCGGGTTGGTGGCCGCTCTTCCAGCCTGTGGAAGAAGGCTATTTACCATGGTCTGACAGTATGTAATGGTCTCTAACACTAGTGATAGCGTCATGGCTGAACATACATAGCATACAACCCTTTCGACACGTCATACGGTTCATTGGGCCACTCCGCCAACCAGCCTCAGCCAATCTACGACCCTCGGGCATTATCGCCGTCTGTTCAGACCGCACAGCTTGCTGCAGACCTACTGCAGCTCGACGCAGCTATCAACCCAGCCGACATCGAGTTGCCATCAACGAAGAAAGTCGGCATCAGTCGTACCACAGTCCGCTCGAAGGAGAGGAAAGGACACGAATGCCCCGACTGTGGCAAATCTTGCGTCCGCCCATCGGACTTGCTCCGTCATAAGCAGGATATACACGCTCTTGCTGAACAGTAAGTACCCGAGCGAGGGACTCGTCGTTGCGCACAGACGCCATCGCCATCACACTCATCTCAGCCAGTCATCACCGCCGGCTGGTGCCTTCAGCCGCACGCTTGTGATTGCTGCAACTCACCCCAACCCAGCCTCACCATTCAATGCCCGCACATCAGTACTCCCGCTGACCTTCATGCTCGCAGGTACTATCAATGCGAAGCACAACCATGCACATACAACACTAGAAGGAAGGACAAGATGAAGGAACACTGTCGAAAGATGCACAAACATAAGAAAGGAGTCGAGTCCTTTGCAACAGTCAACGCGAAGGAACATGCAGTCGACGATGGATCGCCTCTTGCTAAGCGACAGAGACGATGAAGACAGACAGAAGATAGGGCGACAGGACTTGAGATTACTGATGTGTGTATTAGCGGAGCGGGCGTCGGGCGTCAACGACATTGCATACTGCGGGTGACGGGACTATTGATTAAGTATCAAAGTTAGGAAGGCAGCATCAGAGCACTGTATTGACAAAAGGAGTCACTGATGGCTCTGTTCTATAGTGAGTGCGATTGAAATCACTGCACTGACCATCTGCTTCCATTCACTCCATGAAACCAGGTGACCCACTTCAACCTCTCTTCTGTGTCACCGCTGTTGAATAACTCAAAACATCTAGCACTCGATCACCACCGCCTCCAACCGACACCACTCTCCAACACACATAAAGCTTGAGAGTATACACCAGACCCACCACCACACCTACAACACCACCACCACCAAGATGGCCGCGCGAAGCATACCAGGCTACGTGCGCGTCGCGACGATCACCTACACCGGCCCGGCATTCGGGAACGCTTCCAACAGACCCTCCGTAGACAACTACTACCGAAGCGACAACTACCTCCGCCACACCCTCGCCCAAAAGCTCATGGAAGAAATCAACCAAGCAGAACCCAGCACCATGTACTTCTTCGACAGGCTTCCCCCAGGCCTCGTAGGCTACGAGAACGTCCGCCCCTTCAACGAGGGCAGCCGCAACAAGGGGCAGATTGATCGCTTCATCTATGGACATCCTGAGGGCCCGTTCGAGACGTTGGATCGGAGTTATGATCATGTGAAGTTCTTGGTCTTCTATGGCACGCCGAGGGAGGGGAATGCGTGTCCGTGTCATCGGTGTGATAGGAAGAGGACGATTGGGGAGAAGGGGGTGGTGAGGACGAAGACGCCGGTGCCGTGTCCGAGGATGCAGATTAGGGATGTCAAGGTGCTACCGGAGGAGTTGAAGAAGTTGAAGCTTGTGAGGCTTATTGAGGTGCTGTGCTCAGGGGATCAGCAGGGTCAGACAGTGCAGCAAACTCGGTCGCCTCTGCAGGCACAGCACATGCAGCAAGCCCAGCACCTTCAGCAGCCTCAACACATGCAGCAAGAGATTCCACAGCCACTGGCACCGCCTCAGCAAGTCCAGGACATGCAGGAACCTCAGCGAATGCCAAATGTCTCAGATGCCCAGCGAGCCAGACGCCTCCAGCAAGCTCGATACGCTATGCAAGCCCAACAACTCGAAGAACTTCAGCAGCTACAACAGCTTCGCCGATCCCTACAAGATCAACGACAGCCAGCACCACCGCAAGTCGTACCACCACATCTACAGTCCTTCTACAACCAGACCATGCTCCCACATACGCATGTGGCACAGCAGCACTCTGCAAGTCGAGATGAGGTGGCCATTGATCCTCGTCTTACTGCTTCGCCTCAATCAGCGGGTCTTGGTCAAGGAGAGTATCAGGAGATGTCACCTGGTATCATGGAGTCGCCAGCGCCGCGGTACGGTCTATCGTACCCTGGACCGTTACCACGAGAGCCGTTCATCAAGCAAGAAGACGCGCAAGGTCCGGGAGGGGGAATACTGTTCTCTCAGCAAACGGGTCAGGCTGTTGGCACGAAGCGCAGTCTCGATGTGCAGCAGGAGGGAGAGACTCTTGATGTGGGCTCGAGCAAGAGACCAAAGCTTCAGCTGAGTATTGGAGATGCGCAAGCCTCTTTGCATGCGAACTCGGCATTCTCTCAGTCTAAGGGTAAGGGCAAGGGCAAGGAAAGACAGAGACCTGACGACCTTCATGGAGACCCAGAAACGCAGCTCCTACCAGCATTTGTCAAAGGCTACGAGCCTGCCGCCGGCGCAGTCCAGAGAGGTAAGGTGTCGCCTTGGGGCAGCTTCAGATGGTAATACCGAACTGAGAGCCGTCTACATTGGCCAGTAGTCGACGTGCATGGACCAGTGTTGATTAAGGAGAGGGCATTATCGGTCGGTCTGGCGACATCATACTTGGGAAATTTGCAGAGATCGAAGGAGAGGCAGTACTATCACTCAACAGGATAGCGAGACGGACATGACCGAGGTCGAAGCTGGTATTATACAACGCGAAGCCAGAATGTTACTACTGCCAAGACTTTTGTGAGCATAGTCTCACGACCCATTAATGATGACATCCGCCGCCTTCTCACTGATCATATAGACGGGTAACGCAATGTAGTACCCGGGAATCTTAGGAAACACCGAAGCATCCACAACCCGCAGCCCATCAACACCGCGAACGCGGAAGTTACTGTCAAGAACCGCATTCGGATCATCATCCGTGCCAATTCGGCACGGACACGAAGCATGATGTCCCCACGCCTCGTCCTTGATGAATTGCCTCAAATCCTCCCCAGTAACATTCGTGGCCCGGCCACGTCTCTGTGAACTTCGCATCAAGTGGAACCAGATCCTCAAAAGCCTGACGAGACCATTCCATGGCTTCATACACAGCTTGCAGATCCTTCTCCCACTCGCCAGAGCCTTCGTCGAAGTAGTTGAACGTGATCTCGGGCGTGTCTCGTGGGTCTGTGCTGCGGAGCTTGATGGTGCCGGCAGTGTTGCGAGCGTTTGCTTTGAGGATGATCCAGGTCCAGTGGTTGGCGTCTTCCAGGCCTATGCGAGCGTAGTTGGGGTGGTAGCCTTTGAATGCTGCTGGAGCCCCAGTGATGAAGAGGTCTGGATCCTCGCCGGCTGCTGTGGTGGACTTCTTGGTGATGCCTACTGCGATACCGTTTGTGGCATATGTGCCCTTGTCGGACTTGGTCTGACCACTCTGCCATCTCTCGAGGCAAGGATTGGGTAGAGTGTAGCCGAAGGTGCAGTCTTCTGTAATGGCAAACTCTCCTGGGTTCCTGCCGGTGACTCCGGTCTCGTGACGATCCTGGAGGTTTGTGCCAACACCTGGGAGCTCCTTCACGACATCGATACCGAAGCTTTCAAGTTCGTCCCTTGGTCCAACGCCACTAAGCTTGAGTAGCTGTGGTGTGTTGAAAGCTCCCGCGGACACGATCACTTCCTTGCTAGCAGCAACATATCCTGACGTTCCGCTGGCTCTGGTAAAGCGGGGATCAGCAGCGTAGAGGTTTTGTCCTGCGATGTACTCAACGCCGACAGCTTTAGGCGTAGAGCCGGTAGTATCGAAGCGGATCTTCGTGGCAAGCGTATTCAGCTGCACATCCAAATGGTACTTGCGTGAGCCATCGGAGTTGACAGCATTGGCCATGTCGAGAATGAAGTCTCGCGGACCACTCCGCTTCAAGCTCTCGTTGTCGACTGCAATAGGCACTTGATAGACGTTCTGGGTAGAGTCCCGCCAAGCACCGACAAAGTTGAGATCGTCCGTCAGAACATGAGCGAGACCAGTGACGGTGGTGAGGAGACTCACGAGCAGACTCTACAATATTAATCAGCAGATGAAGACAGAGGTGAGCCCGTGTGACCATACCTTTCCAAGAGCCGAAGCAGCCGATATGATCAACGACAGAAGCTTTTCGTCCTTGATGACCAGGAGCAACGACGTCAAGCTTGTATGCAGCCATTCATCGAAACCATGTCCAACCAGACTGCTGGGAAGATACTCATTCTTCTCCAACTTGATGAAGTAGTCTCGCATATTACCAGGTGCCCGACTGTCATCCCCAGTCAGATTCTGAATGTAAGCCCAGTCCTTGTCGAAAGGTAAAACCGTAATCATGGCGTTATGGGCAGCACACCCTCCAAGCGTACCAGCTCGCGGATACAGTATGCCGAGGGGAGTCGCATCGCTTGGGGGAGTCTTGCCAGTATACAGCTCGCCATCTGTTGTGTTCCAAACCATCTTCGAGTCTCGTTCCTGGCGGTCCTGGTCGGCGTAGTGTTGAACAAAGTAGTCCCACTTCTGTGGCGTGTATTCTGTCGAATGCAGCTGCATGGCTGGCACCATCTGCGCGGTGGAGTTTCCCTGGTCATCTTCAGCTTCGATTAGGAGTACCTTGTGCCAGCGATTGCAAGACGAGAAGCCAGAGGGCCTCCTCCAGGACCGGACCCGATCACCACATACTCGTACTCCGTGCTTGAGTCACTTGCACGATTATGCAAGTGCTCATGCTTTTGAGGCACTGCAGCGACCAGCAGGGCCGACAAGAGCAGCGGAAGCACTTTAGTCGACAGCATGTCGCTCGTTTGGCTTGCAACGATGGATGAAAGGTGCTGCAGCTTGAGGCACCCAAATCAATAAAACGTTGGCCATGTCGCACTCGTTCACCGTATGCCGGTACCCAGAGTACATTCTCGGTGCGGGCATGTGTGGATCTGGAAGCTCTGATCGCTGTTGCTTATCGTATGCGCAACGGTATAAGCGAGATAAATTGGCATTGCACCGCCCCATCCAGTGTCTCATTCCCTTGCGTGTAGTGTCTTTACCCATACCACACCAGCAGGGGTCACAAAGGAATGAATTGTGGAGTATTGACAGGGTCTCCTAATGCCGGACAGAGGCTTAAGTATCTCTACCGGTGATCGTCTCGCGCTAGCATCTGCAGAGCTCAAGTGCCGTGAACTACCCACTTCCACGCGCGAGCCTTGCCGACGAGGTGATCGACAGAGCGCTCGCGCGCGCTCGCGTAGAAGAAGCTTTTCAAGATGCCGCGAAGAAGCATGTCCTCTCGGAAGCTGACCTATTGAGGATCCGAGCGTGGTGTGCATTATGCTTTGATTATGATTATGGTAAGGCTGATCTGTCTGCCCGAACGAGAATGACGACGAACTTCGGGCCATCCTAGACCTGTGCTTCGTACGGTGCTGTTGTGCGAGAGATGTCCGATACTGATCTGCGACCTCCCTAGAATTTGGACTTGCGCCAGAATTCATGGCTGTCGCGGACCTCATCCATGGGTGTAGGTTGGACGGGCGAGTCGTAATCATCACTGTCACCAAAGGGCGTCCGCGTTGCGTGCGATGCTTCTGGAGCCGGTGCACCATACTGTGGCAAGGAGAAGTTCCGGCTGTGCTTCCTCGTGTCGTTGCCCTCGAAATCCTGCAGCGGTATGAAGTTCTCTTCGTCACTTTCCCGCGGCCTGACTTGTATTTGCGGTTCCATCTTTGGGACGCCGCTGCTCAGGGCGGTGGTTTCTGAGAGACCAGTAGTCGTTATGCCGCGAGACTCTTCCGCCGTTGAGCCCATCAAGCGTGGGAGGAAGCGGCGAATGAGATTCCGGATCGCAGGCAAAGACGCCGCAACCACAGCCGCGTGTAGCTCGATTGTTGACCAGTAGCCAACAGCTTTATAGTCCCAGGTAATGTTCTTCGAGCCTCCGAACTCAACCAACACTTGCAATCGTAATACACTGACAAGAGTGACGAAGAAGCCGAGTGAGGACATGAGCATGACCAGGAACTTCTTGCGCTTGTTGAGTGTCATCTTCCAGAGCATGGAAAGAGGTAGCCCTAAGGTCAGAATGTCCAGTATCACGTTGAAAAGTGCCGATGTCCAGCCTGGAGCATTGATGTTGTTGCAGTACCCATCACCGTACTCGCCGTCCCAATGAGTCCAGGCCAAGGGGATCGGCATACACTGGAATATCGACACCAGCGCAAAAGCAATGCAGTAGCCAATGTTCAAGCCAATAACGACGTAGACCAGTTGCTTGAAGCGTTTCGACTGGAAGACCCGTAGATACGTCAGAAGCATAGATATCTTGACGGCCGGAAGGGCGCTCAGGTAAAGATCTTCGTCGATGTAGTAGATCCTCAGAATCTTGGTGATGTTGTCGAATGGTAACGTCCAGATGTCCTTTCCAAGACCGGTATTGGCCAGCACTACAGACATTGCGCTCACCGGGATGATCAGTAGCATCGCAATCGTCATGACAAAGTCGTCCCACCAGAGAGTAGATGTCCACCGAATGCCTCCAGAACAGGGTGATTGGATCTTTCCGCTGATCCTCAGAATGTATGCGGCCACTGCAATAGCCAGACCAATGATGCCGCTGTAGAATACTATAAGCGTGTGGTCTCGGATGGGATGCGAGCATAGAGTCGCAGTGGTGTTCTTGGTTGCTGCATGTTGTCAGATCACAATTTTAAGTTCATTGGGGACAAGAGTCGTACTCAATTGACCTCGTATCATGCAACTAGCGGTCACACATTCCTCGACTATTGCTGTGATAGTCGCATTGCTGCAGCTGCAGTCTATGTCGGTCGCAGAGCATGGAGACGCCGCTATCGCAGAAAGGAGGCATGTGGACTGCATATAGTCAGTTCTGCGCTGTACTTTGACAGTTACTCTTTGACTTACACCACAATCCGGCATCGAAGCCACCAGGCTCAACGCAGCTGAGGTGTCGATCGCCGCTCGATATTGACACCGGAAAAGCACCAAAAACACCAGACTCCAGATAGAATCCATGTTGCGGACTGTCAATGAAACGAGCAACTGTGTTGAGCTGACGGGAGCATGTCCAACAGTCTACAGACAAGTAAACCTGGGTGTTGCGACACAGCCATGTGAGACATCCCCATACTGCCAATGCGGCACGCATTGCGACGTCGTAGTGGCTGGAAGTAGCTGGGCGGGATCACCACGGGCTGTGTTGGTGAAGGGATAGTGAGCGCAGGATCTGAGTAGTGAGGCTCCATATTTTCCCAAGTGCTGTGTCCACCACATCCGCTTACAAGTTCCCGGTCCGCTCAAGCATGGTTTGCAACGCCCAACGCGATGCTATGTCGATAGTGGGCGCAGTATTTGGCGTGCGGGCCACATCTTGCAACCACGCACCGTGCACGCCCTCTGACGATGGGCGGGTCGCAGGTGCCGCACCGAGAGCAGGGACAGGGGTCGCTCTAGAATACACTAGTCTACACGAGATGAAATAATCCCCGAAGCTGTTTAGAGCCGGCGTGCGGCCGTCTTCATCAGTGCGCTTCAAGAGATAGATACACGCGTGCCGCGTGCACTACAACCGATGTTGATGCTCGTGCGTAGTGCTCGTCTAGAGAGTGGTTGACGCTTTCCAGCACTGAAATAGTCGAGTACCGGGGGCGAGTGATGCCTAACCAGTATCTTGTCCGGGCATGTCTCGCATTCATCTATACTGGCCAAGGCGGTGCTCAATCATGATTGAAGTTCAAATTGTAGCATTGCGTTGTAAATCGTGGTGAGAGCCATCCTTGCTCTGCTCGTCGAATCTCTTGATGCTATCTGAGCAGCCCGTAATAATGAGAGGCACGGTCTCGACCTGGTCAGGTCTGAGTCGCCTGAGCGATCACCGGCAACTTTTGCATATAGTTCTTCGCCCCGGGTGTGAAGCCATCAGAATACGGCAGTATGTCCGCGTCCGTGATGTTCGACTTTTGGTCAACCTTCATGTCGAACTGGCGGAACAGAGTGCCGATGATCATCTTTAATTCCATCCAGGCAAGCTCCTGACCAGCGCATACTCGGGTACCTCTGCTGAAGGTCATCAGCCAGTTGTCCAATTCGAGTCTGCCTTCCCACCTCTCAGGCCGGAACGTCTCGCTGTCGTTGCCCCAAACAATTTTGTCGAGGTTGACATCCGGTATGGACATGCTGATCTTGGAGCCAGCCGGTATAGTCCAATTTCTGTACTGCTCGGTTGCCAGAGGGTTGATTCTCGTCAGCCGGCTGAGCCCGCCGTGCATGAGTCGCAGGCTTTCCTTGCTTACTGCATCGAGGTAGGGCAAGCTGATGAGCATGTTATACGTAAGGTCCTCTGTCGAGTCAGGCCAGGCAGTAAGGAGCTCTTGCCTCAATTTGGCGAGCACATGAGGATGCTTCAACAAATAGTATGAGCATTGTGTCAATGAGGATGCCGTAGTGTCCCAGCCTCCGGACCATGCAGCCATGGTGGCTTGCGTCAAAGCATCTCCTGTTTTGTCAGACTTTGGCAACGAGCTATGGATGTATTGATGCGCTGCGATCTTGTACTCCTTCTCGCTTTGCTGATCCTGGATTCCATGCTCATCGATCAACTTGTTGAGCATTTTGTCTGCGAACTGTAAGCCCTTAGTATGGAGACATCGCCGGTGAGTCAGAGACTTACACCTTTGAAACCGAGCATGCTCGTAGTAGATTCGTGAGAGCCAAGCAGGTGGCTGATCTGACTTCTGAGCAGGATCAATATGATGGGAATCGTCCAAGGGATGAACCGTCCAAGATGAGTCAGGCCAAATATCATGTCGAACCGTCTATCGTACAGATCCTTCGTAGTCTGCTCGTCAGCGAAGAACGAGTAATTCTGTCCATACATATACTCCGTGACTCGGGGTGTCTGTGTGGCTCGGACTGGGAAGTACCAGAAATGCAGGACAGACATCGAGGCAGCATCTGGTGCTTTTGACACAGTGACCACGCGGCCTGTAGTAGGGCACATCTGCCCAAGAGTTTCATGCCATCGATATACTTGGCCGAATATCGCCGTCCTGCTGTGAATCACGTCCGCCATGGCCAGTTAGGACACGGCTGCCTGTGCTGACGATCCATGGTATGAGGGTATCAATCCTTCGCCATTGCTGAGCAATCCTGCATTAGCGTGACCTGAGCGAAGGATTCTGATGATTCTTTTGAGAGAAAGCTTGTGAGGAGCAGCAAGCCATTGCTAGCCTTGGCAAGCGCCATTCGCCTGCAGGGCGAAGACCAAGCATAATGTGAACATGTCGCAGTGTGGAAGAATCTGGAAGGAGAGGAAGAAGTCGCGTCATGTGGAATTCACGCGGCTCCTCGGGATCGGGATCGGGATCGGCCGACGCGTTCCACACGCGACTTCCCTTTCTGATTCCGTTTCCATGTTATCGACACCTCACGTCTGGGGCAACACGACATTGGCCTTCACGATGGAGTACGAAAAGTGCTACGTCTTTCAGCCTGATGACGAAAGACCGACCAAACGAAGGCGGACAGAGCCCGAAGGCCTGCAAGCCTCCTGGATGGTCCGGAGAAAGGCGTATCAAGAAGCGTGGAAAGCACGACAGGACAACATTGACCAGCGACTTGGACGCATGAATACCGAGACTGTCAGCGAAATCGTGTCATTCCTGGATCAACCCGCTCCGGACGGCCGAATTCCGACTGCGTTGATACTGGCAGGCCCCAATTCTGCTCTGCGATCATCTATTGTTGCGCAGATACAATCGCATGGAGACTTCGCGTCACGGATCAGCTTTGTGTCGATATCATCTGCTGCTGGTACGAATCTCAAGGGTGCACTGAAGACTGTCATACAAAAGGCAACTGCCTGCAGCCCCGGTGATGACGAGGACGATGAGGTCGAGCCGGCCGCCGGCCGAAAGGGAGGACCGAAACTGCTCAACTACGATTTACAGATCTTACACGATTATGTGGTAGACCATCACATCCGACAAGTCGTGGTCGCAATCGAGGATACTGAAGCTTTCGACGGTGACCTGCTGTCCGAGCTGATAGAACTGTTCGGTTGCTGGCACGACCGAATACCATTTGCTTTACTGCTTAATATTGGAACATCAGTCGACTTCTTGCAGCAAAGACTCTCGAGAGGTGCACTCAAGTATCTGCACGGTGCAGTCTTCGATGCTGCAGCGTCGTCAGACGAAGTCGAGCAGATCTTTGAAGCGCTCACAGACCCGGGAACGCCGCTATGGATGGGATCTGGACTTGCGTCTATGGCATTGGAGCGACAAGCAGATTACATACAGAGCATTGACAGTCTTGTGCAGACCGCGCAGTATGCGTACATGTCACACTACTACGCCAATGCGCTTAGCCTGTTCTTGGATGTTGATATCTCGCAAACCGACGTCCCAAAGGACCACTTCGAGGCTTTGCGGAATCTGCCCTCGTTTCGCACCTTTGCTAGGAAGTTGCTCGACGATGATGAAGTCAAGATCCTGAGAGGTCTCCTTGACTCAGATCAGTCATTGCTGAGTTTCGTGCGGCAATCAGTCGCCAACGGCAGAGACTCGCTAGCACGCTCGAACCAAGCAATAGAAGTCATACGCATACTGCAAGCGTCTTTACCGAATTCAGTACCGACCGCTAAGTCGAAATTGTACGTGCAAGCGATGTCTGGAAAGCTAGCCGGCTCACCACTTCTGCGAACGCTGCTCTTGACCTTGCGCAAAGCTCCTTCCGATGTGGCACTCCCAGTCATCGCCAATCTCAAACAGTCGAGCAGTGATGTATCGATGAAGTCCGCCGAGCTATCTGAGATCGAATCGGAGCTGGTACAATTGCTCGAGAGCAAAGCTGCATCTGGTCAACCACTTCGAAGCGAAGATGACATCAAGAACTCAACTTTACGAACAACCGTCATCGCCCAGAAAGTCGAGCTCAGTAAACAGAAGTCAACGCTCTCCAAGCAAGATGCAGCATATACCACGCTGATCCGCCGCCTCTCCGACCTGCTGTCATCACATTTCGAGAAGAACCTTCGAGACCCGAAAGATCTCGTACTACACGAGATCTTCATCTACGACCTCAAATCGCCTTATCGGGAAGTCTTCACACCCCGCCCGCGAGCTGCCATCGAGCGCGCGTTGACAGCGCCGCACGACTACTTGGATTGTGACTGCTGTGATCCTGAGCAGGATGAGGCAACGTTGGCAGCGACGCAACCGGCCACGGCTGTGTTGTATCAGCTGTACCTGGAGTCTGGAAGTCTGATCAATGCAAGCGATCTGTGGCAGGCTTTTGCTGCTGTGATGGGAGAGTCTCAGGACGATGAGCATGCCACTATGGCACTCTTCCAGCGTGCGTTGGCGGATATGAAGTATCTCGGTCTCGTGAAGAATACAAGAAAGAGGGTCGACCATGTTGCAAAAGTGGCGTGGAGAGGATTGTAGGCGAGCATACCCTCATCGTGCTTGCACGCTCGGACAATGTTGCTGCTGAGACTACTCTCCGAAAGGAATACGCATGTCTCATTTCGTGGGAAAGCGTATCGTGCCTTCATCACTGTGGTGTCAGTGCTTGTCCTTTGCTCTACCCATGGCCGGAGGCATCGGTCTTGAAGCCATGCTTGCGCTCGGCAGTTTGTTGACTATTCTCGTCGTGTTCCCCTGGCCACTGCTCAGGATATCCCCAGGCATCTGCTTAGAAGGGGATGCTGTGTGAGAGTACCAGGAGGACTTATCTGGGTGGTCAGCGATGCACGACGAGTCAGGTCGATCGGCGACAGTTCAGAACCAACGTCTTCCGCCATCAAAAGGCTCTTCGAAGTCTCGCCATGTAGGGGTAAAGGGGTGCACTGCTGTGCGGCCGCGCTTTGCGGGCTCTAAGCTGTTTGTCTCTACAGCTTACCTACGAAGGTCGGCATGCGACATGCCGTCGCTAGAGTCACTCGCCATCGGACCGGTCAGGCTGTCACCTGGTGCCAACATCAGTGGCAAACGAATCCGGCCTAAGGGCCTCATTCTTCGCACAAGATGACTACTTTAGGAAGCAGCTGTTCTATTCGGACTATAGCACCCGAGAAGCTACCTGCTTCCATGATTAGTGAAAGGAAGCCCTCGCCTCCATTTACTGGAGGCCAGCTCGATAGGGATTGCAAAAGACTATTTAATAGTGAAAGTGGTGGGAAAACTCTGGCCGCGGGCGAGGTAACTCCGTCGTCTCTGCGGGCATGTAGCGCTAAGCTGGAGAAGTTACTGTAACTTTCAGCGGTAGATGTAGGCGAAGGAAATAATGTGATATGTCTGAATGTGTCATGATGTCTGTGCTTACTTCAGTGTGGTACCGATTCCTTCCTAAATTTGAGACAAAACCCCTTCCGTCCCTGCGTATTATATACAGTCAATCTCATCGACGTCGGGCATCATGCCATCTCAAAAACTGTACCACCCGCTCCATAAGATGATCGCCAGTTCTTCGAGCCACTTATCCTCATGGTCCTCTTCGACATCCGCATCGGAGGGCTCAGTGTCGTCAGTATCATCGTCGATTTTGTCATCTCCTTCTTGCCTTTGTTCGATGACATTGGCGTTTCCTGGAGCGGCGGATTTGGGTCTTCCTTTATCTCCTTCCTCCTTCGGCTCGGTTGCCTTGACATGTTCTGAAGCGAGGTGGTCATCGGCGTCTTCTGAAGCGGCGTAGTCGTCTATCCCATCATCTCGTTTCTCCTTTTTCTCGCTTGCCTCGGCATCTTCTGAACTTGCGTACTCGTCGGCTCCATCATCTCCTTCCTCCTGTGTTTCCATTGCATCGGCATATTCTGAGGCGGCGTACTCGTCGTATTGATCAAATCCATCCTCCTCTTGCTCGATTACATGACCTGCTGGAGCGGCGTTCTCGCTCATCGTGTCAGTAGTGTTCACTGCCGCGAATCTGTTGTCAGAGGATGGGTCAGTCATCTCATTGTCGAATTCCACCAATTGCTGGTGGTCTGACGGACTTTGTGTGAAGACGCTCGGTGATGTGGCCCCAGGGTCCATTCCTGTCTCAATCTGACTGACTTCACCAATTCGACCCGTGAAGGAAGACACGTTACGCCCGGTAGCCTTCTCCTCGACAATCACATCCGCCCAAGCCTTGGCATTCTTCACAGCATTGGCAGGACAGCTGCGATGGCAGAGTAGAAAAGCCTGGATTTCCGCAGGTGTTATCCTATCCTCTGGAATGTTGTACTCTGAGCTGAATTCAGTGACACCGGGAATGTCCGAGAAGATGTGCGCAAACTGTTGCTGCATAACGTCGCGGGTCGCATTCGCAAAGAGGTGCTTCCCATCTATGCGTCCAGGCCGTATTAAGGCTGGATCCAGAGAGTCAGGTGTGTTGGCCGTCATGATCAGCACTCGATGCTCGGCCGAGCAGGCCCCGTCGATGCAATTCAAAAGCCCAGAGAGCGTGACGCCTGTCTTCTTTTTGTTCTTGCTAGGTCTCTTGCTGTGCCCGTTATTGCTGCCTCTTGACTCGATGCCGGAGACGTCGACATCCTCAAGCAATACGAGCGCCCGTTCTGGCAGGGTTCGGAACAGCTCTTCCAGCAAGTCGTCCGTAAGTGCAGGATTTGACAGGGTGATGCTGAAGACGTCGAGATTAAAGTCGCCTGCAATAGCATTGATCGCACTGGTCTTGCCACAACCAGGCGGCCCATAGAACAGGTATCCACGTCGATGCGGAATCCCCATTGAAGCATACCACTTCTTACTGCCTTCTGCAACGTACGCGGCGATGTCCTTGATGAGGAGTTCCTTCTTGTCGCGGGGCATGGCGACCGAATCCATGCTCCGTGAGGGCTTCGCCGTCGCTTGAGCCCAACGGGCGCCACTGGTCTCCATGCGGTAAAACATAGTCTGAGAATCGCCTATGCTTTTTGCTGCTTTTGCTCTCACGTGATCGAGGAACTCCTTTATCGGAGCAATGCCCTTGCTGCCGAAAGAGACGTAAGAAATCTTCATGCTAGCACTTTGAGTCACGCCATGATCCGTCTTTGGCTCGTTTCTCCAGCCGATAATGCCTTGATAGTCGGATCGGTCGACGGATTGGTTGTAGGATCGGTTGATGGTCTGAGCTCCGTTGCTTACATGGAAAGTGCGTCCATTGAAGCGGAACGAAGTAGACTCTGCGTTCGGCACAAACTTCAGCGAAGCATCGGCGGAGGAGCCGTAGCTTGGACCACCGGTCTGCAGCGACATTGATCGCGTGTCGGTTTTCGTGTGCTCGGCCAGCCAGGAGTTGACCATATGGTGCATGGGCTCCGAAGAGGAAATGGAGATCGAGCGTTCGAAGTAGGCCTTCATTCTCTGCACGAGGACGACGACCTTGAGCAGGTGCCAGTCAATGTCATGAAGAGCGTACGCAAGGTATACGAACGGAATTACCACGCCAAGTACTTTGACAAGCCTTGGAGAGCTCTGGTAGATGAGCTCTTTCGTATTGTCTAGAACTGTGCTGGCAGGGAGAGCGAGGAATTCTGTCGGTCGATTACTGCCTCCTCGCATTTCAGTCGCGATACTGGTCAGGGTACGGAGCAGCGTTTGCAGCCGTGTGGCGGAAAGGCGAGAGTTTCCTGGCATGTTATTGGCGTCGGCTGGTTGAGTACACTTGCGAAATGTTTGTCGCGCTGATCGGCTTCTATAGGCTGATGATTATAAGGTGATGATGCTGGCGTTTAATATACTGATTGGAAGCGCTCAATAACACAGACGAGATGAATGCATTGCCAGGCAGTGAATCCATCCGTAGTGAATGACTTGAACATCGGACAGTGTTTGATGTCCATGATACCGAGATACACAAAGCATTGAAGTCAATCTTGAGTACCATGTGTGTGCCGCTGACTTCTGGTGTCGATGTTTGTGACGGCGACCGGCGCAACAATAGGCAGACTTCCAGACTCTGATCCATGGTTTGGCCCGACACGAGCATTAATGCTTCGCAGGATCCAGAGGGTCTGTAGGCCCTGCAATAGCTAATGTGACTCTCAGCGATGTGCATTTCGTTCATGACCCCTCAAGATCGAATGCCAACCTTTTAGAGGATGTTTGCTCGAGAGCGCCATACCAAAGTGGTCGTGACCTCATGTTGTGTTGGGAGTGTAGCCAACTTGACAGGCAAAGAGGCAGGTCCAAAAGTGTGAAGACAAAGCTTGGCGAGGCTCTTTCTGAAGCGATTGTTGTTGGTGTCTGTCGGAAGTACAGAACTTTGAAGCTCGCACTTTCCCGAAGGATGTGTCGTGGCCGGCAATAGCGAGATCCTCATATGCTTTGCCATACTGCGACTCTCAGAATGTCGCAGATGCTGACTGCATCAGTGTCTGCATTAGCATAGCAATCTTTGTCCTTGGGTTGTCGTTGGTTGAGTCTTTGTCTTTGGTCCCTTTGTTCCCATATTCGACAGTGCGCACTCTTCCTTCGTGATGTCAATATACATATGATGATCGAAATGCTGCAACGTGTCGTGAGATGTAGTTGACGGCACAAAGGTGATAGTAAGAGGTGGTTGTATCGACGCAGGATTGCCGATATCTTCAGATAATCGAGTGGGCTGATCTCAGCCAAAGAAAGACAGCTGTGGGTTTCATTGCCCAGGCCTGGTGTTTCGCGACGTAGTGATCACGGATTCGCGCGTGTCAGAGCCAGTCTCAGCCTCGTAGGGTCCTGCTGAAAGGGGCTCACGATGTTGTCTTTGCAACAGCATTCTGTTGTGATGGCACGAAGCTCGGTGCAATCCACGCTATCGCAGGTCGTAGCTCGATATTAAGATCAAGTGGTGAGTGAATGAGCCTTTCCAGACGCTCGGCTGCGTGCGGGACCGGCGCTAGGCAGAGCGACCACAACTTGTGGTCGTATGGCACTGGAGAGCCTCAGCAGAACATGTCTATTCCATGGTGAGCTGAAGTCGACTGGCACATCAGTGCATAAGATCGTGGCAGTCTCGCCAAGTCATGCCTCACTTGATCGGCCTGGCAGATAACCAACGGATTGAGCATGCGAATACGTCCCCAGCGGTGCCATGGCATCGCAGGTTCGCATGTCTGTTGTCGGCCAGTAAAGCCACACCATTCTCATCCTTCGTTCGACACCGTCTCAGACACGGGGAGGCGAGCTCGGAGAGTTGCCAGTGGTCGAGCACGAGCGTTCAAACGTTAGCTTGGCCTATCTTGTGTCCATGTCGAAATGCGACTTGGGTAAAAGGCGTGTGAGGAGTACTGTGCAGGTAGACTACAACTGCTTGCCGCCGTTCCGGAAGCTTAGCAAAGCTTATTAGAAGATGCCGCAACATATCGACAGCTTCTCGCGTCCCGTCGGCGAATCAAACTTCCCTTTGAGGGTTGCTAGGTTGAATCCAGATGAACACCACTCCTTCGCGTGTTCGTGTGCTGCGGGAGTAGTATCTCTGCAGGGGATCAACGACGCCGCAATTTGTGGTCGTTTGATCATCACGTCCTTACGGAGAGATGCTTCCGGTGTCCAGGCCAGAGATGCTGCCATATTATGCGCTCTGGTCCTGCTTGTGGCAGCAAATACAGCACGGATCCAGCCAAGACGATTGTGACCGCTCTAAACCCCGGTATACACATCTTTCCGTAAGCGGCAACCAAGTAGAAGTTCGGTCTCTTCATCGGACGACATGGGTTGCGGCGGTTCGAAACCAGCATACGACCCCAATGCATACTTTGGACCACCACCTGGCGATCCTCAACAACCAATATCCTATGCGCCACAACAGCAACAGCCTCCACAGAAAAGACGCCGAGGTCCTAAAATAAAGGCTGCAATGACCCTTGGAGCTCTCAGCTCTCTACCGGTCTAGGGGCAGCGATCTAGTGGTAAGTCGAAGGCAGTTGAAGTCCAGGAGCTTGCTAATTGTATTTGGTATAGCAAAAGCAATAGCCTCAGGAGAGGAAATGGTGACACGAACGACTCTGATGTCGTCCCGTTGTGCACTATTCACATGTCAGAATTGCAGCGACAGTACTCGCTTGATCGTGTGTGGATCAAACCGACTGCCTGGCTGAGTCAAATTATTGCATCGGCTTCTGGCCATATACACAGTATCTGCTCGGACGTCAGACCTTGAACGCATGCACTGCCCTGCATCACTTACACTGGCCAATAGCAATGTATGCTCGAATCCAGAATATCCTTCCTGACATGTGCCAGAAAGACAAGGACCTCCGCAGGCTCCATACCAAGCACAGTCGTCCATAGTCGTAAGGTGAAGCCTTCCAGACCAGAGAGGAAGTTGAGTCTCGTCATGCCACCAAGCTTTTTGTACCACTTGTCCTGTGGCCAGGTGCCAACAGGCCATTTGTGGCGAAGCTCGACCACATTCTCGAAGCCCTGTTCAATCATTTAGCGGTTGTATTTAACGGCGCCATGGAATCGACCCCGACTCTGGAACAAGCTTCTGGCTGCTTGCTGTTCCATTCTGAGATACAAGTACCCATGAGCGAATCGTCGTCGGCAAGAAATGGGACCTGGATATCAGACATCTCGAGCCATCCTCCTGGCCGTAGATTGTCGTGTGCTTGTCTTATAAGTGCCGGGAAGTCCTTGCTGCATCCTACCAGAGATCTGGCATGGATAAAGTCAAACCTCTCGTCGAAGGCCCAATTCGCATTGAAATCATCAATGAAGAAATGGCAGTTGGGCGGAACAAACGGCGGCTGTATCGGGCTCAAATCAGTCCCAATCACTGTTGCGTCAGGATGTTCGTCCGCAAAGTCTATAGCCTTGCCACGTCGACATCAGCATCGGCAACAAGGCAGGTTGCAGTGACCGCGGGCTCACCCAAGTACCAATACCCGTGCCAAGATCCAGCACGTTGCGTACATACATGGTCCCCGAGAGACGAAAGATGGAGCTTTCCATGGAAGGTGTCCAGGAAGATCTGATGATGCAAGTCCGAGCGGTTCTGTTCAAGTTCATCCTCGGGTAAGTGATATTGAGTCCCAGCAATGCCGGTATTTCGATGGTAGCTCCGACCATTTCCTTGCACGCTTTCTAACAAGCTAGAACGCAAGGACTTTTTCAAGGCTCCACGATCTGTCCCTAGGGCGGAATCTATCTCGCTGTGGCTGTCTTGCGAGTCGGCGGAGATGGTCTCGAGCGCTGCAGTGTCCATCATCGAAGTGCTTGAGTTGCCAGAAAGACAGCCGCCCGCGTTCTGAACATGTAGACGACCTTGCCTGCTATCTCCGGGAGATACCTAGCGGCATATTTGGTGCTTACGACCGCGTTTTCATCTCATCGTGGGCGACGACTGTGTGCCATGCTAGCTCGCTCAGATAGAGTGATTCCGCCGTTACCCAGAGGGATTTTCGACTTGGCTCCTCATGTCGTACTCGCAGAACTTAGCAGCTGACTGACAAGGAAGAACCATGTTGACGCCAGACTCATCACTTCCTCCGAAGAAGCATTGGCCGCGGCCGTTCTCATTACTAGGTGATGTGAGTACCGCAGGCCTGATGAAGATTCAATTGTAGATGAAGGGTCGGCAGGATGTCGATTTGCCGATGTTAGAAGGTGCATGTAGGTTGATGAAAGATGGAAGACGACGGATAAATTGATGAATCTGTTGCCTCAGCCGTGTCAGACGCTTTTGGTCAAGCTCAGATCTGGGTCTCCGTATCGAGATAGACCAGGCTTAAAATCCAAATCTTGCCATTGAACTTGTGCATCGCCTCAACAACTTGCCCTTCCACCAGGTCATCACCAGAGCAGGTACGACAATACACTTGAGCCGAAAGCCGCCAGGACCATAGCTGGGCCACCCATCGTTGCGCCTGCGCCGGTCTCGCCACCGGGAGCCGTGCCGTTGCCTGCAGATGGGGTGCCTGTATTGTCGGCCGAGGTATTGTAGTGCATGACAATCTTCTGAATACGGAAGACTGCATCTGTGGCAGGCGGTCCAACTGTAAAGTCAGGATCGCCATTGCTGGGACTTGTCAGCTGTGCTCCACCAGCCTCTTGTGCATGAACAAGCTTGCTTACGCCCAATTATTCCAGATCCAGTTGCCTGCTGTCGTTGGCACATTTGTCTCCAGCTCATATTGGAAGACACCATCTAGAAAGAAGGTGCTCGCACCATTGACCCAGTCGATACGGTATTCGTGGACTGCCTCTGTGGCATTGTCGGCCGCCATACCATTGACCTCGGACGAGTCGGCAGTGCCATGGGGGCCTTGATTTGTGTATTGCATGACACGGGTGCCGTTGTTGGTATTCTGGTTTGACGTTGAGTTGGCATCACTGATCCATTCGATTTCGACTTCCTGACTGTCGGAGTGGTAGAAAAACATGCCTGAGATACATTATCAGCACGATGAGAGACAATATATGGGCGACCCAACATACCATTACAGACACCAGGTTCATCGACCAGGATCGCGTATGTCATCACGCTGGCATACATGACTTCGAAGTCTGTCGACACCTCCGCGCATTGGATTGGGCTTGTGGTTTGGCCGCCTGGCACTCGGAGCTCGAGATAGCCATCTTGAACTTGAACGTTCGAGACATTGAATTGATGATCAAACGTGGCATCTAGGTTGGACTCTTTGTCTTTCACCGTGTCCGGTGATGCCACCAGTCCTGTTGGCAACGCGTTGCCGTCAAAGGTAAAGGTCGTCGTCGATGCCCATTGTGCTAGGGCTATATTGCACCAGCCCAGCAGTATCGGAATGTAGCACGAACGTAAAACCATCGTAATATTTCGCGAAGACTTTGCTCGTGAACAACACCTGAAGACATGCTGTTGTCGATGTGTAGTCAGGCTGATGAGCTGAATACAAATCGAATGCGTTGTTAAGGTTCTATGGCCGTTTGTGGTCCAGAACGGCCTATGGATGGCTGAACGAGCTGACTAACGCACTAATGCTAATGCACTAATGCACTAACATAGTACCGCGATCCTACCAAGTTAGTAGACGTGCTTCTCGAGCGTCTTGACGTCGTAAAGCGCACGATTCATTTACCCGTATGCACGCCGGCAACCGCCTTTCAGTCCACGTTCGCAGCATCTACATCCCTCAATGCCTCAACCGCTTGCTCAACAGACCACCCTTCCTGCAGCCCCCTCCTCAAAATATCAGTCTCGCTCTCCGGCGCCATCCCACTCGGAGCAGGAGGTCTACGATCGAGATTCGTAGGAAATGGATACCCTTCAGTAACAGCTTGCAGAAATGTCTCCACCCCGTCACTAAGTCCTTCCTCCCGGAACTTCTCCTGCAGCAATTGCCAAGAATGCTGCACCAGTGGAATACGCTCAATGTACTCCATGGGCTTTCCAAAAGCAGAAGAGACCTGGATCAGATTTGCCGAGCGCTCGAAGTCCGAAGTGAGGTTCCCACCTGCCGCATGGAATAAAGCAGGATTGAAGAAGATGGCGTCGCCCTTTTGCAAGGGAAGGGAAATGTAGTTGTCCAAAAAGTACTTCTGGAAATCTTCGTTGCGATACGCGAGATAGCCAGATTCGAGGAGCTGGCTGTAAGGGAGGAGTCGTGTTGGGCCACTTTCTACAGGCATGTCTGTATGAGCAACAGCGCCTTGGAGCGTCAAGAGTTGACTTGCAATGTGCATGCCTTTGGGCCATTTGCTAGCAGTAGCGGCAGTCTGGAACCCCATATGGAAGTCTCGGTGGCAGACTTGTGCTTTCCCTCCAGGCTTGACGACGTTCACCTGTGCTGTGATGCGGTATGCTGGGCCAAGATACGCTTCGCAGACCGAGCGGAATAGCGGGTTGGAGTAGTACTGAAGGAACGATGCAGGGTCTTGGAGACAGTGCTTGGAGAAGGAGTTCCAGATCCTGTCGTTGGTGGCTGCGTTCGCGAAGTGATCGCCTTTTGCGAAGCCGTTGCTCTGGGCTGTCTCTTTGGCAATGATGGCTGCGTATGCAGCGTTGGCGTCGTCGATCAGAGTCGGATGCCGGAAGAACCCTTGAATCACGAATACGCCTGGTCCGTGGAGGAGGATATGGTACCATTCATCTTGGAGTTGCTCGCTGATTTCCGCATTGGTAAGGTCAATGCTTTCGCGAGCATAAATGGGCACGTTCTTCTCGACCTGGCGAGCGAGTGGGTAAGTGTCAGGCTTGGTTGTCTGCGATGTCAAAGCTGCAAACTCCTTGAGCGTTGGGAGTTTTTGGATGTCGTAGCAGCGGCTCCCTGGCCTAGGTGCAATACTGGCTTGGCTATCTGCCCTTTGCGAGTCTGTAGCGGATTTCGCTAACGTACTATCGCACGGAGGGGTGTCAGCTAGGCGCCATCGCCACGTGCAAAGTCTATCTCCTATACTTGAGCACTCACCTGCTGTCTGCAACGTTGAGGTCTGCGGTCGCAGCTGGAGCCATAATGCCGATGAGATCCGATGCTGTAGTGAGCGCGAGCTTCTTCCCTGTAATTGCAAGAAGAGAGTAAGATCTTGATAAAAGGTGTCACCGAATTGTCCATATACTTACTGATGCATTTGCACCATATGCCGTACCTTCGCGGGGCGGTCGGCATTGTCAAGTTCGGCAATGCCGCAGAGGTGGCGTGGTCGGAATTAGGTTTCCGAGCCAAGAGGACTGTGGACCACTATGCTGCGACATGTGACTCGGTGCAGTCGACGCTTACATGATCTTGTGGAAGTCTGTGGCCATCGGTAGCGCAGAAGGTGTCGCTTATATCTGCTGCTCGTGCTTGCGTCGAGAAGCGGCATCTTAATGGGCACTCCGTTCTCAAAACCATGTACCGGGCCACCATGTGTAATTGTCCATCGTCCAGTCGGATTACTGGACTTCGATAGTCATACTGTGAGCAGAAGCCAGGATGGTGATCATACCGTCTCATTGGATACGCTGAACAGGTGGAAGACGGATGTAACTGCGCAACATGCGGATCGGGCGTGAGTCTGTAGACTTCTCCCGAGTCTTTACCGGAGCCTGGCACGCTTCTGACCATCATCCAGCGTTCGTTGACTGTCTCGTGCATTGGCTGGATGAGCTCTAAGGCGCTTGTGACGTTAATGATCATGCACAGCGCACCATTGTCGCTGAATGGCAAGCAGACTGTCCAGATGTATTCTCGCACTGTTGAATGTGTTGCTCAGAGTATCCAGAACACGAAATACCGCGTTGAGGTAGCCCATGATAGTCGTTCTGTCGTTGCCATGCTCTGAGATCGAGGCAAAGATCAGAATGAGCGCTGCTGATAGCAGCAACTGAGCTGTTTCGACATCGATCCGGCAGAGGCCGAAGCGGCGTTCGAAGATGCAGAGGAGTTGTGCCACCTCGGAAGCGGACTCAATGCATGTTCAGCGTGCGTGTATGAACCCTGGACCTTGCGCTGGGACTGGCTGTAGAGAGCGTGAGGTCCAAGGGCGATGCACGAGAATTCGAAGATAGTGATATTCGATGCTAGGTGCAGCAGCAAGTCAGCGTTATTGCATCGAAGACGCGAGAGACAGCCACAGTGCTCGCTGATTATGACCGCACAGAGCGAGACTTACTGCAATACCAGTATTTGTGGTCCAGTCCTGGTCTTTATGTCCTCAGTCGAGAAGTCCAAGCCTTCCGTACAGAGCTTGTCCTTCCAGGCAAACATTTTGAGAGTGCAGGATTCGGATAACTCTTGCAATGGTCGCGCTGTCATGCTCGCATTGCCATACCTGTAGACGTTTTATAAGCCATAGCGTCTGAACTGAGCATTGGCAACTTACAGCGCTCTCGCGATAGGTTCGACCAGATCTAGCAAAGTCAGTCGCTTGTGGCAGATACGCGTCTCGATTAGCACGTAGATGAGCTTCACCACTTATAAAAGGTCGACCAAAGGAGAAACTCCGATAACTAGCATACTATTAGTATGCTTCATTCGACCTACTAGAGGTAGGGTGTACTATACTAGTCAATGATGTACGATGTCCAGAATGTGTTCTGGCGTACCTGTGCCTCAGATTCACTCATCACGCCTTATGCAATGTACGGCTGAACAGGCACATGAAGTCCCAAATCGAACGCTGATCGCATTGCCATACCTGTAAAGGATTATGTCAATGATACTTACGAGCATATGCAGGTGGGGTGCTAACAGACAGAACGACTCATCACTGTACATCGACGAACGAGCCAGTCTCTGAATCCCTGCTTCGTGACTGCTGAGCAGTACGAGGGCCTGAACAGTCGATATGCACGGCTCATCGAGGTCGAAGTCCAGAAGCGCTTTCGCACGATCAGCGAAGAACTCCGCGAGTGTTCGTGGAAACGTTGACAGCCGAGAGTGATAGCGAGCATCGTGGCTTGCACCAATTGCACACATCATGTTATCAAGCACTTCCGAGTATAGGCCATATGGCTCGTCGAGCTCTCGATAGCGCTTCCGCGCAGACCAGAACAGTGTTGCGTCCACTATCGCATGACACGAATTGTAACACGAAAAGGATAAGCCGAGAAAGTGATGTGCAAGATCTTCTTCGACAAATGTATCGGGGTCTGCTTGCTGTAGGAGGTGATGCACTTCATTCTTCAAGGATTGAGATCTTGGTACCGGTCTCGCTGTCGACTTGGCAGTACCTAGGACGTGGGAGTTGGTCGCCGCTCCGTAGTATTGTAGCTGTCCATCGGGTCCAAGATGCAAGGAGCCTATGTGAGCTGCAATCTGCCCGACGAGCTCTGGAGTCACTTCGTCCTGTACCGACGGTTTTGTGGCAACGGCAAAGTCGTTAGCTGATGCATGAAGGTCGCTACAACTGTATGAGTCAGGCACTGTCACGCCGGTCAGGGTAGAACCATCGAAAAGGAAATCGTCCGCTGCAAAGATGCCCATCAAAGGCCAATCCGGCGATGAGATGTAGCTGTTCCAGCCAATATTGTCCAGGCTGGCATAATCCTGTAAGGATAGTCCGGTTCCGATGGTCATGGCAGGTGCAGCATCTGCAGCTTGGTTGGTGAATCTTAGACGCAGCAAGCTCCACATTCTCATCGTTACCAAGAGGCATGTGGTCTTCCGGATGATCCAACGGATCAAGCCCGATGCCACGAAGTGTCCTATTGATCATGTCCATGTCCTCTGGTGCGATCGATGGCACCAAAGGCTGGCACCCATTGGCCACCAGGAGTTGGTGCAGCTCTCGGATGTGACTGCGTAGCTTTCCCAGCACAGGATGAAATGGCAGCTTGCGCTTGTCATCGCAGTCGCCGTAGTCGCAGCGTAAGGAACGTCGGATACAGTTTGCACATCCAGGTGACTCTGCATTGCATTTGATTTTCCTGGTGCGACAAGGCCCTGCACGCGGTGGTCACATGCTCCCGCTTCTGCAACATGCTCGCTATCTGGAGGCATCGTCTGTCAGCGTCATCTCATGCATACGAGAAGTATTGGACGTGGTACGTTTGTGTAAGAAGAAGGTGTGGTCAGGGGAAGCGGAGTTCTCCAGCGCCGCCCAAAATTAGCTTGACTTGGCCTGTTTCATGTGAGGTTTGCCCCCGCTTCCACTAAAGCTTGATCGATGACCCCATCAATATGACTTCCACAGCCGCGGGAACATGGGCTGAGAGAACTCATTCATGTCCCATGTCCAACACACACATACCTCTCAGGCAGCCACACATTTTCGAGCACTCCCTGGTCCAGCCGTACTCCGTCCAATGTGCGACGTGTTCTTCGAACCTGACGTAATCCGGCGTCCGTACGACTCCGTCAGTCGCTTCACGAAGGTCATGTCAAAAGCGACGCGACACGAGCATGAGTTGTGAAAGATGACCGACGTGACGATACCATCTCAAGAGACATGTGCAGTGGACGGGGTAGCAATACTGGCCAGGCTTGGAATGGCATGCAGAGCGCAAAGGACACGAGCCGGACCAATTGAAGTGAATGGGGCTACCGCTATGTCTCCTTCTACGACTTCTCCTCTGGCGCAAACTCGATCCTGTCGACGTCGCCATCCAGCTTGAATTTGACTGCTTCTTCTTCTGGTGATACCCTGGCAGCCACGGCGTCCTTGGTCGCTTGCTTGTAGCTGATGCTGTGGTCGCCGCCATGCTTGGGTGCGATGACATCATTAATCTCCTCCAGACTAAGCCTCGCTGTCTCGGGGTAGAAGAAGTACACTAGAGGCACAAAGGCCGCATTCGTGATGGCGTAGATCATATAGTATTTCCAACCAATGCTGGCGATTCCAGGTGGTGTGACTGATACCACAATATAGCAAGTGGTCCAATTCGTCAGGGTGGCTAATGAAGGTCCCAGGTTTTGGAATCGCTGTGAGTTGAACTCTGCCGCGTACAGGAATGGTATTGACAGCAAAGACAGGCCGTAGGCTATGTAGTAGAGGTAGATGAATGCGATCGCCGTGATCAGCGATGCAGCAGAGTCGACTGCCAACCCGCATGCAATGAGTGCAAAGCAGATGCTCATGGCAAAGGTGCCCCAAAGCATAAGCCTTCGACGACCCACCGAATCGATCACCAGGGAGCAGAGGGCCGCCCAGATCATCAACCAGTGCGAGACCGTGGCAGACAAGACGAGTGCCAAGCGAGCGCTCATGTTGAAGGACTGCGTGAGCACGACCGGCATATACGTTGCCACTACATTAGTTCCCCCAGTCTGCTGCATGAATTGTGTGCCCATTCCTCGTAGCAGGCGTCGCAGTGTCTGCTTCGACCCGCCCTGAAAGACCTCGCGGAACGTTATACCGGTTTGCTGTGCTCTTTCGGCATTGACAGCTTCCGAAACCATGGACACCTCAGCCAACACGACAGGATCGTATCGTTGCTTAGCTCGCAGCCGGCTGATAACGACTGCTGCCTCCTCAGTTCGGTCTCTCTGAATAGGCCAGCGTGGGCTCTCCGGTAACAAGCTGACGAGACTGATCGTGATCACGGCGACGAAGACCTGGAAAGCAATCGGAAACCTCCAGCCCACTTCTGGGCCCGGGAGGAATGTGAAGCCATAATTCATCCAGCTGGCTAAGGCTCCTCCGAAGATGACAGCCACAAGCTGGAAGACGATTGCAGCGCCTCGATGCTTCGCACTTGCGGTCTCGACTTGCCAAATTGGTATCGATGTTGTGAGAATTCCCGTACCGATGCCACCGAAGACACGCCCGGAGATCATCTGAGCGACGCCGTACGATGCGGTCTGTATGACAGCACCGACGATGACGATCGAACACCCAAGCAATATTGACCTTTTCCGGCCGAGTATGTCTCCAGTCTTCATGTTCACCACACACCCAAGCATGCATCCCACATTGTATAATGCCACGATCTGACCCTGAAGCGTTGGCGAAGCGTGGTTGAACTGGTCCAGAAAAGCTTCATTCGTAAGAATACCGCCGAATAAACCTTGGTCGTAGCCGAACAACATCTGGAGAAGGGAGACTGATCAGCGATATGGGTACTTTCTGCTGTTGCCCCCATGGACCAGACTCGCGCACCAGACTCCGTAGCGCGATGCATGTGAATCAACTTCCTGGAAACCCACTACGCCGCGCAGCTCGTAGCACAACAAATGGACAAACAGCCTCCAACCAACTTCAACCCCAAAGGCGGAAGTATCGTCTTTATGGGCTCCGTAGCCGCGTACGTTGCCAGTAAAGGGCAGAACACGAGCGATTACTGTGCCAGCAAGGGCGCGGTTGTGGCTTTGTGTAAGGCTTCAGGTGTGGAGATGGCGCATAGGTGTATTCGCGTCAATAGTATATCGCCGGGGTAAGTTCCAACGCATGCTTGGTAGGGCTGCTCCATTACGATGGACTGACAAGGCTTCATACAGTTACACAATGACGGACATGACACTTGTCGCGGTTCGAAGTGGATTAGAGCATGGGGTTGCGCTGGACTGGACGTCAGCGAACCTTGGTGATTTACGAGCCTATAGTGTTGTCATTGCTGCTCCGCGTATTATCTCTGCACGACCTCAAGACAGTGCTGAGACAGACTGGTAGCCCTGCCTTACGGCGGTGTCGTAGACATTGGCACCTTTTGTTGCACAACATTGAGTCGAACCGATTGACGGCTGAAGATAGACAAGAAATAGATTCTGCAAATCCTATGCCCAAACTCCAACCATAGCCATAAGCAACGCCCCAGCAACAACAGACCCACAAGCTTGTAACCGCCGTCTTCCTCTAAGTTCATGATAACTCGAATCACTCAAGAAATCCTCCGCCATTAACTGCACCAGCCCAGCATAAAGCAATAACCCACTACTGATCGCATTCATAATCCCCACCATCAACAGCCCAAACTCCGACATGGGGTCATAAAGCCCTTGTACCCCCAGTCCAATCGCCTGTCCTATCGGTGTCGCGATCCCGTAGAGGAGGCACATGATCCATGGCTTATAAGATGTCAAGGAGAAGGATCCAATGGAGGCTATGCGGGACCCTAGGGCAAGACCCTCGAAAGTTTGATGAAATGCTACGGCGACGAGGAGTACGGCGAAGGCGGAGCCGGTGGAGACGGAGACTGCTAGGCCGATGAAGACGCTGTGAAAGAGGATGCCGGCCTCGAGCATGAGGCACTGGAGAACGAGACGTTGCTCTTCAGGGGTGCGCTCTGTGTTGGGAGAGTGGGTTTGTTGATCTGCCCAGGAGACTCGTCGGTTGTGTTGTTTCGGCCGCCCGTTAGTGTGGCCATTGGCCGGAGCAAGATGACCCTCGTCGTCACTGTCGTCGGATGGAGTCCGTCGTGTCAATGGTGCTTGATCATCGTCCGCTGCAGGGTCTAGCTCATCGAGATCAAGATCTGAGTCCTCACCCTCGGGCTCTGGTGGAAGGGGCTTGTTCAGAGAACTGCTGGGAGATCCACTTCCGGGCCGTGCGGGCGAGTCTTGATATGGACTTCGCTGGTCCTGCAGCTGTACGTCTTTCTGTGGTGTCTCATCGCCAAGCGGCACCTGCCGGAACGAATTGAAGCTATCCATGCTCCTCCTCAAATCTGGCCCCCTTCTTTCCATCCCCGTCTCGCCATCTCCTCTCAGCTGCGCAAAGTCCACGCTATGACTATGTCCCGCTCCTTTCGTCGCAAAGAACATCTCTATGCCCACCACCACAAACACACTGGTCATGGCGATGAAGCCTGGCATGGCCGGGTAGACATCGGTCCAGAAGGGCGGGAGACATGGATCGAGGAGATTCGTGTAGGCTGTCGGGAAGAGGTGCACGAATGCCGTTGCTATGAGCACGCCAGTGCCGAAGTGCCGACTTATGAAGAGGGCCTTCTCGGGTATGTGCAGCTTAGGGAAGCGGCGTACGATGAGCGGAAAACAGCATGCGCCGGTGGAGAGGGCGAGGATGAGGATGAGGGCGAGCACGTGGGCGGTGACATTGTAGTTGTGCGACTTGTTCTTCGATCCGCAAGCCGGTCGTTCGCCCTCAGTTTGTCGACGCGCGAGTTCTTCGTAGAGGAGGGACGTGGGGAGATCGTCCCATCGAGCGTTCACTGCGGGAGGATGTCAGCATGAATCGTGGTGACAGTACTGTACGCTGTGGGTTGAGCATACTTTCTGGCAGGTATTGTCCATCATCAAACATGTTATCTTGGAAATCGCCCCGTCACGTCTACTTTCCCGCGCCGCATCGTTAGCCTGATGAGCATGTTTCCGCAGAAAGGGAGACTCTCGGCATGTGAACAGCTAATCTAGTCTGGCCTCATCTTCCCGACGCGCCGGTTCCGGCCCGCCAGTTGCCGAGAAACATCATCGCCAAGCCTCGTGGAGAACGCAGGGATCGTCGTTGATGTGCCGAAGGGTTGGGTCTTCTTTTCCTTCTCCATCAACATCGAACATCGGAATTGCCGATCCGTAAGCAACGGCCTCTGGACAGGCTACTCACGATATCCCTGGCCTTTCAACATGAGCCAGTGAACATTCGGAAGAGCTGGGCAGACCTACCATCGAATGGCAGACGACGCTGCCAAAAGGTTTAAATCAGATCGATGAACCGACAACTGGTCATTGGTGCAACAACGTCTTACGTGCATCGCACTTGAGGCATATCGCTCCTCGTCAAGCTCACACAACTCGACAGAGCTACTTTAACGACCTGGCTTGCAACGGAGCACGAGCTCTTTGGAATACATCTTAGTCCCTGGTCATGACGTAGAGTGGTAAGGTTTGTCCATCATAGCTATGTCAGATGCTACATCTTCTCGCTACCTGTGTTTTCGTATGTCCTCTCCTAGTCTCTAAACACAGCACAAACCCACCCCTGCCACCAAGATGCCTCAGCAAAAAGCGATCCATTACACCAAGCCCGGCAAGGCCTCCGAAGTCCTCGCTCTTACCACCATCGATATACCAAAAGTCGAAGCGAACGATCTTTTAGTGAAGCTCAAGGCATGTGCTGTCAATCCCGTCGACACCAAGATCAGGGAGGGGAAATTTCCAGCTTCAGACGTAATGGGATATGATGCTGCTGGTATAGTGGAAGAGGTGGGAAGTAGTGTTAAGGATTTCAAGAAGGGTGATGAGGTGTACTACTCCGGTGCAATGGGCAGACGAGGTAGTACGGCACAGTATGGTGAGTGAAGGGACAATAGTGAGGCTGAGATGGTGCATGAGGCGCCACTTCTACTCCTCGAACCGCAGCTATACTATGAGCTTGACTGCCAGCATGGTTTGGATTGACAGTCGCTGATCGCAGGAGTGATCGGGTACCGCATGGCTGGCCATCGGCCGAAGAAGTTCGATTGGGTGGAAAGTGCTTGCCTGCCACTAGTTACTGTCACGGCATGGGAGCTTCTCGAAGAACACTTCAATCTGCCACAGGATGACCCGACCGGAAAGCAGAAAGACAAGTGAATCATAATCATCAGTAAGCGAATCCAACATTCGCGCGTCATGCACTTACTGACCCCATCACAGATGGAGCCGGCGGTGTCGGCAGCATCGGCACTCAGCTAGCACGGAAGGTCTTCAAACTTGGAGAAGTTATCGTCACCGCGTCGCGCCCAGAAACAATCAAGCATGCTGAGAAGATGGGTGCCACCCATGTGATATCGCACAGAGAGCCACTAAAGTCGCAATTGAAAGAGAAGGTCGGGATTGAGGGTGTCCACTACATCTTCATCTGCTACGACACAAATTCCTATATGCCCAACAGCTGTAGAGATCGCCAACCCCAAGGCCAAGATCAGCAGTATCGTCGAGATTACCGACAAGGTATATTGTCCCCAACCGCTTCATGCCATGCATACTCCCGCCCCACCACACCTTACCATGCCTTTGAAGCAGCTTCGTTAACCTTCTCCTCTACCAGCTCGACGGAATGCACGACCCGAACGCATTCATGAAGCAGCTCACGTTCTCGTGGGAGCTCATGCTGAGCAAGTCCGTTCACCAATACGAGCCCGAGTCGCAGGGTGACATTCTACAGCGCGCCGCGAAGTCGTATGATAACGGTACTCTTGTCAGCCTTCAGAGTGAACGGTCGGTGCTTAGTGTTGAGAACTTGATCAAGGCTCACGAGAAGCTGGAGAGTGGGAAGACAATTGGGAAGATTGGGTTGGAGATACAGGATGATATACAGTAGTGGCTGTTGGGTTTGCTACTGGATCGTGGCTCCAAGGTACAAATTCGACTTTCCGTCTCGAGACGATATGGGGACGCAGGCTGGGTGTTCATCGATGAACTCACATCATATGCCTATGGATGACTAACGCTAGCTCGCAGATCAAAGGTCCTATGATAGTTGCAAGACACAGTACGACTCGTGCTTTACGATCCAAACGAGTCCGAGACCCAGCCTTGCGCGGCCGCACCTCCGCAACCCCAAGATGGCCATCCTGGTCTAAGCTTCAAGGTCTCACTTCAACCCTGACATACCCATGTAGCTCCCAGCAGGGACCACGAGCACCGCCGCTTTGTCTCACTCAGATAGACGGTCCAGGAAAACGACATCCAAACAAGACTCTTTCCTCCAGCGAACTACCGTCTTCACGGATCCCTTCAAACCAACTCCCGCAAGCTCAAGCCGTACAAGATTTCGAAGCAGTCGAAGCATAGAAATCTCCCCTCCCCAACCGAACCCGCCATGTCATCCCCCACAATTTCCGCAGCGACCACCTTCCTCAACACCTTCTTCACAATCTTCGACACCGGCAACCGCGCCGACCTCATCCCCTTCTACACCCCCACCGCGCGCCTAACATACGAAGACGTAACCTACAACAACGCCCCCGACATCGTAACCTTCCTCGTCGAAGCGCCCAAGAAAATCCAGCATAAGCGCGCCAAGACTGTGCTTGAGCAGGTCAATGAGCGGGGCGATGTGTTGGTGCTTGTGACGGGGGTGTTGGAGTTTGGGAAGAGAGGCACACGGACGAATTTTGCTACGACGTTTGTGTTGCATAGGAGTGAGGGTGTTGATATGGTGGGAGAGGGGGAGGGGGAGGAGGAGGGGGAGTTTGTGATTGGGAGGCAGGTTAGTTCGATTAGTTTTGAGGGGGATGAGGAGTTGGATTTGGCGATTGAGTGAATGGGGGAAAGATGTTGGGGAGGGTATGTGATGCTGGGCTTGTCGGGATGGGGGTGGAAGGATGTATTCGTTGTTCCCGACGGAACACTGTGGCATGGTCTTATGGCGGTTATTGCGAGCTAAATGCATGAGAGAAGAGCTGTGATATAGGATGTGTCGTGACATAGACTGGAAGTAGAAGCATGTTCCTGCCCTGGTGGGTAGACGGCAAGTCTTGGCATCGAAGTGCTAGTTTCCCGGCTGGGCTTCGTTCTTTCTTCATCCACCTGTACAACACAACACCTCTATCAACAGCATCGGCTTGTACATATCGAATCGTTGAGATGCCAAAGACAAAGGCATACAGGTCAGGAAAGTAGCGCCGGACACTAGAGCGCCTACCCGATGGAACCGGCAACGACTGACAACTGTCCAGCCACATCGGATGCCGTACTACCGTGAGGGGTTTTGCCTCTCGAAAGCTTAATGCCGCCATCACTGATCAATCATGGGGCTTGACTGCTTGCCTTTGAACTCTGCTGTCTGGTGTCATGAACTGACCTAGGACATGGTTATCATTCCGCCATATCGGTCCAGTGGACGTATGACGACTCCCTCCAAGCGAAAACATGCCAGCGACTTCGCGAAAACGGCATTCTAAGTCACGAAATGGCTGTGATGCATGCAAGTACGGCGGCGTCCACTGAAGAAAACATATTCAAGCGCTGACTCGATCACACACAGAAGAGCACGAGTGAAGTGCGACGAGACGCTGCCAACCTGTTCCGCTTGCCAGAGGAGATCGCTGGTATGTCAGCGAACGATAGCAGATGTGTCGAGCAGGACCCGGCCTTTTCGAAGATTCGTCCCGTCGAAAACGATATGCACACGACCTTCTAGGCCTAGTGTGGTGGACGACGCCTCCCGAGTTGCTCTCCATTTCTTCTGCTTGCGCACTCTGCCCATTCTCCGGGTCTGTCAGCCGTCCTCCTTGTGGGGCAATGTCATCACTTCACTGCTGCAGGAGGACGACTCGATTCAAGACATTGCTGTGGCTATTGGCTTTGCACAGCGACTACAAACACACACAAGTGCCGATGCCATAACCGATCTCGTCCAGAAGCAAGCGCTGTTAGCCTATGACAAGGCGTTGCACTCACTTCGTCTCAGCATCGATTCGAAGACCGCGAAAGATCCTTTGATTCACATCTTTGCCTGTCTCATGATGATCTTGCTAGAATCTCTACGTGGCTTCCACCTGGGGTTGTTGGTACATCTCCGCTCGGGACTCCGGATCGCTGCTGCTAACGACCAGACTAATGATTCTGCTGAAGTCAAGGGGGAGATTGTTGATCTTTTGCAACGATTTCGTGTCAGCTCCTCATTCTTTGGATTATTTGCTGCTCGCAACGCTACACTCACGGAGCTGACAACACAAGAACACTATCTTCTGAGTTCTCACAGACCGAGATCTCATGAAGCACCGGTCTCGGCATTGGAGAACTACGCTGTCATTGGAAGCTCGGTGCAGCTTTGGCACAGTCTCTTCGAGGCGACTACTGCTACCCAGCGAGACAGACTCCGCTCCGCGATACCTACACTTCGAGCGCAGAATGCCGACTTACGAGCGTCCTGGCCATCCGAAGGACATTATCAGACTGAGAAACAGCCCCTGCGAGGATTCACCGAGGCACAGCAGAGACTCACTGATCTGGCGCTCCATGCTGCGACTGCAGTACCTGATGTGGATGAAGTGGAAGACAGCTCGTTCACTGAGGTTCTCGATCTTCTTGAAAGCTCTCTGAAAGAGTTACGAGTTTTACGAGGTTGCAATGGCGACGAACCAGTTCCATTCTCAGCAGGTAAGAAGAGCGACCCAACCCTTCGAGATGTGCTGTACTCTAGCTGATCCTCGTCTGTGCTCTCTTTAGGTATCGGTGTAATTGGAGCATTATGCTTAGTAGCACTGCAGTGCCAGGATAGCAATATCCGGGACCGGGCTCTGAACCTCATGGAACTATGCCCTCGTCGGGAAGGCCTTTGGGATGCCCAGGAAGTGCAACGAGTGCTCAAGGCAAGTCGGTTAGATGCATCCCAGTCGTCAGGTTCCCATCGATTGATTCAAAGTATGCATAAGATGCTACCGATCTTATAAACGAGGATGGTCACACGGTCAGGCTTCCACTGCATGGCCGCTACTACATAAACTGGACGACGCATGTGCGTACTACCCCAGGAAAGCGGAGAGATGCCTCGGGGTGTCCAGACTTCGCGGCAGTTGATACGCTCTGGATCAAGGCGAATCGATTCCATCGACTTCACAGATAGAAAGAGCAGAATCAAGCATTCTCCGAGAGGAGATGGACGACGTATTCGGTCCTCCCTGAAGAAGCTTAGCACCGAAATCAGGAGGATCTGCGCTCATGTCGATCAAAACTCAATTTGAGACCAGCTACCATGGGAAGTTTGGGGCACTCACGATGGCCTCGCGAATGACCGGTACAAATAGTGGCGTTGCGAACCTCAAGGATGGAATCATCCATCTCAACATGACGGTCCTGAGTGCTCTTCTCCAACTGTTCGTCGCCGCTTACATCCCTCTTGCAGCCGCTACTGTTGCACTGCCAAGCACGGATCCATTCTACACTCCACCGAACAACTTGACCTCCTACGGACCGGGCGATGTCATTCGTTCTCGGAATATTCCTCCTAACCTCAATGGCATACTCGGCACGACCCTGACACCATTATATGTGAAGACAGCATACCAATATCTGTACCGAACAACGAACGATGCTGGTGATGCCGCCGCTGCCGTTGCTACTCTCTTGGTCCCCAACAAAGCAGACCCTTCGAAGCTCTTGGCTTATCAGACTGCTTACGACAGCGCGAACAATGATTGTAGCCCTTCATATGCACTCCAGGCTGGTGCCAATACCACGGCTACGTCGGACATTGCATTTGTACGTAATCCGACGACACTCTGCATCGCTTATTTAACAAATTGACCATTGATAGATTGCTGCATCCTTGGAAAACGGCTGGTACGTAACGACCTCGGATTATGAAGGACTCAATGCTGCGTATACTGCTGGCCTGGGATCCGGTTATGCAACTTTGGACTCTGTTCGGGCCACCTTCAAGCAAGCCTCCGTCAGTGGGCTCTCGCCCTCTGCTCGATACGTCTTGTGGGGCTATTCTGGAGGATCGTTGGCATCAGAGTGGGCAGGCAAGTCGGGCATTGTCTCCTGCCAGCAAGATACTAGTGCTAATATTATCCAGCTGAACTGCAGCCGTCGTACGCGCCGGAGCTCAACTTCGCAGGCGTCGCACTTGGTGGCCTTATCCCAAATGTCCAGAACGTCTTGACCACTATCAACCAAGGACCTTTCGCGGGCCTTGCATTTTCTGGCATCTTCGGCCTCAGCAAAGCCTCTCCCGAGCTCATGACTTTCCTTCAACAGCAGCTCATCCCATCCAAAAGCGCAGAGTTCCACCAAATAGCCAATGGCTGTCTGTCTCAAGCCGCTTCTGCAGGCTTTTTCAATAATGTCTACAGCTACTTCGTTGACGGCAAGAACACCTTTAACCAGCCAGTACCCCAACGAGTCCTGGCTGCGACAGGTGTTATGGGAACTCACGGTATGTCAAATAGAAGGTCCAGGACTTCAAAAGTCCTCGCTAATCATTAATCCTCGACATAGGTACTCCCAAATCCCCACTGTTCGTCTACAAAGCTGTAGCGGACGAAGTCTCCCCAAGTGCCGACACAGATGCCCTTGTCGCTAAGCTCTGTGGCCAAGGAGCAGTCATTGAATATCACAAAGATGTGCTTGGCGAACACGTCTCGGAAGCCATCACTGGTAGCGCGAGTGCCTTGGCGTGGGTATCAGACAGGCTCAGTGGCAAGCCGCTTACTCATACGACTTGTGTTACTCAATTTGTAGCACTGACTAGCATCAGCCTTGACACTGTGGAGGAGCTTGGATCCGATGTGGTTGGACTGTTGAAGACTATACTTGGTGGGGGTCTTGGTCCCGCGATATCAGGCTAGCTATGGGACAGAAGCAGGAGTACCTGTTGCGGCAGATGGTCACTAAGAGAAATGTAAGCATCGTAGCGCGGTCCAACAAGAGGGCTCCGCTGTCACTTCACGCTGCTTCCACTTGCGTTATGCGCAAGCTCCCCTGGTCAAAGCAACATTTTGCCCCCGACTTCAGTTCTCATCCTGTCAATGCTCCGGCATCTCACCGTGCTTCAAACCTCGATCTCCCTACTGTTCCACTCGCGAAGCACAGCTGATGGCGACCGTATCATAACACTACGACCCGTGGAGGCCTTCGATAATTCTGCGACCAAAAGTTCATCGATTCAGATCGGACATAAAACTCCGACATGACATCCCAATAGGTGACTTGCATCCATCCGACATCTCTCTCCGTCACTCCCTCGATGGCCGGATAGTCCTCGGGGTCGCGACCCAAGCTGCGACCAAGGTACCATGACTTGTCGATCAACTTGACCCAGCCTGTGGTCGATACGTCCAGTTCAGCAGGCGCTGCGGCTTCCCGGGCGACAGACCGCGGTGACTCTGCATCCACAGCTACCGCGTACCGATATCGAGGACTACGACCAAGAAGGGTGCGACTGGGCGGGCTGGCCTCGGAGCCCTGCTCGCCTGTAGATCGCTGCTCATCTCGATACGACGCGACTGACCATTGCAGAAAGTGCTGACGAACAGCTTGAGTGCTGGCACCGTCGAACTGCTCGCGGTCGTCGAAGACGGTGAGCGAGAAGTTCTGAAGGATATTCTGACCGTCAACCCATTCGAACGTATCGTCCATGCGGAATCGCAGTCGTGCAATGAACTCCGTCCAGTCGGCGTCACTGTCGTACGTTGTACGATAGATGACGAAACCCCAGGTCCGATGGGCATCTTGCTGCATTTGACGCTCGATTTGATCTGCCGGATTGAATCCCCAAGACATGGTGGGACATCGTTGTGATGGATTCTGTATTGATTGACGGAGACTCGCCATGAACGCTTGGCCTTCTTCGATGGGCATTATTTTTAGAGGTCAGTGAATCGGCCATGGTGTGGTAATATTGCTGGACAACGTCGCGGTCGTGGAGTTCTGAGTAGTGACAGCGACTACATCTCGTAGCGTTGATCTAATGAGAGAAGAGGCATAGAAAATACAGCGAGCGGGACAAGGATAGCAATATAGCGCCCCAAAAAGCACTCCCATCATACGTGGACATTGATAGGCGGAAAGGATCTCCATTCACCCGACCGAATCGTGCCGCTCCTTTAAAAGCCGCGAACATACATAGAGCCAGTACGAGACTCGTTTGTAGACATGCGGAACTCCTCGAGTTTTGTAAGTTCGTCTCGCCCTCTACATGTTCTGTAGCAGCTGCTTTTTGATGCTCGGCAAAACTTCAAGCCGGCCCGATGTCGGTCATTCACTTAGACTGCACAGAACATGCCACAAGACAGAAGTTGCAAAAACATACAACACAAGGGATTCCCACGTGGTCCCCTACCGTAGTACTAGCCTCGAGGCATCCCCGAGCCCTAGCTACCGCTCCAGCCCCATCATTTGCCGCTCAATTTGATTGAACTTCAAGCCATATCGCACCTCGAAGACCCCCTAGCATCTATGTATTCCGCGCACTCGAGCCGGCAACGAGTGGGAGGCTGGGCCCTCACGAGGCAGGGGTAGGGCCCCCGCCGATGTGCCCTCCCCGAGGCGCAACGGCGACGTGCAAGACATTCGACATTGATAGGATATTGATTAGAATTTGATGGTGAGGTAGTGCTCGATCGGCCAACTGGGGCTCGGGGAAGCCTCGAGGTAGTACTAGTCTTGCGGTCCAACGCTTGTGTATGGGAGAGGGAACAAACTTTCGCTGTTTCGTGCGTCCGTCCTGCCGATTTTTGAAGGCAAACAGACCTACGACTGCCGACCTTTGAGATACTAGTACCAACAGGGCGCCAGGTCATTGCCCCAAGAATGTCAAACGTGCATGATTCCTGATCGCCAAAATCCAGAATTCCGCGGGATAACAGCTGTCCGGTTGGCCAGGGTTCAGGTTTTCGCATGCTGCATCCTGAGACGTGCGAATTGTAATTGCTACGTGAATCTGTACAGTGTCTTGGCTGGAACGACAGAGGCACGACGTATGGGCGTCGACTTTCTTGTATAGCGCTGGCTGTACAGTATACGGAGGTTTCTAGCGTCGAATGTTGGTGGATCATCTCGTACGGGCCTTAGGCCCCGCGGCTTGTGTGTATCCGTTGTCTATGCAAACCCGGAATGCTAGCTGACCGTATGGGTCACTTCCCCGCCACAAGCTTCGCCGCACCCCAGCAATCGCCGCACCCCAGTGACTTGTTATCATCAACACCACCAATATTGCTCATATCAACTTGGTTCTTTTCCCAATGTGTTCGCAGCTATCTGTTTCCACATTCTGCATACTCATATCGCGTATAAACACGTTGTGTTGCCGAGAGGTTGGTGTTGACGCTTCGGCATGGGATTTTGGTGAGAGCCCTACCAAAGCTTCATGCGCCCGTGTCGAGATTCACGCGTTTCTTGCTTTCTCACCACCTCACCACATACAACAACACACCATGGAGCCCACTATGGTGCCCACAGGCTCTCAAATTCTGTATTCGCGATGCTATTCTGAGCAATTTGAGCTACATATCGTGTATTTTGAGCGTGTGTGGCAATTGATACAAGCCAGCAACACCATGTGTCGGAACGCGAGAATCCGAGCTGGGGTGCGGCGATTGCTGGGGTGCGGCGAAGCTTGTGGCCACTTCCCCCGCACATTCGATTGAATAAGCTCAGCTGCCTAGGTCTGCCTTGTTAGAGCCGCTCTAGACACAAGGAGAGTACATGGGACAACAGGGGAGACAACGCTCTGAATTAGAGCACATAGCAAGCGCAGGGCAGATCGTACGAATGCGTTACGTAACTGCCCCCAGTTGTTCCGTAAAGATAGACTAGTATCTGATCCCTTTGCAAACTCGTCGACAGAATTCAGTTTGCGTTAAACATAGCATCTTTAGCCTTACTATACCTGTTCCAGGTGTAAGTTCATGTCCGTGCGACCCCTATATGCCTGTCGTTGATGTATTAGATGAGGATATAGCTGGCAGGGGACAAGCTGACTTTGGAGTAACTCTGACCGAGAGAAGGTGCAAAGGTATTGTCTTCGACTAGCTTTAGGCGGGTGCTTGAATGCTTGACATGCACATTTATGTTAAGATATATACATTAGCGAATCGATATCGAGCTAGGTTCCAAGAAAAGGCTAGATTGCCCTATATGATATCTTGTACTCTCTATCTATTGGACAGTGTAGGCTCGAGTAGTAAGTGCTGTTAAGATAGTAGCATTACTCGATTGCAGCTATATCTCTTTCTAGCTAGTAACGCGGGTAGCTAGTACTATAATCTCTGTTCCTCTAAGTAGAGGATAACTAACATGCTCTCCACTTGTGACTTTATAGTGTTGGCGTTTATACTATATTAGTTACTTCCGGGCAGGGAACAACCTCATTTCTAGCCTAGGGCTTAGTAGCAGCATCCTTGCCACCTATATCCGTAGTCTCCGCTCTACTGCTCGGCTAATATAGGCCCACGATATGTATAAGTAGACAGCTACTCGTAGTAACTTATCACCTGTATCTCTTGTTACGCTATACACGCTTCGTCATGAGGATAACACTCGTCTCTACTGTACTGTTCTTGCAGCTAGGCTATGCTCTAAACATACGCTGCGGATTGGCATGTCTCTGCTGTACTATTCCGGTAAGCCACTTCTAGATTGCCTTGTCGACAGAATGTTTAGTTCTTTCTAGGGAATCGATAATTTCCACGGATGGTACCAGGATGATGGTTCTGGTGACTGTGTGTGCTCTTCGCAATATCAACGTTGCCCGAACCGAGGAGATTACGGTTGTACAGGTTTTGATTGATTCGGACACGATTTCGCCACCTTCAAGATATAGCCAGCTATTCCTTTCACAACCTGAAAGGATCACGAATGACGAATTACTGTGAATTGTTAGCATTTGGGCGCCGTGTCTAGCTAGCGGAGCGTTCGCACAAGTTACTACTAGTTCTGTTTTGAATAAAGAACTAGCGAAGTTCGGTAGATCATCCTCAGTGTTAGTAGGCTCATCTTCACTGCCCTAGAAACACAAAGCGAGTACCGAGAACTCGTTTCGACCTTTATTAGCATCGTGGACGTCCGCGACAGTGAGCTTGTCGGATCGGTCGGTATGGATTGAAGGGCGAAACCAATCCAGACCGGTGATATCCAGTCGCGACCCATTTATACTAGCGGTATGGGCCGCGAGGAATTGTAGAGAGCGGTTACAAGCTGTCGTGCGTGATTGACGTAAGCCTTTTGGCCTTATGTCCAATATGTGGCGTTCGACTTGTGAGGTCCAAGGTCCCGCAAAAGCCGTGCTTATCATACCTTCTTACATCTTCAGTCGATCTCTTCCATCGCTGTATCGAGACGTCACTCTCTCGCGGTTGTTTCAGTTCAGACTCCTTCGAAGCGTCCTTGGCGACTTAGGAAGGAGAGGTGCCTCGTATGATGGCATTGAAGGCTGCTATCAGGGACTCTTCAGCGAACGAACGGGATGCCCTATACCACTTGGCCTATGGTCGTATGTACTGGAAAAAGATAGAACTCGATTCTTCATCTCCGTTATCACAATCTTTTATGATTGCAGGGGCCGGCTTTTCGATCCTTCCTGCTGAGGTATCGTGAGGGCGTCCAGGAAGGGACCGCACCTTGGTAGATCTTCTTGTAGATGTCGATGCAGCTCGGCTTCCCATCTTGGGCAGTCCCGGGTGACTGCAAAGCAACAGTGTCAATGTTGAGGTCACGGCCGAGGCTTGACACCTGAGACTGACAAATTGGCTCCAAGTGAAGCTTGCCGCTCAGCATATAGGGAGAAATACACCGACCGCGACAGTCTCGCCCTCTTGCTCGACAGAAAGACTCTCTGGACGACAACTCGCTGCAACCCATCAACCATGCCCTCGACGATTCCTCATGGCTCTGCAACAGTGCAAGTCTCAATCATCAGTCCCAACCAAGTCCTCGATGTACCTCCCAGCTCGTTCTTGACTCCAGAGATACCAGGAACCACATACTCAGACACGCCTTGTCTGTCCTTCCTGATCGAGCATGTCGATGCCAGCGGGAAGCTTTCGAGGGCGCTTTGGGATCTCGGTATACGATCGGACTGGGAGAATTTGCCTCCAGCAGGTAAGTCTTGTAGTGGCAAGCGAAGCTCATGGCAATTGAGCTGACGACCAGGAGCTGTGGCAGCCATCGAAGCGATGGGTATCAAGATCCATACCAAGGCTGATGTTGTTGATCAGCGGCAGGCTCATAACATTGAGCCATCCATAATCAGCACGCTCTTCCTCTCACATTGGCACTTCGACCATGTCGGTGACGCCACTCGTCTGCCCAAGACTTGCAAGATCGTCATGGGACCTGGCTCCAAGAAGCATTGTTTACCTGGCTATCCAGAAAATCCGGACTCTCTGATCAACGGGGATGTCTTCCAGGATCGGGAGTTCCACGAGCTCGACTTCAGTGCCACCGGTCTAGCCATCGCAGGGCTAGCAGCGATAGACTGGTTCGGCGACGGCAGCTTCTACCTGCTCAACACTCCAGGCCATGCCATTGGACATATTAGCGCCCTGGCGCGGACAACATTAGGTAACCCAGCAGAAACTGCCAGTGACACCTTCATCTTCCTAGCAGGAGATGTCTGTCACCACATGGGCGAGCTTCGCCCCAACGAGTGGGAACCTCTACCACCGACAGCTCCATCATCGAACAATCTGCCCATAGCACCTCATAAGTACCTCAGCGCCCACCCATGCCACTGCATCGACAAACCCTTCTACAAGCCATCAGAAGGCGGCTTCATGCTAAACGCAGCAGAAATGCAGGCAACAGTCCAGAAGGTCGCAGTACTGGATAGTGACCCTAGAGTCTTCACTGTGCTTTCGCATGACCACTGGCTCTTGGACGTTATCGAGCCGTTCCCTCATACAGCAAATGAGTGGCGAGCCAAAGGGTGGGCGGAGAAGGCGAGGTGGAGGTTCCTGCGAGATTTCCGCGTGTAGATCTGTGTGTTACCTCAGGTGGCGCTGCGATCTCCAGGTCAGCCTTGATCATTGACAACCCACTGGGCTTGCGTGGTGAAGGGTCGCCCTATGGGGCCAAACTGTGGTGGGCCCTAAGGCCCTGAATCTTGTCGATCGGGCTGAGTGTGCGTTTTGTCCCCATCGACTGTCCAATCAGGACTTGGATGCCCAGCTTGAAATAGCAGGGTATTGTTGGCGACCAGAGTGCTGCTGTGGGAATGGAGGTAGGTGGCAGACAGATTCTATAGCGACGGCCGATCTGCTTGCTAATTGGTGAAATCTGCGCTGCTGGCCTTACAAGATCATATTCGTGCCCTACGCAAGCACTGCGAAGCTCGCTTTGCGTATTGGCGACAGTGGTTGGGATGATTGAGCAATAGCCGAGTGATGGCTTTCCGGTGTAGTACATATGACCGTCTTCCGTCTCGGTCATCCCATCACTTTATCGCAGCACTAGGTACTCAATTCATGTCCAAACACGTCGCTAGAACCATGCATACCATCAATTGGACAGTAGCTCTTGTGCCTTTAAACCTCACCGAAGTTCTAAGCGCACCACAAGTATCGATCGGTATCCCTGGCCTCGACGGCGACGGCACTTTGCTGACCAACACCACTCTCCCCACTACGCTCGCCGCGACCACGACTCCCACCTCAGACCCATCCCCCACCATCATCACAGCTGACCCCTCCAACTGCGACTCCGACCCCGAAGCCTGCGACGAAGCCATCAACAACGACCCGAACCGCCCTCCAATCTGCTTCGCCGACGATCCCACGCAAGCCGACAGCGTGTGCATCCCATACTGCCAAAAGATTTTGGGTTCCGATCCTCTCGTCCAGCAATGGGGCCTCACCTCCACCTGCATCGGAGCACCTGGGAACTGTGCCTGCTGCAGCGCAGTGGGAAGGGCAAGCACTGATTGCCATTGGAGAAGTGGCCTGCTTTGCTGTGGACGAGGCCATCGCTTGGTCAGAGGATTTGTTGAAGGATATAGGGAAAGTCAGTGGGATGACGGCATCGAAGTGGGCGAGTGCTGTTCTGACGGTTGGGTCGAATGTGGTGGCGTGAGTAGAGCAAAGGCTCCGATCGTGTCGTGTTTTCTGGAGGCATCTGGCTAACCTTGTTCGTAGGCATGGGAGCAAGATAGGTGACAGTGCCAATCCTGCTTGTCCGGATCATGTCTTCACGGTGGTCGATCCGAATGACATGGAGGCGGAGCTTGGGGCGTTGAACAAGTGCTAGCTGGCAGTATCATCGACGATCCGGACAGATCGACATCGCCGAGACATGCTGGCAGATAGCCATCATCTTCCGAACAACAGTGCTTGGCCAGTCCAGCGCTGAGCGCTGCATGCGTAGACGGATAAAGCATGGGGCCCATGGGTTACTCACTTCCCATCCTCCGGTCTCGCAGTCCTCGACTTGTACTCTCTCGGCGTCTCGACATGCCTCTTCTCTTTCTTCCCAAACAGCACCCTATCCACGATCCCCGGCTGCTGCCACATTCCCAGCTTCTTCTCCCTAGCCTTCGTCTCAGCTGCACGATACTCGTCCTTCTTCCCGCCAAACTCGGCTCCTGTCTTCGCCTCGTAGACGGTAGCAAGACCATTCTTCAGCATCTCCAGACCAACATCGCTCTTGAAGATGCCCCATTTCCGCACCCACGCCGTAGCCACAATACGTTGGTACTGGTCCTTGCTGTGAGGCAGCACGCGCACAAAGCGGCCCTCAAGCTTCGATCTCAGCCATGCTAGTGCTTCTGGACCGTAAGGCTGACCATCGTTGCCGAAGTGAGCGCATTCAGGAGCGTCGATGCCCGCTATGCGGACGCTGAGGGTCTGGTCTTTAAGCTCCTGCTTCTTCTGGGGTATCTTGCGCAGCCAAGTGAAGCCTGCCAGCCGACCTCCTGGTGTATGGTATAGGCGGAAACCATCACCGTCTCCGACGCTGGTCACATAGCCAAAGTAGGTCCGCTTGCGGAGGGTGTGTGGTAGGAGGTAGCCGACATTTGGGATGCGGCGAAAGTAGCGGTTGCGAAGTCTCCAGGCGCCGATTGTGGCCGCTCCTCCTGTCAAGGCATATAGCCACGGCGTGAGGTTCAGCTGCTTGCGATCCTCTTCGGCGGGTATTGACGTGTTGTGCTGCCATGTTGGGGCATGCTCCTTTGTCATGTGATGCTCTTCGTCGTTGTCGACATGGCGGTCCTTCATCGGTTGATGTTCCTCGGGCGCGCAGAAGGAGAGGATCCATGACATGCTTGGCACAGCCGAAGCAGCACGTTCGGTTGTTTGTGTGCTGACGAAGTTCAGCAGCTCGAGCCGAGGCATCCCGAAGTGGCCTAGTCTGAATCGAGCTTCGGCAGTCACGAGTCTCACGACACGAGGCGCACATGTCTCTCGCAGACAACATCTTCGACGCAGTATGACTTCCTTCACACCATATGGCCATCGACATGCAACATTCTGCACACGCATCCCGGGCTGCGCCTTTCCGTCACCACTTGTTCCCGACAGTACTTGCTGTTCTTCGCGGATCTTGTCTTCAGCAGCCTTCTTCTCATCTCGAATCTTCTTGAGTGCATCGTACCTGGCTCCATAGTCGTCGTAACCCTTCTGGAACCAGGACGCGCGCTCTTCTGCGGTCATGCCTCTTGTCTTGGGCTCTTGTCGCTCTCCAGAAGAGTTGGGGTCGCTGGAATGTGTGTTGCCTATCATGATCTTGTGGTCAATACGAGCTTTTCGGGTGAGAGTGAGGATGAAAGATCTGTTGGCAGAGGCATGCTGTTTTGTCCCTACTCAGGTGTCCCGTGCACGGTGTTATCACGATCTTACACCTTCACTACATGGCACTTGTCGACAGATTCACTTGACAGTAGTGAATCGGTGTCATACCATCATGGCATTCTATCGACAGATCCACTTGACGCTCCAGCAAAGGATGAGCAGTGAATTATGTATGGTTGTCAGATTTCTCTCCTCTTCGCAGCAGGCGCAGAGAGCTGGGCTGAACGAGCAGATGTTCCGACCGCTCCACGCAGCAAGGACTCGTTGCCCCCCCCCCCCCATACAAAGCACCTTCAGCGGGTGTACAGCACATCTCATCGGAAGTGGCGACTTCAAGCGCGAACAAGACAGCAGGCAAGATCACAGTGTTGCATGCACATTGTAAGTCTTCGCACCTGTGCGGCTTTCTCCGCCGTCCAGGTTCAGTGCTCATGCATCGGCCCCAACGGCATTCTCAAGAACCGGGCAGTGGCTTTGCTGAAGATGCTACCCCCTCTAAACCGTCATGGCCTACAAATGATAGGAGCGTCGTATTCAAAACATCGGCTGTGTCGAGAACCTCGGACAAATACATTCATCACATACGAGCCAGACATCGTGGCGGACATGAGACAATTGGCACGGGAAGATATCTCGAGGGGTAATGTACAATTCCTATTGCTATCGTATTCTGTCGTACTCATACAAGTCATAAAGCACAGCTGAAACCAGGTTCTGACCTATTCATACACAGTCACGCGGCAGCCCTCCACCACGACGATCTACTTCCTCATCGCCTCCTTCGCCGCCTTGCTCGGCGCCTTCCTCTCTTTCCGTACATGCTCCTTATACTCCTCATCCGTCATCCACAACAGCTCTTTAGGCCGGCTATACGTGTCCAGCCTCTCCTTGCGAACCCGCGCCTTCGTTCTGCGGGGGTGACTGTTGAAGATGGCCGAGCTCCCCACACCAGCTCGCACCGAAAGAGTTGTGTTCAGTGGCAGCATTCTGGCTTTGGTCTGGTCCACAAAACCCTTCGGCTTGCGCAATGGCTCCATTTCGTCCTGGTCGTAAACTTTGTTAGCACGGGACTTGGGGCGGTGACTTACTGCTTTTCTGGTCTTGCTAGGACCTGCACGAGCCAGGGACACACGGGGCGTAGCGGTGATGCTGTTGTCGCTTGGTCTGGCTTGAGCTTTTGAGGATGCCATTAGCTGAGCGAACTTGTTGAGACTTATTGGGCCGTCGGAGGGGGAAGAGATGGGGGAGGGGGAGGGGGAAGTCCTGTGCATCGGCTCTGTGACTTCGGACGAGTAGTCCTCGCTTTCAACAATCAAAAGGTCTTCTTCTTCTTCTTCCACAACGATGTTCTGGCTTGCCATCTCGGCTCTGAGCATGGTCTCGAGATCATCATCTTGGGATGCTTGGCGTTGATGGCTCGCCATCGGCTCTGTGATTTCGGATGAATAGTCTTCTCCTTCGACGGTTAGGGGTTCGTCTTCTCCTTCTTCCTCCATGACGATGTTCTGAGCTACCATACCTTCCCTGAGCATAACCTCGAGAACATCGTCTTGGGATGCTTGGCATTGATGGCGTGCCATCGTGCCTGATTTGGGTGCCTTTGTGGTGTTGAAGATTTTGCTCGTGGTGAGATTCGTCCGGGCAACGGAGAGTGGTTGTGACGAAAATTTGTGGGCTGGGAAAAAATTTCCGTGGTGAAGATGTTGACTTGTTTGATGTGGAGGAAGATGAGAGCTCTGCCGGGCGGTGCATCGTCTTTTATCCTCCATACCGCGGTGTACAATGCATTATGGTGTCTTCACCAGAGCGAGGGAATCGGTATCATCTCATCGTGGCAATGCATTCAAGATCCGCCGACTTCAAGGCTGGGTAGTTCACGATCTCGGTGAGTCAATCCCGAGAACAAGGCATTGTACTTCCTCGCATCCATGGAGACAAAGAACTGTAGCTCCAAATTGTGAGCTAGGCTTGAAGCGAACAGCATCCCCTGTTATGCTTTGTTCGCTGCTACGCGTGTGAAGAATAGCTGAAGCACAGTGCAGCGGCCATGAACAATCCCTTCCTCGTCTAATGCATCACAACTCCCTCCATCCTGACTTGATCGTCTTCATGTACTTCCTCGTCCTCCTCCTTGACCTCTCCCAGTGCTTCTGTCTTGGCCAAGATCTCAGCATACTGACGAAGACTGATCGGCCCATCAGACGGCAACTTGACCGGCTTGAGTATGGGCTTCGCAGCCTCCGGAAAGTCTTCTCCCTCTAGGGTCAGCAGCCCGCCTTCTTTCACCTGATCTTGATCATCCTCGAGCCGTAAAACTCTCAAGCCAGAGCTGAGTGCTGCCTCAAGCCTGAGGTCATCATCTGGCGCCTTGCGTTTTCGGCTTACGGTCATGCTCATGTTGCCCGACATTGTGCTGTCCATGGTCTCGTAGTGGTAATACAATGTTATGCTGGCGGAGGGGGACAATACGGAAGTAGATAGATATACATATACGAGTGAAAATGTTGTGTGCCATTATACCTTCACAGTACGAAGTGAATGGTAGCATAGCACAATGATATTGCACTCGTACACTTCTTCGACGAGACCTGCAAGTGAATGTTCGGGATTCTCGTCGGAATGACAGGGTCTTTCAAGCCAATATGGAGCATGCATCAGCTGCTTGATCACTTCTACTGACTATGTACAGGACATTTAATCGATCTGCTTACATGGCGACATCACAACTTTTGGTTCCCTCGCTATCGACCCATCACTAACCTAGTAGTGTGTTGGGTACTCGCCCTGTGAAGGGTGGCCCTTGCCATAGAGGTTATCCTGGATGCTGACGATACCCACAGCAACGATGTTGTCGTCAGTAGGCTGCTCCTCACCGTTGGTAAGGACGAGGTACCTGAGTTCAGAGAGTCAGCTAGTGAAACCAGAATAAGGGAATAGTTGGACAACTCACTCCTGTCCCTTCTGGACACCTTCGGGCAAAATTACGTAGTAGCAATTGTCACCACCCTCGAAATCTGCCTCGACGGGGCCATTGATGGTGATGAAGTCTGTAGAAAGCTTGTCAGCGTGACCCAATACTTAGGAAGACCTATAGAACCTACAAGCAGCCTCGGCATCAACGTCCTCAGAAGCAGTAAGCTTCAGCTTATCTCCCTCCTTGACAGGGTGAGTTGGGTCGACGACAGTCAGGGTTGGGAAAGCCTTGACTGGGAGAGTTGGGTTGTCTGGTGGGCAGGAGACGATAAACTGGACAGCAAGAGAGTAGACCTCGTCAAAGTCCAGTGGGACATCGAATGGCGATGGGAATGGCGACTTTGGTGGTGCCTGCTGCTGGTTGAGGTAGGCAGAGTGGCGGGCTTCGACCGTGAGGATTGAGCCTGCGGCGGTCAGGTAGGCCTTGTTGGCGATGAATTGAGCAGCTCCGAGGTATGCTGAGACACCGACAGCTTCGAGGACAGCCGCTGTGGCAAGGAAGGATGCAGCATCGGTAGCACCGAAGGCATAGGTGCAAGGCTGGACTGGGGTGACGCCGGCACCTGACATAGATTAGAGAATGATCCGTCGTTGTTCGCCTCAAATCCAGTCACTTACCTGTCAGCGCAGTGCTGAGAAACTCGACATGAGTCTGCTCATCGAACGAGATCTCCTTCAGATTCTCGTAGAAACCTGGAATGGCACCAGCCTCCTCGAAGTCCTCTGCGGTGTAGTTGGCAAGACCCTGTCTGTAGAACTCATTCTCGAGGTGCTCGAGAGTAAGAGCGTAATTGAGGATCTGGCCATCATTGGGTCCAGACTGGCGCTGCTCGAGAGGAGCTGCTGCTGCCAAAGCAGCGAAGGAGACAGCGGCGATCTTGGCGTACATCTCGCTTGAAATGCCGTGGTTGGATGAAACGAGTGACTGAGTGAAGCTGGTTGTACGGGATCGTGGAAAGAGGCCAGAGATGGTGCGTCGGTCTCTATATAACAGTGCTGCCCATGGTCCGACTTCTCAACAGGATCTGCTGCCGTTGAGCTCCTGTGCGCTGGATCTTGCGCTTCATGTCGATGCGGAGATCGCCTCACGCCTCACCTTTCAATTTGATATGTCGTGATGCCTCGTACTGGGAGCATGGGATGCAGGTCGGACACGTGTGCATACATGCAGTTAGTAGCGTGGAGTTCCACAGAGACCAAGGTACGGTCAGTCTAGACACAGGAGATGTGATTCGTGGTAGTAGTCAACAGTGGACATCATCGTTGGTCTCCCGGGTGTTCAGTGAATGCTTTTGAGTGTACGAAGGCATTCCTGGTACGCTTAAGCATTAAAGGAGGAGTTCTCAACCTCTTTATTACTGCATCAGGTCTGGGTCATGCTATTGTAGGCACTTCACCTTGTTGGATCCGTGAAGTGCCGCAGTAGCTGAGACGACGCCGACCATGGTCGGACAGGTCATGGATGTGATCTTCCATAACAGGGACCTCGTCTTTGCTAGAGATTGATCTATCACGGCATGTCCGGGGAGAGATCCGCCAATTGTCCCAGTGTCGCTGAGGTGGTGTTCGGTCGGGCGCCGGAAGCCAAAGACCAATGGGTCGCGACGCGCGAGGGGCTATCCAGCAAACGAGCCTTTGCACCGGAGGAGGGGCGGGGAATTGCTAGCAGGGGACACGATGTATAGCTATGTATATTGTAGGATGCGTCGCTAATAAAGAGCGCTCGGGAGCTTTGGATTAAGATGTCGAGACGCAGGCCCCTCGCGCTGACGATCATGGCTAGTGCGCCTCAGGGCCTGAAATCCGAGTGATTTCCAAGCATCACGGAATGCATTGGAGAAGGAGCAAAACACATATAACAACGTCTAGACGAAGCTTGAGATGGCATAGCTCAAGATCGCGTTGCAAGCTGCGGCTATCTTATCACAATTATGCACTGCGCGAGCTCCGGCCGTCTCGCTGTCGCGACTCTTGATTAGTCGTCGCACATCTCATCTTCCCGTGAGGCGTTCGGACGCGGCGACATGTAGAAAGCCATCAGATCACCGCGTGGCAGACACGTGCGGTGTGCGATAAGGCATGCGCGCGTTGACATGTTGATGGCTTGTTGCGCGGTGTGGTCGAAGATCAGGTCGATGGGATTGCGGCGAGCGGGTGCTGCTGTTAGTTCTAGACCCATCTTTGACCAGGGTTCTCGGCGACGCTTCGACGCTGGTTCCTTCTTCCTCGCAATCTGCAGTGCAACTCCTTCGCTCTCAACAACCTCAACAAAGCCGTAGGGCAAGAGCTCAACACTTATTAGGGACGACAACCGAACATACATGTACGGCACAGGGCAACACATGATCACCATTCACGCCATCGATGGAAAAGTCTCTCGTAGCTGTCCTCGCAATGCGAAGCACTTTGCCAGGTTCCTCCGGATTGTGACACACTCTTGATTGGTACATGTAGGGTAGACTTTGCACCTTTCCGCTTTCGAGCTGCACTGCGAGCATTGCGAGCTTCACAAAGGCACCACTGTGAGCTTCATAAAGGAACCCAATGCTGTGCCTCATAGCATCAAGGTATACAAGAGACCATGCATGCAGTCGCAAAGATCGTGAGTATTCTTGCGACACGCCAACGGACTGTTATCAACAGGCAGCGTTCAACGACAGCCCCGCCATTCTTCTGAACATTCATCTCACTCGACATGAAGCAAGCCGAGATCGAGAGACAAGGCTCGCTGCCGGTATCGCAGGCTAATGTATGAATATTGTATGTGTGTAGAACATGTTCAGCTGATCCCATGCAGGCACACAGCAAGTTGAACAACAATGCTGAGAAGCACTTCGGGGACTGGCCCAATGCAGCAGCCTTCAACAATCTAGAAGACACGAAAGACCAGATTGAGCTCGAGATATCTGGTCACTTCCCAACCCATGTCGCCGGCACGCTGTGCAGAACAGGCCCAGGTGCTTACAAGGTACCCAGAAGCAATTCAGAAGACGGCCATGTAACAGTAGATCACTGGTTTGATGGCTTTACCACGACTCATAGATTCGAACTTACTGCCGGCGAGAATGGCGCTTGCAACAAAGTCTTCTATTCTTCCTACAATCAGACCGACGACATGATCGATGCAGCACGAAGGACCGGGAAGTTGGACGGTATCACATTTGGTCAAAAACGAGATCCATGTGACAGCTTCTACAAGAAGTTCAAGGCAGTCTTCGAGCCGAACCTGCCTGATAAATCGGTTACGAGTATCAACATCGGCGTCGGCTTCCAGGAGACACTGCCTCAGGACATCAAGCGAGCAGAGCATGAGAGCGGCAAAATATCTGGTCGCCGAGTGATAACCACCACGACCGACAACCATGCCACCAAGACCTTCGACGCGGATACCCTGGAGCCACTGGGCGTCACCAGGCAAGATCATCTACATCCATCGTTGACTGGACCTCTATCATGTGCACATCCAGCATACGATGCCGAGACTGGGCATGTGTTCAACTACAACATTGCCTTCGGAGCTCGCCAAGTCTATCGCGTATTCCGTGCCAACACCCGGACGGGCGATGTCGAGATTCTGGCCGAGATAGCAGGTCGTGACATCAAGGCCGCTTACATTCACTCCATATCGATGACCGACAACTTCATCGTCTTATGCATCTGGCCAGCACACTTCAAAGGCGCAGGCGCTAGCTTGCTATGGGAGCGAAACCTCATGGACGCCATGGCCGACTTCGACCCCAATGCCAAGGCAATCTGGCTAGTCATAGATCGACGACACGGCCGTGGTCTTGTGAAGAAGTTCGAATCACCAGCTTTCTTCTGCTTCCACACAACAAATGCGTGGGAGCAACCCAGCAACGACAACGAAAACGCTATCGACATCATCTGGGAAGCCTGCACGTTCCCAAATCTAGACATCCTCCATCGCCTCTACTACCAGAACCTCGTCTCCACGGGACCCGGCGCCAGCTCCTTCGCGTGTCGCGACAGCGTCAAAGTCAGCCTCACCCGCTACAAACTCGCCAACATCCCTGCGTCAAAGAGCAAGAGCTCAACGATCGGCAAAGCACAACAGCTCACCTCCATCCCCTCCCCAAAAGCCGGCGACCTCCCCAACATCAACCCCAACTACCGCCGCAAACCACATCGCTACGTGTGGTCTTTGATCGATCAAGGCAAATCATCCTTCAACGATTCCCTGGGCAAGACGGACACGCAGACTGGGGAATGTGTTCGATGGGAGTGTTACAGACATACACCTTCGGAGCCGATCTTTCTGCCGCTGCCGGGAGCGGTGGAGGAGGATGAGGGACATGTTTTGACTGTGGTGTTTGATGGAGAGACGGGGAGGAGTTATTTGCTGTGTCTTGATGCGAGGACGATGAGGGAGGTGGGGAGGGCTGAGGTTGGGAAGGCGGTGGGGATTGGGTTTCATGGGTTGCATGTACCTGTTGGTGGGGGTAGGGTGGTGTAAGATGTGAGGTGGAGACTGTCATACTGTAGATGCTACGGAAGTTCTCGACGAGATGAACCGCTGTCCTTGCCTCAAACTTGAGTCTTGCTGTGCTTTGAAAAGATCCAGCACGCTGGCACTTCGATTCGAGGACCGTGGTACAGTAGCTGTACATCCCGACAGCATATTCTCTTCCTCCATCTATATTTGCATCGAATCCATCACGGCTCTACTTGTCGATGTGAAGACGTTGAAGAAATCTACCAAGAAGCCCACCCCAGAACCACGGGTGGCGCAAATAGGCTTTTCCAGCTAAGATTGTAGTTTCCCGCAACGTTGGAAGTAAAAGTATCCTCCTGGGCCACCATCTTTAGAAGCTTGGCAGCGGCACGCAACAAAGAAGTCGCGTGGTATGCAGGGAGTTTGCTTTACTTTGAGGGCAGGGAAATAATTACTGATGTGCGGTATGTATCGAGATCATGGGTGCGGATATGAGCAGACAGGATGTGGTTTTATGGCCACAACGAGCGGGCATGGAGGTCTATGTTTCGACATCACCAGCAGCAGTCTGGCCCTACGAAAAACCCGTTGACAAGCCGCTATCCCTATATCTCAAAGATAAACAGCCACAGCCAAGACACGGTCTGCTCAAGTGCGATCTGACCTAAAACGACAGCCAGCTGGCCCCTTCCACTTCGGCCTGCGCTGCAAAAGGAGGAAGGCACGAAGGGTCGGAACAATCTCCTCGGTAATAAAGTTCCAATGCAGCGACAGTCCCGATCACATTGATCGCTATACAACGACTTCTGTCACTGTCGGCTTTCCTCGTTGTCGATTGTGGATCATCTTTGCCTCACGAAGTAGGAGGTACTCTCGGTGAAATAGCCTAGATGATGTGCAGCGTGCAGCGTGCAGCGTGCTTCGGGTTTCTCGTATGGAGCTGGAAAGTATGGTTGATCAACACGGCGGAGAATGTGGTGCAGGAGAATCGTCGCCTTGAAGGTTTGCGCCGAGGTGTGATGCAGAGTGCGCCATCGCTCACCTGCTTTGACAGGATTTCTACTTTGGGGTCGTGTGGACTTGCCGGACGGGGGAGAAAAACAGGTTCGACAGGGTGGTGATCAGATAACACATCACTGGGTTGTGTTCTCGGCAGAAGAGGAGTTGGTGAGTCGCGTTGTGCAGGTGGATCGAGATCGTTGAAGTGTGGGTGTTTCTTTCCTTCTGCAATGCGCCATTATCAGCTGCCCTATTCACCGCATCGATGAGGTGCTGTACCACGATCACTGGCACTGCCGGTTCCAGGGCTGCGCGTTGCCGGCATGTGCATGCTGCTGGGTGCTACGATGCGTGTATACTGCGCACTGTACCCAGACGCTTGTGAGTTGTACAGCAGCAGTGCTGGTGATGCAGATGTGGTTCTCTCGGCCTGCGGCCATGCGATTATCATTAACGTCCTGCCGTCTTCATCTCCTTCGGTCGTGACCTCGTAGTCTCCCTGCTGGCCTGCTGCCGTCCGCGAGCACAACACGACCTCGTCCATCGACATCCCCTTCCCCTCCCCCTCCCAAATCTTTGCTGTGGTTGATTTTGACATTTGTCAAAGCTTTAAAACGTCAAGAAGCTCGCGAAGCGCCTTAAAATATCCTGACACGTCCATTTTTCCCCCGGCGGCTCCCGCTCTATCCTGGCGCGAGGCAGGGATGCCATGCCGCGATAAGTGTGTATGACACGCGATGCATCACTTCTGCCGAGTCGCGGAAGGTTTTCAGAGATGCAACTGTCTGTACAAAAGTAAAAGAGGACCCCCCAAAAACGCCGTTCCAGATGCTGCCTGGGCCTGCTGTGGCCGTCTACTCCCTCTCTCGCCCCGAACGCCTCTGTACATGGGTGGTATACGCGTCGAAAAAGGAAAATGTCCGCTCTAACGCGATCCCTGAGGATTCGGTGGTGTTCACTCTGGGTTCAGGAACTCGGCGAGGGGTGGTGCGCCCGGTGCGCCTGGAGGTGGTGGCGGAGGTGGCGCTTGCTCGCCCTTGGCTTCTGCTTCCCGGTACGCGTCTTCGGCCTGTTTTTGTGCTGCCTCGGCATTGGTGCGCGCGACTTCGAGTTGTTGCATCTTGTCTTCGGGCGTCATGTGCTCCCAGGTGGCAGTGTTCTCGTCCCAGGCGCGCACGCAGTCAGGGACCCAGTTGCAGCGCTCGACTTCGCCGAACATAGGGTGGTTGAATCGTGGATGAGCAGTTGGCCACCCGGACGCGTGGTAGTGGTGGCGAACCAGCGCTTGGCGACCCTCGTGTGTGCCAGAATCGGAGTGACCTTGGCCAGCGGCGAATGCCTCGACGGTAAGGACGAGTACACCGCCAACCAGCTTGGACTCGTTCAGATCGTGAAACTCGTCCCAGGTAACTGTTCGTCCGGTGTTCTTCGACATGTCTGCCAGGATCGCTTTGGTGAAAGCAGATGGACCTGTTCCGCTAATAACTTGATCAAAGTCCAACTCGATCTGAGAGATTGGCTTGTTCTGTTCCATGGCCACGCCGCGGAGCCACATCATGATGTTCTCAATCAGCGTGAGCATGACTGGCAGCCGCGGCTTGGTCATGAATGTCCATTGGCAGAATGACATGCTCTTTGAGCCCAGCACTGGGTGATCCTTGAACTCGGGCTGGTCAATCTCGACACCAATGACCATGTCCACGTCCTTCTCGTTCCATCGCTGGGGGATGAAGTGGTTCGCAGGCTTGAGGGCTTCGACGTCGATGTCGGTGTAGATGCCGCCCTCGACGTACATGATCATGTAGCGCAGCAGGTCGGCCTTGATGATGCGCGCCGTGAGCTCTCTGTACATGAAGACGATATCGGGTCGGTTCAGACCTTCCGGACCAAAGTGTGTCTCGACATAGGCCAGGTCGTTCTGGTCCGTCAGGACTTCGTATCGGTAGTCTGGGTTCTTGATGATCCAGGTTTGTGCAGTGTTGTGGTCCCTCTCTTCAAAGCGCATGGGGTCGACCTTCCACGTCTGCCATATCTTCCGGGGAAAGTGTGCGGGCCTTTTGTGCAGCACCTTTTTCACCCCTTCTGTTGCGCTGCTCCAGTTTCCTGCGGTGACGAAGAAGAGGAAGAGTAGCGCCGCGCATGCTGGCAGCAGGACTCGTTGCAATTGCTTCGGCACGCCAATCTGAAGGCCCTCCTTTCGCGAGGGACTCATCAGCTTCAACTTCTCGTCGGCGCCGCGCGACGTCGTTCGCCCCATGGATATCCAATGTCGACTAGCGAGTGTATGTACTGTTGATCCTCGAGGTTTGGCTGCTGCTGCTGTTCAACAAGGGATGGGCATGCACATGCAAACAGCGACGGCGACGGCGACAGTCTTGTGAAGCGAGGGAAAGCGAATGTGTGGACACTAGAGAAACGTCATGCAAGGATAGACAGGCAGAACTCCTCAAAGTGTCCAATTCATATCGGCATGGATCTAGTGGCCGTGTGGGCACCCCAGCCAGACCAGTCGAAGCATACCGACTAACAGCTAGCTAGCAGTGCAAGCCGGCGGCCATGCCCAGCCGAAGTGGAGGCGTAATGACCGGGGGCATGGCTGGGGGCGCTGCACGTTGATGATACTGTATCGCAGCGAACCTTGTTCCGCCTGCAGCGTGGGCGAGAGGCTGTGCACCTGTGGCCAGTGCAGCAAGTCGCAAGTGGCCATCCGAGGCATATTTTGCACCGAAAACTGCTTTCACATGCTCGGCCAACGACAGTGCACATAATCGCTCAGCCTCGGGCCATCCGGCGACTCACAACACTGTGCACCAAGAGGCAAAAGAGTGGTGGGACAGACACTTTCGCATCGACACCCTATCACAGCACACACTGCACCGCAATCAGTTCCACTGCCACGGCGGGAGTGGCACCGTTGCGGCGGACGATTGAAGGACTGCGGGGAGTGGTGCAGATCTCAGATTGGGAGCATCGCTAGACAAACGCAGGCACCCCTTTGCGTGCTGCACAGCCTGCACAGCGCTGAAGCGACGCAGGAACGCGATCCCATCGCATCATTAATAGCATTACCAGCATTACACGCGCCGCACCGAGATCAAAGGGGGTGCCCGCAACGTTGGAAGCGTGGAAAGAGGGATTGTGAGCGTTGTGTGCAGACGCTGGGCGATACAGGCTCAGACAGCAGCATCTGCAAGAGAGAGAGAGATAGAGAGAGAGAGAGAGAGTGCTGTGAGTGGAGCGGCTGCTGCTCAATCGGGAGATACCTCAACACATCGCAACTCCGCCGAGGAGCGCGCGTCCGTGTCTTGTTGTCTTGTCGTTTGTCACCTGCTGCCAGCTGGTGCCGCGAAATCCTGCTTGGGAAATCGAAACTTGCCCCATCGGTCCGCCGGCACCCGTACCCGCTACTGGCTAGTCCTGCGCTGCCCCATCGTGCTACTGTACTGCATGAGCTTCTTGCGATTACCGATTACCCTTGGGATTGTTGGCTACCAAACGATAGCGAATTTACCAATCCACCAAGCAGTATCCAGTATCCACCGTCGACATCACCCCTATCGCCGAATCTCCACCAACATCGATATCGTGATATGAGCATTGGGGAGTCTTGGTGAGCGCTGCGCAGTCTTTTGGACCTTGGAAAGATGGCGGGAACACCGGAGAGGGAGAAGTCGCTGGGACTGCTCGAACAGGGCGAGCTCGAGGTGGATTCAGACTCGACACTGAATGAAGATGAACGGCCCCCGACACCCGTGGAGAAGACGAAGGCGCAGGTTGGCTTGTTGCTGGAGTTCGCAGCATCGAGGATGTCTGGATTGAGGCCCTCGTTTCTGCAGGTGAAGACGAACAAAACCTCGAAGCTGCGGCGGACAGCATATCTGGATGGCATAAGAGGATTCGCAGCATTACTGGTCTACTGTCTGCATCATGGACTATGGGCGCATGCGATCATGGGCGGCAGCACAAAGGCCGAGAACACCTTCGGCTGGGACAAGGAATACTACTTCATTGCATTCCCGATCGTGAGGACGTTCTTCAGCGGAGGCCACTATGCAGTCGCAACATTCTTCGTCATATCTGGCTACGTCCTGTCCTCGAAACCTCTATCATTAATAGAGAGCGGCGACTACGTCAACCTTGGAAACAACGTGGGTTCGGCACTCTTCAGACGATGGCTGCGTTTGTACGTGCCAATTATAGTGGTGACCTTCGGCTTCATCATACTACCGCACATTGGCATTGGATCAGACTTCAAGCCTCAAGGGAACCTACGAGATGAGATTTGGCAATGGTATTGCGATTTCAAGAACTTTACAAACATCTGGAACACTGGCGGCGATATCATCCTACAACAACAAAAGCATGTCTGGTCCATCCCAGTCGAAATGAGAGGATCCATCACCATCTACACTGCAATTATGGCTTTCTCCCGCTGCACGCGGTCAGCCAGGTTATGGTGCGAGTGCCTGCTGTGCTTCTACTTCATGTACATCGTGGACGGAGCGCACTACTCCATGTTCATCGGTGGAATGATTCTCTGCGACATTGACCAGCTCTCACTGAGTGACAAGCAACCCGACTGGATCAAGGCAATGAGCAGATACAGCACGCCGCTGGCCTACGTTGGCATGCTTGTTAGTATTCTTCTCGGCGGAGTGCCGGGCAACAACGCGACAATGGAGCATTGTAAGAACTCCCCTGGATGGTACTATCTCTGCTTCCTCAAGCCACAGGCGGTCTTTGACTATCGCTGGTTCTTCCTCTTCTGGGCCGCAGTCCTTGCAGTGCTCTGCATCCCACGCATCTCCTGGCTGAAGCGCTTCTTCGAAGGGCGTTTCTGCCAATACCTCGGACGGATATCATACATGTTCTACCTCATGCACGGACCGATACTATGGATCGTCGGCGACCGCCTGTACGCTGCAGTCGGCTTCGTCAACTACTCCCACGCCCTGAACATCCCAGGCTGGGCAGACTCGTTCAAGCTACCTCAATGGGGTCCTTTCGGTCTCGAGCTGAACTACATAATAGCGCAAGCTATCCTACTGCCACTGACATTCTACGTCGCCGAGCTCACGACAGCTCTGATCGACGACCCTGCGATCAAATTCGCGCAATTTTGCTACCAGCTCACACAGCCCAAGAAGGAATCGCATACAGAAATGCAGCAGAGTCGCGAGCAGCGCAAAGCCTCACAGCAGGCATAGCATAGAGTCACGAAATGATACAGTACAGCGTTATTCTCGCCTAGTGAATTCATCCCCCCTGCTCAATAATGATGATCGCGTGCTTCTCCTTGTTCCTTCTCATCTCGTTGCGCGTTGGTCGTTCATGTTCGCGTTGCGCCACGTCATTCGCGAGCCGTCCTTTGTACAAATTGCATCATCCACCAACCACGAATAAGCTCAAGCGCAAGCACCTGCATTGCAGATTGGGCTAGGCCCAAGCGAGTGGAAGACCCGCATGGCAAACTTCGGCGCCGCAGAAGTGCAGGAGAGTAAATCTGGGAATTTGGGCGTTGGGGAGAACGCCTGCGGATGCAGAGCAAGCGGGGTAGGGGAGTGAAGGAAAGGGAGGTGTAGTAGACTGTGGTTGGCGCCACAGAAGTGGAAGTGGAAGTGGAAGTAGTGGGAGTTTGGCTGTTTTGAGAGGGACCACCGAGGACTCCGACGATCTTGTTGGAAAGTTGGAGGAGAGGATTGCTTGGCAGGATTTGGCTCCCGTATCCCTTTCCCAAAGCCAGATTTTATAGTGGTGGTCTTGATGAGGGTTACCGACTTGCCGTGGCGGCTGCTCCCTCGAGTGCACAGGGACGACAGGTAACTGTGTAAGGTAAAGTTGGCGACTGGGATCCGCCGTTAGCCTTGCCGAGTAGCTTTCACCTTAGCCAGCACCACACATGTGCGCGCGACGTCCTGCCAGCAGACACACGCCAGCCTCCAGGCAGTACTTTCTGTGCCATGCAGTCTTGTGCACACAAGATCCGTGCTGTTTCGTGACCGCACACGGTGCTACTGTCAGGCCAAGAATAAGGTCTGGACACAATAGCAATGCTTGTCGCCGGCAAAGCTCGCCTCATAACTGTCACAGGGCTGTTGGTAGTGGGCTTCATTGCCATCATCACACTCTCCTACAATCCCTCCTTCACAGACTCATCGTCACAGTATCTCAAGAAATGGACACACCTCCACAATGAGGAGCAAGGCTGGCTAGGACCCGCGACTCCCGTGCCTACACAGAAGCAGCCGGGGCAGTCAAGCAGCGAGAAGCAGGAGACGATCCCTTTCAACCCAGCAGCGCCGAAGGCGGACAACGAGTTGCCGTCAACGAACCCGAATCCGTTTGCTGCGGTGGACAAGTTTACGGGTCAAGAGACGAAGCAGGAGCACAAGGCACCATACGGCGGGAGTGACCATGCACCACCCAGCACAGGAGCAGTGCCTGCTGGCCTGCCTACAGAGGTCCATGGCGATCCATTACACCCGAGCGATGTACCCGATATCTCCAAGTGGCACGAGATCCGGTCCCAGAGTGTGCCGCAGGGCAAATACTTCCCCGTGAACTTCTACGACCACGACAACATCCTCGCCATCAACCCGAACATCATCCCCCACCCACACTACAACGACACCTGGATTGCCGTTGCGCAGAAGTTTGACCGCGACAGGCCATACGTATCAGGATGGTCAGAAGAGCTAGTATGCAACGCGCAATTCGTGGCGGGTGGGAACTTAAGCTGTAACTTGGACACACGCGGCACATTGACAGTACCTGCGACCTTCAGCCCAAACTGCCACGACAAGCTCATGGCCTTGAACTTGAACATCGGCCCCCACGATGCGCGTGTTGCCTACGGTCCAGACTACCCTTACCTCGTCTACGGCTCGCAATCCCACTACGCCTGCTTCGGGCAATGGGCACAAGACTTCCGCCTCCTGATGGACTGGGGCCTCTATCGCGGCAACGACTCCGGAATGGACCCCTTCCAAGTCCCCACCGAAATCCAACGCCCTCCACCCTGGGGCAACATGGAGAAGAACTTCTACTTCTTCTGGGACTTCAACAAAACCATGTACGTCCACCACGACACCGCCCCGCAACGCGTCTTCGCCAAAGTCGAGCCCGACGGCTCCGTCGGTCCAGATCTCTCAGAACATGCTCGACCCAGCGACAGCTTCTGCTGGAAGAAACACACAGGCCTCAACCCCCTCCCGGACCCCTCCGTCACGAAAGCCTCAATCCACCAAGCGAGCAACAGCCTCTCCATCACCATGTGCAACCGCGGCGAATGCTTCCCCAACGCCACGAACACCTTTATCATCGAGATATTCCAGCAAAAGATCTCCAACGGCGGACCGATGCATGCGCGCTACGAGCCGTTTGTGACGATGTTTCAGCGCGAGGCGCCGTTTCAGATGCATGCTATCTCGGAGAAGCCGCTCTGGATTAGGGGACGGAATTCGCTGACGGAGATGTTGTATGTGACGAGTATTAGCTGGAAGGCTAAGGACATGAAGTATGAGGGATTTTTGGACGATGAGATGTTTGTGAATTTTGGGATTGAGGATTCGAGGACGGCGAGTATTGATGTGCTGGCGGGCGATCTGGTGGGTGGGAATTTGATGTTGTGTGATGTAGCGTAAATTAGCAGAGTGGAGTGTTATGATGGATTTGATACCCCCGGTGGAATATACATGAGTCGTGTTTATCACCTCCTAACTGGACAGCATCTCGCGAACTGCCTCCTCCATGGGTTTTGGCTTGATCCCTTTCGTGGCGAGCAAGGCTTCCAGTGTTGGGTCGTGGATCTCACATTATTCTGCCGCAACCCATCATACGTCTTCGACCACCACTTGATGAACAGATTACTGCGAATCGCTGTTACAGTGAGAGTGATCTACCCTGCTCTGGTGCTTTCATCCTGCGATTTCATATCTTTGTGAAGGGCTTACAAATGAACGGAGATATCTTCGGAAAGCCCTGATGGGAGTCATACCTGCGATCAGCGGGCCTATGGCTTACTCCCAGGTGCGATCAGAGATACGAGGGCACTAGGATCTCCGGACTGTGCTCTGTGTATGTTACATGCTCGATGAATGCAGAGTATGGATGTATCGTAGAAAGAAGCGTCTTGGAAGATTATGTCTCCTGCTCAGACCATGACAGCGGTCTAGCTATGAATGGCGGAGCTGTTACAACTTCCACAAAACATTAGTTGCATTACACTGTTGAAGTCGTTCGCAAGTCGATCGCTCTTGACGCATCTTTGAGGCGCGACAGACATTATGGCACATGGGCGCACCTTGTCACGGGAATCGCTCAAGGATCTCTCCATGCAAACACGACAGTGACACGACCCCATCGTCACGGAGCACACAATGCTGCTTCCACGCAGTATCACCACGCAACAACCGACGCCATGACACAGCAACCGGATGCTTCGGTTTCTTCTCCCACCCAAATCTTCCAACACCAAGCACTTTCCCCTCAAACCACGGCAGAGCTTGTGGAGCAGCCATCTTGGCAATGAAGCAGAAGCTCCGACAATGCTGCCGGGCAAAGCAGATCATGCTTCCTTTCGGTCGAACAGCGCCCGCTCGCACAACATCACTGCTCGATTTGCAAGGTTGCGATGCATGCGACGGTCATTTAGGATCCTGATTGCATCCTTTGTGCTTGGCGAAGTCATATCGTGGTATTCGAGAGACCCGCTACAGCGTGACATCGTGCATGTCGTCAAGGATCATGATGGTGAGTATAAAAGGCCCATGATCCTCTTCCATTGCTTTCTCCACGAGCAGTAGTACTGCCGATCTCTTGCAACATGCTTGGTCGGGCTCTGTTGAGGACTGCCTTATGGGCAGCAGCAGTTTATGCTCAAGCCCAGGAAGGCGTTGACAGCACTTCAGGCGAAGCTCCAGAACCTGAACTATACACCAAAGACCTGTCACCATGTCCTGGTTACATTGCGAAGAACTATGGGAAAACAAAGTCTGGCTTTCATGCGGACCTCACCTTGGCCGGCGAAGCCTGCAACCTTTACGGCATTGACCTACCGGATCTCAAGCTAGAGGTCGAGTATCAAACAGCCGAAAGACTACATGTCAAGATCCTGGACACGAACAACACCGTCTACCAAGTCCCGGACGAGATCTTCCCCCGGCCTGGCTACGGACAATGGTGCTCACAAGAAGACTCCCAGCTCAAATTCGACTTCGTCGCCGAGCCATTCTCCTTCTCAGTCTCTCGCACAGATTCTGGAGAAGTGCTGTTCGACACCAGTGGCAGCAAGCTAGTCTTCGAGAGCCAATACGTGCACTTGAAGACCAAGCTGCCAGAAGACCCTCATCTCTACGGCCTCGGCGAGCATAGCGACTCGTTCATGCTGAATTCCACGAACTATACCAGGACCATCTGGACTAGAGATGCGTATTCCCTGCCGCAGGGCGAGAATCTGTATGGAGCGCACCCGATATACTTTGAGCACCGAAAGGATGAGGCGGGAGCAAAGACGCATGGTGTCTTCTTGCTCAACTCGAATGGTATGGACATCTACATTGACGATAAGGATGGTCAAACTCTGGAGTACAACATCATTGGAGGCGTCCTCGATTTCTACTTCATTGCAGGACCGTCGCCGAAGGACGTGGCTCAACAGTATGCTGAGATTGCAGAGCTGCCTTTGATGACACCATATTGGGGACTTGGATTCCATCAGGTGAGTTGGTGGTGTTTTAGGAAAATAAAGGCCATTACTAATACTTTCACATCGCAGTGCAAATACGGATATCGCGACGTCTACCAAGTGGCTGAAGTGGTAGCAAACTACTCCGAAGCCGACATTCCTCTAGAAACGATGTGGACCGACATTGACTGTGAGTAACACTGTCGCAAAATGCTGTTCGAGCTTTTGCGCTAGCTGAGAAATACTTGGGGCTGACGACTTTTCGTAGACATGGACCTGAGGAGGGTCTTTACTCTTGACCCCGAACGCTTCCCAGCACATCTCGTTACTGACCTAGTTAACACGATCCATGCCCGCGATCAGCACTACATCGTCATGGTTGACCCTGCAGTCTGGTCAGCCGGCTCAAATGATGCTCTCGATCGTGGTATAGACTACAACACCTTCCTGAAAGAATCGAATGGGAGCTTGTATCAAGGTGTAGTCTGGCCTGGACCCACTGTCTTCCCTGATTGGTTCCATCCCAATGCGAGTGCCTACTGGAACGAGCAGTTCACCACGTTCTTCAACGGCGTACAGGGACCGGACATTGACGCTCTGTGGATCGACATGAACGAACCGGCAAATTTCTGTAACCGACCATACCCATGCAACAGCCCCACAGGTTTCGCAGAAGAAGAAGGCAACCCGCCTGAACCACCTCCAGTCCGTGGTGGCCCAGATGCTCCGATTCCTGGATTCCCAGCCAGTTTACAGCCGAACTTCGCGAATGGCGATGAGAAGCACCCCGTAGCTGTGTCTAAGCGCGATCAACGTGCAAAGCCACACGGTCGCGGTCGCGGCAGTGGTCACTGGCATGGTCAAAGCCACAAGCCTAGTAAGGGCGGCTGGCAGCAGGGTAAACAGTCAGGATCTGGCTGCGGTCCTGGAGAGTGTCTTGGTCTGCCCAACCGCGAGTATATCCTACCTCCCTACATGATCCAAAATGGAGCTGGTCCAACCCTGGCGGAAGGTACCGCAGACACGGACTTGGTGCACTCAGGAGGCCTCGTTGAGTATGACGTTCACAACTTGTACGGGACGATGATGAGCACTTACTCGAAGAATGCGATGCTTGCGAGAAGACCTGATGTGCGCCCTCTTGTCATCACTCGATCGACGTTCGCCGGTGCTGGCAAGGATGCCTCTCACTGGCTTGGCGACAATGTTTCCGGCTGGCTGTGGTACAGGATCTCGATCAGCCAGCAGCTACAATTCGCCTCCTTATACCAGATTCCAGTCGTAGGCTCCGACGTCTGTGGCTTTGGCGGCAACACAACCGACACTCTCTGCGCCCGCTGGGCAACCCTCGGCTCCTTCAGCACCTTCTTCCGCAACCACGCCGAAATCTCCTCCATCGACCAAGAATTCTACCGCTGGCCCATCGTCGCCAGCGCTGCCCGCAACGGCATCCGGATGCGCTACTTGCTCCTCGACTACATCTACACAGCCATCTACCGTCAGAACCAAACCGGCCTGCCATGTCTGAACCCGCTCTTCTTCAACTACCCCGAAGACCCCAATACCTACCCTATCGACCTTCAATTCTTCTACGGCGACGGGATCTTAGTTAGTCCGGTTACTGAGGAGAACTCCACTAGCGTGCGATACTACCTCCCCGACGATATCTTCTACGACTTCGCCACCGGCAAACCAGTCCGTGGCGAGGGCGCATATGTCACTGCTGAAGTGCCATACGACAAAATCCCAGTCCACTATAAGGGCGGGCACATTTTCCCGCAGCGCGTCGAGAGCGCTAATACCACGACCGCACTGCGCACGAAAGGGTTCAACATCGTCATTGCGCCAGGTCTGGATGGCATGGCGGAAGGCTTCCTGTATCTGGACGATGGCGAGTCGTTGGTGCAGGATGCGGTTTCGGAGATTGAGTTCAAGTACGAGAGTGGGAAGCTGAGCATGACGGGGAGCTTCGAGTATGATGCTGGCGTGAGGATTGAGAGTGTTACGCTGCTGGGCGTCAGTGAGGCGCCGGAGAGGGAGTTTGAGAATGTTGAGTATGATGAGAGGACTCTGAAGAGGGTGGTTGTTCTTGCGATTCCTTTGACGGGGCCGCGGGAGGTGGAGATTTTGTGAGGTTTATTAACAAGTTATGGACGATGATTGAGATGGGGATGGAATAGAGAATCTACTTGTCCACGCTGTGACGATTTTATGGCATCCCCAAGTACCCACCCACCTCGCTCGTTCGAGCAGCCCCGGAGGTCCTTTTACAGCCCTTACTGCTTGAGTACAAAAGCATGAATTTTTCGTGCTACTCAGACGACTATGTGGCTCTGTAGCGATCTGCTGAAACGATACTCATATGCCATTGCGCGTCACTTACGCATTTGCTAGAGGCGTATGATGCTAGCGCCCTGGGCCGTCTAAGGGTTGCAAAGTTGGGCACTCGGCGACTATGTATATATAGTCTCGCCGCAAGGCCTTACACCCGAAGTCACATCAAACAACACCCCATCGTCCTCCCTCTAGCTTTCATCGAATATGAAGCTCTCCACCCTCGCGCGTGGCCTATTAATCCATGGCTCCCTAGCGACTGCATACGCCCCAGGCCTTGAACTCGTCTACTCGCTCGAGCGTGCTACCCAAGGCATCTTCATCTCCGCCTCTGGCCGCAAATTTCTCTCCCAGCGTTACTCCACCACCTTGCCACCGCAGACCGTGGAGCTCCTCAACGACAACACCACAGTCCTATATCCCGACGCTGCCTGGAACTCCTACAACGCCAGCAACCCAGAGTCGAATCCTCGCAAGCAGTTCGTGAGCATCGACGGCGCGCGGATCGGTCCTGACGGCCGCTACTGGCTCGTGGACGGTGGCTCACAGGGCGTCAACGGTAGCACGAAACTAGTTGGTGTGAACCTCTCCAACGACACCGTGGACCGTATCTACTACCTAGACTCAATCTTCGCCTCGAACAGCGGCATCGACGACGTGCGCTTCAACGCCGGTAGGGATGTAGCCTACCTGAGCGACACCGCCGGCGCTCTGCTCGTCCTCAACCTAATCACCGGAAATGGCGTGCGTGTACTCGCTAACGATCCATCGGCGACTGCATACTACCCCATGTCCTACAACGGATCTCTCGTCCCCGGCTACGGCGCCGCGGGCAGCACGTTGGCAGTCGGGCTAGACCAGATCGAAGTCTCACCGGATGGCACGTACCTCTAGTACCAACCCTGCAACGGCGGCCTGTATCGCATCGAAACTGCATACGTCGACGCAACTCTGACGAGCTCCACTCTGGCCAGGTCACTCGGCAGCTACGCGACACCCTTCGCCACCACACCAAGCACGGGTGGTTCGACAATCGATGCGGATGGGAACGTCCATGTAAGCGACACGGACCTTCTAGCGATTTGGAAGGTCACGCCGGAAGGACGAGCGACGATTCTGGTGCGGGATGAGGCGCTCGCTGGTTTGGACGGATTTGATGTGGATTACGGCGGATAGGAAGTTGTGGCTGCCTGGTTCGCAGATGCGGCCGGGGGCTGATGGATGGATGGCTGAGGGGCCTAATGATATTTTTACGTATCCGATTGATGCGGGACCGTGGCCGATTGATCATGCGTAGAGGTATGAGGGGAAAGCCGTGGTTTGACGGTGTTTGAATGCTGTGGAAGTCAGGAGTGCGGTTGGTGCGTGCATGTGGGCGGGCAGTGTGTCTCGAAGAACGCCGGTAAAGATGTGCCCATGCCCGAGGATCTTTGCCTCTAGGCGCCTGGCATGGGCATAGCCACCACCAATGCGCTCTACGAGCCCCAGCGACTCGATGCTCATGCCGTGTGCCTTGTGCCTCGTGACTGCACCGATTCGTACTGGTGTTGTGTGCCACGAGTCGTTGCTTCTTCGCATGTCCTGACACGCTTTCTTTGCCAAGCATCGTGACCAGTCGTGCCGAGGCCGAGGCGCCCAATGCAGACTAGCTCCAAAACAAGAGAGAGGGAAAGAACTCTGGAGTCAAGTGCATCTCCCAAACAACAACCTGCACCAATGGCTCCAACATCGACACGATGCTGCCTGGTCATTGACTCCGACACAGCTGACGCCTCGACGCTCCTATGAAAGCGCGGAACCACCTGGCTTTCCTGGTCCGGGACCGCACTTCGCCAGTTCTCCGCCAGTACTCACACATATGATGCAATGGCCTACATGTAGACCATCGGTGCGGTCCGCTTGTTGACCAGGCCCTAGTGTCTGTTCACGATGGCACTGTCACTGTAGAAGCACGTGAAAGCATTGCAGTGGAAAGTAGAGCACATTGCTGGATGTCCCAATGCTACAGAGGTCGTCTCCGCGGGAATGATGAACACTGACTGGCGTTGAACGTTTACTACGAAGCTGGAGATTCCGGCGCTGTTCTACTGTACTTTGAGGCAATGATGGTCTGTGCCCTCCTTACTGCTTCTCCAGATGCCAAGGAGTCAGCCTGCGATATATCCTCGGACGCTGCAGCGCAATGGCTAGCATTTCAAGAGGACGCGTTCGAATAGCGTCTCAAGGGGAACCCAGTGCTGGACCGACTTACTTCCAAAATCGATATTTCCCGAAGTGATCACTGACAGGTTTCAGCAGCTCTCGCCATACTGATCAATAACAGCCGAGCACAATGTCTGACCAAGATCTTGTGTGGGTGGATCAAAAGGAGCTGTGGATCGATAGACGAAGCGAGACTGCTACAGCCGTGCGCCAGCATGTCATGCTCAACTATCTCCGTAAGCCACAATCTCTGACACAACCAAGCGAGTGCCAGGATTCTGTCAAGCTCAAATCTCGACCACACATGCCGACAAAGAAGCTCACAGACATGCGAAGGACGGTCAGTAAGCAGCCTCATGCAGGGCGAGGTCGTTTAATGTCTTCGAAAAATGCAAGGACCAAAGCTGGCTGTGAGCGGGAGTACACGCCAGATCCTACGTTGGCTATCGCGTCCGACGAGGATGTTGCGTTCTCCCAAGCGTCCTGGTGGCACTCGTACTTTCCATCTGGCGATTATTATGCTGACTGGATCGAACAGTGTCGTATATCCTGGAACCGGCGCTTTTGGGCATTCTCAAAGGAGGACCCTATCCTAAGAGAGCTGTTCTTTTCCATCAATGCTGCCAAGGAAGCATCGGTAAGAGGTCTCCCGAGAAGCAAGTCCTACTATACGCACAAAGGCAAGGCTATGTGTTTGATGGCCGCAGATATACAGAGTACGTTCTTCAACATGTTCACCGCTCACGTGTAACGCACAGTCGTCCTGACATGATCTGTGTATAGATGGAAATGTCCGGCGTACGGCGTTCGCGGCCATGTGTCTGCTTTGCAAGACTGCATTTATCGAGAAGGACTTTGAAGCTGCCATGTCCCACATGCTCGCCATTTCCGCAGTGACATCGCAGGCCAAGGGAAAGGAACTCGAGGCATTGTGGCTGTGCGTCTTCGCTGACTATCGAATTGATCATCAAGAGTGTGACGCGACCCTGCAAGACTTCATCACGTGGGCAGATATGAACCTGATGGGTGCCACTCGACGTGTGCCTGGCGTTTCGAAGGCACAAGGCATTGAGCGACATGACTCAACGCTAGCACGCGCCCGGGACCAGCGTGTAGTCTTCCTGGCCGACTGCAATGTGCTTAGCATGCCCGCATCTTCCGAATTAAGCACCAAGAGGTTCAGGACAATGTTGCATATGCTCCACTCGCTCGCGGCTGCGTACGACACACCCGCAGGTGGCGATACTGGAGTAAGCTCACCTTGGACACTATCTTACGATCTTGCGTATCAGTTGACAAATCTACGTGAGCGCCTGGAAGGAAAGCGAGACTGGACAAATCCTCTTAAGCACAGTCCACATCGGGCGTTCTTACTGGCGTCCAGGGTACAGTACTGGGGCATGTCGTCCCAGTTCGTGCCTCAAGCCGACCTGGAATCTGGGACCCTGACCCAGGCGAGCTGTGGACATTCTGGTCGACGGCATGTCGAACGTGCCTATGGCTCACTTTCGAGACAAATGGACCCTGTGTGGTGGGAAGCTCGATGCACTGTTGTGGGTACTGTTCAACGTCGCTGCAAGGCTGATCAGGCGTCAGTCTGTGGTGGAGCAGTCTAAAGACAACCGCCCCGTGTGGCTGTCCAACAGCCTTCGAGACATCGCAAAAAAGATGAGAATCTCGACTCTTGCCACCTTTGAGGAGTCGCTGCGTACGTTCCCATATGCTGAGAACTGGAATGGGAAAATGCTCAAGCAAGTGTACGCATTCGTAGAGCACGACCGGGAACAAACTCTGCCTCGTACCCGGGAACTACACAGCACAGCCACGAGAAGTATCAGTGCACCCGGCTGTGCAGGTGCTTTCGAATTGCGGTAGAGTCTGCATCACACGCCAAGCCTCTTGTCCAGGCGATTGAGACGGTACGCGAAGGCGGCTCAATGGTCGTCAGACAGGCTCGACACGCGTCCGGCATCGCAGGCGTCTCTCGCACGTAAGACAGAGCACTGCTTGCCAGAAGGTGACGTCTCAATTGTATTCGCCCGTTCCGGGAACACAACGTTCGGTTGGACTCATCTGACCCATGGATGCGCTACGACTTTGACTTGCCGCTGCTACCAAGCTGTGGCGCAGCTACCATCATCTGCATTCTCATTGATGCCCGCGGCGCTTGAAAGTGTCGCGCCCTGTTCACTCCAACCAGGCTACACAGTCTGCGATGCAGGCCGTAGAGCGCCAAACTGCTTGCACGGTTCGCACGCCATCCTGGTGGGTTCCATTCGTCGAGCCACCAAGACATCATCCAAAAGAAAGACTGTGATGCACGACTATCACTGGCGCATCGTGAGAAGGATTCCAATATAACGAAGACGACTGCCATGTGGTGGATTTCCAAAACAAAATCTTATCACACAAAAGTCAGACGCCAACGATATGCCTGGCGCGTACCCTCCTATGCCTGGCCCACCACCAACGAGACCTTTGCCGCCACTCCCGCGCGAGTGACGCCGACACATGACCGCAGCCAGTCCAGAAAGACATGATCAAGACTAGTCATGCCAAGGATTCTCTAAAGCGGACCCAGACATTCATCATTCGCAGCAATAAAACTTCTGAGGCCACGAAAAATTGATCGACATCCCTATATCGTCCAATGTCAACAACGAAACGATCCTCCCGGGTACGCCACGACTCGGCTCTGGTCAGTAGCTACAATGGCCTGCCGAAACTCCTACCCAGGCCTGTCGAAATGAGAGCATCAACACGCTGTGGCTTTCTAGAGCTCCCGGCCGACATCCGCAACATCATCTACGAGCTCGTCTTTTACGAACCAGACGGCATCTTGGTCGACTTCTCCCACGACAACTACCACGCAGGTCTTGGTAGTGTGCCCTGGCTTGCATCGACCTGCAAACAGATCTGGGGCGAATGCAAAGGACTTCCATACTGGCTCAACACTTTCCACTTTCGCGTGCCAGTCTTTCTGGACCTGCAGGCAGTCCGCGCGATCAGTCCTTCTATGCTGAAACCCCCGCTGTCTGCGAGAGATCTATCGCCACGGAGGCACGTGCGGCCTGTACCGGCGCAGATTATTGGGAAATGGAGCGAGCCCAAGACGCTGCAGTTCGTAACGATGGCGATGCGGGATCCGCATCTCGATGAAATTATGCACCGACTTGATGCTGTCGTCGGACAGGCTCGCATTACGTCCAAGTTACGGACGGTGCACATCGACCTAGGGTCAATCACGAATAATACCTTCCTGGAGAGGTTCTTTCATGCATGGGACGAGGTCGCGCCAAGACTGGCTGCTATGAGCGGCAATGTGACAGTCGGCTCCGAGATTCGTCTGATTTTCCAGGTGCGGCTTAGTAGACGCTTTGTGGTCGATTACGACTTCACCCTCAAGGAGCGCATCGCGGCTATTAGGGAAATGGATCTATGTGTCTCGAGAGGCGCATACGACGTCGAGGATTTCACCCTCCCTGAGCTCGGTACGATCAACGCTATGAGGAAGAGAGTTTGGGAGACGTTCTTTGTGAGTGGAGTGCCGGGTGAAGATCCGCTGCCGCCTAGGTTGAGTAGGACTTTCCCGTCTTTGGAAGAGTGTAAGGTGCACGGAATGCGGTATCGAGCTTTTGGTTCTCCGTGGCCGTTGGCTGTTGGTTCATAGTCGAATGTACTATTGTACTTTCTTTCCCACTGCTGCTTAACATCCTGTACTGGTTCAGACGCGTTCATCTGCCCTGTGCCTTGCCGAAGACTCGACCCGGGATTCCATGCAGCGGTACGCTCAGCACCGTGCACCTCGGGCAGGGTTGCTGTTCAGATATGATCTTGCATGATCTTGCACGATCTTACACGATCAACGATTGTGTCACTAGTGACGGGACTTGAACAACATGGCTTCTGATCCAATGGTGCTTTGCGGCAAGGACCCCGCGACTTGCGATGGCTTCATCCGTGGCATACTTCCAAAGTATGACGGTAAGTCGAGCATCATCTCCTCGTTGTGTATCGTTGCTTATGCATCGAATAGTCGTCCACGTCTGCCATAACACGGAAGCAGCCATGGCTGAGCTGCCCCGACTGTTCGTCGACGCATCCACGAAACCAACTGCCGGCAAAAGTAGCAATATGGACAGAGATCAAGGCAGGAGCCCGATGGTTATCTTTGTAGGCGGAGGATTCACAGAAGCTGAAGTCAAAAATATGCGCAAGTCCGACGTCGTGCGAACTGTACCCTGGATGTATCCGTCGGCTTCTGTGCGTGCCAAGGGCAAAGGACCGCCTCCTTCGAAAGTGGTCCTCAGGCAAGCGAGAGAGTCGCTAATCGAGCATGGTCTGGTCCCTGGGGAAAAACTTCCTGCGGAGCGTGGGATCTGGTCGTACGGCGAGGACGACTCGCATGCTGAGCAGAGGCCAAAGCTCTGAATCGATGGCGGAACGGTGAATGTATAGATCAGTCAGTAGAACGTCAAGCAGCAGCCGCTGGAGGTCTCCTATTGTACTGAACAGCTTTGTGTCCACGTTCTTGTCCTACACCAGGCCCATGTCCTTCGTTCCAGCACTGTTGGCAATAAAGATCGCCGTCACAGCCCAGGCAACGAATCTCAGCATCTTCGTTGCAGATACAGCACCAGGAGTCGATATCCTCGTCCGTGTATGTTGGAAGGTTGGACTTTGGCTTCAAGCTCGCAGTGACCTTGGGTTTCGAGGACGAAGGTTGTGCTGTTGGTGCAGAGGGTAGGTCCAGTCCGTTCAATCCTAGCTTCGAAAAACGTGCTTCGAGCTCGCTGTCATCGTATGATGGAGGTGACTTGTCTGTTGAATCGGCTGGTTCTGGTAACGTTGATGGCGCTGCTGGCAGTTGAAGGCTTGAGGTTCCTTTTTCGACTTGGTCGTCGGAACGAGCATCTTCTTCTTCTTCTTCTTCAGCTTTTTGACCACCATACTTAGTCTCTAGGTCTACCTCGGCAAGTACTCGCTGGATGTACTCATCAGCATCTTCTTCGTCTTGCTGGTCTTCATCCTTGTCGTTCATGTGGTCGTGATCCGTTCTTTGGTCAGTGGTTTCAGGCTCGATACCTTGATGAGTCTTGGTCTCTTGACTTTCTTCCACATCAACAGGCAAGGCCTCCTCGGCCTCCTTTAAAAGACTGCCGATGTCCTTCGGATCATTCGGATCAAGCTTCCACTGATCATCAGGACCTAGATCAGCAAGCAATTCCTCCAGAGTCTGCTCATCGCCGCCCTGTTGCTGCCAGTCTCGGATAGCGTCTTTCTCAGCACCGACTTCATCTCCGACTTGCGCTGCGAGCTCACTGGCTGCATCTCGAAATCCACAAGATGCATTCGAGCGTTCCGGAGTACCGCCAGCACGAAGGTTCTTGAGTCGATCTGCCAATTTGTCCTCGACTGTTTGTGGCTGGGGTGTTTGGACATCAACTGACGGCGAAGTCTGATCCAACTTCACCGAGCTCTGCTTCAACGCGTTAAGACGTGCCAGAAGGTCTTCATCTTTGCTAGGCATGATCGATGATGCTGCATTTGCCGTGTCTCAAAGGTGTCGTGCTTGCCACGGGACCCGGGTCAAAGTGCGTCACGACTTATGCATCCATGTCATCGGAGACGGGCTGATCCGTCCCGTGATGGTCGGTGCTTTTCACTCTCTTGCACATGTTTCACTTCACGCCTCTAGCATTTTACACCTTCTCCCAGCATCTTTCAACAGGGGGGAAATCTCATGACTAGACATGTGCACAGACAGGATACTGAGAGTATCGAGGTCGATAGCGACGGACCTAGTATTGGATGTACACAAAGAGTAGCGAACTTCGATCAGTTCACGTAACCAGTCCAGTCTTGTGCAGCACTCTTCGCCCTTGCAGCCTGGACAGCACTAGCAACATTGCCCTTGCCGCTGTTCAATCCAATTTCAAAGCCATCATAACCACAGTTCTGTGAGTACCCAGACTGGGTCTGGTCGAGACCGGGAACGACCTGCCAGTACATCTGCAACACAGTAAGCATCCGATCACCAGCCGTGGTTGGAATTCTACTTACCCAAGGAACTCCAGCATCGTCGAGGACCTTCACCTGTGCAGCGAAACCATCCTGGTAACTCGAAGCCACGCCCCATTCCTCAATCATGACATGCTTCGTGGGAGTCTTGCCGGTGCTCTCAACAGTCTTCAAGATAGACTTGTCGCCAGTGATAAAGTAAGCCCAGTCCGAAGCCTTGCTCATGTAGCCATGTACGCTGATGATGTCAATGGCATCGCAGTACAGAGCCTTGGAGAGCACATTGTACTCGTGATCGCAGCAGTATTGCGAACCGCCGATACCTCCAGTGGCAATTTTGATGCCAGAACCTCCGATAACGGGCTTCATGTATCCCGCAGTTCCGCAAATCCAGTCGTCTGGGTCGTTGTTCTTGAGCTTATCAACGGCGTCAATAAAGGGCTCATTCTGGATATCGAAGGCCATGATCACTCCAGAGAGCTGGCTCCATGGCCTGTTGCTGAAGTTTGGGGATTTGACGTTGAAGATTGTGGAGAGACGAGCATTGTATTGTTGGCGAGCCGTAGAAGAGCCGTAGAATGTGCCTTGGTTGCCGTATTTTTTGCAGTAGACGTCGCAGCCATTGGCGCCGCCAATGACGTTAGAGTCATGAGGCGAGATGATGGCTTTGATACCTTTGGCGTGTAAGAGGGACAGGGTGTAGTCCAATTTGGTCAGGACGGTGGTGTCGTATGTGCCGATAACATTTGGCTCGAGGTCTGGAACGTAGGAGGTCTGGCTGCCCTTCACGCAGCCATTGTAAGCGCCAGCCACTGCATATTTCTGTCAGCATGTTCTCAATCGGATATGAGTGAACCGTGTACCCCAAAGGCGCATTACTCGAACGCCATCTGATGCCAGTTTGTCGATGTATTGATTCTGAACATCCTGGGGCAAGGCATGAACGAAGTAGTTGTTTGTGCCTGCAAAAGACTGTGATGCACCTGCGAGAGTAGTGCAAACACTCAGCAGAGTGGTGAGAACTCGCGTAGTTATCATGCTGGTAGATGAATGTAGTGTGCAAGGAAGACGCTTGTACAAGATGATTTGGATCGTGCCAAGTGCAGGATATTGCAGTCTCTTATGTAGCACTACCTCGTACAGCTGCGAGAACTAGCCACAGAACCATTGTCCATAGGAGGCAGAAGCTGCTCCATACGTCGAACTGTGCGTGATGTCGTTGGTGATCTACGCAACAGAATGGCAGTAGGACGTGTTGTGAATCAGGTGACTTGGGTACCATATTAGTCAGGACTTGGCACACACACCCTATATCAGCAATATCTGTAGCCACCATAGATACATCTTATGCAATTCAGAAGGTATCTGATCACCCTTATTGTTTCATGGTTCAGCAAGCTTGTACACTCGTCAATCACCCCTATAACAGGTTATGAGCCCGGGTGCTCCTCTGCCTATTCGACCTGAAGCCTGAATTGTCATCAGAGCCTCTATCAAGGATCAGCTTGCTTTGCTAGTGACCCTGACCCTGCATTTGCCTTACCTGTATCTAATCGATTCAGCAACACCTGCAGGAAGCCGAGGTCCTAAGCATTAATACCAGTGGTGCAGCAGAAGAGCTAGGCCCAATAAATTTGGAGAGCAGAACAAACAACCACAGCAGCCTGGCCAAATCCGCCAAGGACAACTAGGTGCTGAAGAAGGGAGTCCAGTTCCAAGCCTAGAAAACGATGCTCCTAATAGCCCTTCTAGAGAACGATCTAGCTGGGCATGTCTTCTATGATCTGGACTAGGTGGACAAGGTTTCAATGCCTTCCCTAGCAACTTATAGGGGAGAGACCACACCTATTGGGCAGGATAGCCCAGGCCACAAGGCTGTATACAAGAAATGGAAGATCAATGATGTAAAAGCATTTGGTTACATCACATCAAGACTTGATCTAAGCATAAGGCCAAACTTTAGTGAGGCAGACAAGTCTGCCAAAGAGCTGTATAATACCATTGTAATAACCTGGAAACCTGTGGTCATAATTGATCTATATGATGCAATAAGGAGTGTTAACAAGCTAAAGCTTGATGAGCTTCGCCTAAACACCCTTAGGTACTATAAATCTTTCTAATCCTAGGTACACAACTATAGGATTGCTCTAGATTAGTTTATAGTAACCTTATAGGTAGATAACAAGAGGAAGCTTAAGCCTCTCTTTGTTATACTAGATAGGTACTATAGACTTAACTTTATAGAGGGACTGAACTATATTAAATGGCTTAGAACATAGAGGCATAACAATCCTCTAGAAACTACATCCCTAGAGACTATAATCTCTACCTTTAGAAGGGAACAAGTCCTAATATCTATTAGGACTAGACTTATTAGGGGAGCTTTTGATAATAAGGATCTATATACTCAATGTACCTATAAGTATACTAATACTAATTGCTTTAAGCAGCATCTATCCGGAGAAGAACTCTAGGAGTAAAGGGAAAGACCCTAGGAAGGGGAAACCCCTAAAGCAGAAAGCCTAAGGCTAGAAAGGTAAGAGAAAGGGCAAAGTAGTAGCAGCTATTAAAGATAATAACTAATTAGAGTCTAACACCCCTTAGAAGCGAGATGCTTTTGATAAAGGGGAGCAATTAGACTTCTAACTACCTTATAGGAGAGTAAGAGTAGTAGTAGCAATAGTAGTAAATGAACTAATCTATAGAAGAGCCGCTACTATAGTGCTTAGCCTACTTATATTAGACAAAATCTAGGATATAGGCACTTCCTTTTATATTACTAATATACTAGATAATCTTATCAATATAAGGCGACTATATAAGCCTAAATGCTTGTTCTAAGTAGTTAGACGATCCTAGCTATATATTAAGGAAGATATAGAAATTGTATTTAAGAACCAATTTGGCTAGAAGCAAATCTTTATAGCCCGTTATTACGGGTAGTAATCTATAAGACGATAGTATAGGGTTACCGTAAAACAAGTGTTATATAGTAAGGCTACGAAAGAGAAGCGCAAAGCGTACGAGATATATAAGGAAGCGCTAAGGCGCTAGTACGCGGGGAAGAGCCGCGGCGCGACGTTACGGTAGTAGTAAACCGTAATAGTACCCCCCCCTTTAGATCGCTATTTGTCCTCGGACGGCTCTATCTCTATAGTAGTATATCTATAAAAACTATATTATCCTCTAGTCTACCTTGTTCAGCTTGAGCATCCTCTAAACCCTTAATATCCTCCTTACTATCGATTACTATATCCGTCGGGCGGCTAAGCTAGTACGGCTATATAGAGGCTTAGAGTATATAGCGACATCCTTGCTCTAACGCTTATTATAGAGACTTCTATCCGCTATTATCCTTATAGAAGTAGGCACACGCGGTTCTATAGTAGCCCTAGCGTATTAAGTATCCGAGCCTATATCTATAGCGTTAGTTTCTATAGAGCTTTATAGGTTAACTATAGGCGTATCGACGGCGGCTATAGGATAAAACTCTATCGTACTCGTATTAAGTCTTATCGAGCGGCGTAACGTCCTTACTTATAGCTTAGACGCCGTTACGGGCGTATTAGTTTATAGTATAACTACCGGTATAGACGTACTCGCGTTCTCCGTAGGTACTTAGCTAGACTTAGTATAAGATCGTAGTATACTAGTAACTCGGTCCTTATTAGGTACCTAGTCGTACGGCGGCTTAAAGTCGGCGGGTATAGACTTCGTCGGAAAGTTATAGTAGAAGTCTATAATAGAGGCGGCTACTCCTACTAATGCTTCTCGTAGCTCCTAGCTCGGCTCGCGGTATCCTTTCTACTTTACTAGGTACTTATACTCGTCTTGCTTTGGTAGTGAGTGTTTTAGTAGTCTTCCCTTTAGCTTAAAATATTTCCTATCGAGTATGTCCTCTATAAAGTGCTCTTCGGATGTTTCGCCGTCGTCGTCGCGGGTAATCTCGATTAGAGGCGACGGTACTAGGATCTGTCTAGGTTCGGAGTTATTAGTAGCTAGTTATAGGAGCGAGGCGTAGAAAGTGTTATAGAGATTACCTAACTAATCGGGTATTATAACGCGGTAAGCATTTTAATACGGGAGTGCTATAGTAATCTCGTACGGCCCTACGTTCTTAATATCGAGCTTCTTAGACGGACGTGTTATTAACTAGTTAGTAGTATTAATATAAACTTCGTCGCCGATGTTATAATTTGGAGGTAGCTAGCGATATACGTTTATAAAATCTGCTTATAACGCTTAGGCTAATACAATTTCTTGCCTTAGATATACGTATATCTAGTTTATACGCTTAGCAAACGCATTCGTAGATTCTGTATCGAGTCGTTACTTATAGGGCATAAGCTTTATAGGGGTAGTTAGACTAGTATCCGTGAATTCTAGGTTACGACCGGTATTAGCGTAGAAGGGTAATACTCTAGTAGGAGCTAATATATAATGATTAGTAGTAAACTCGGTAAGTAGTAACTAATCAACCTAATTATCTTAGGCGTAGTTGATATAGGCCCTAAGGTAACGTTCTATAACCTTATTCGTGTTTTTAGACTATCTATTAGATTCTAGGTAAGAGGCCGTCGATAGTCGTTATTAAATACCGAGTAGGGAGCAAACTCGTCTCTAGAACGTAGACGTCTACTAGGAGCCCCGATCCGAGACGATGCTCTTAGGAATGCTATAACGCACGAAGATATAGCGGATAAAGATATATACGATATATAGGGCGTCTATCTATAGTACTAGGATTAGGTGTCTCTCCTTAGTAAGCCTATCCGTAACTATAAGGACGTTCTTATACGTTTGTCTATCGGTTGAGCTCTTACTTACGGGCAAATCTATAACAAAGTCAATAGCGATATCCTCCTATACTCCGAAGGGTGCCGGTAATAGTGTAAGGAGGCCCTAATACTACTAATTTAACGGAACCGTTATTCTATATATAATATAATTACGGACGAATCTCTTAATCGTTTATACTATACGTAGCTAGCGGTAGTATCTACTAATCAACTCGAATGTCTCTTTACGGCCGGGATGCCTAGCCGCGGGTATGTCGTAGAAACGTTTTGTAATTAGAGTATAAAGTTCTACTACGCTAGTAACTTCTAGGACAAATAAGCTATATCCTCTATAGGCGTTCTTTATATAGATTATACTATCTTCTACTTTAGACGTGCGATCGTCGATCTTATGTTTACGTAATAGGGGTACTTACTAGTTCTAGGATAGCTGTTATATAGTAGCCTAAACGGTCTCTTTGTTATATAGAGCCTTAACTTATATAAGTAAATCCTGCTACACTACCTACTACGCTACCTCCCCCTCCCGTAGCTCGCTTAAATTGAGCTTAATATCGAGGCAAGCGGGCGGTAGGATGACCTAGCTCTAATGCTATAGACGTAGATCGCTTAGATCCGACGGTAGATCTTACGATCGTCTAGTAAGGCTATTAGGCTTTATGCCCTATATACCTAGACGATAGGTAATTTTGAATACGAACTATACTAGGAACTATACCTAGCGTACCTACCGTCTATTAAGTTGTTTCGTGCTTATAAAGTATCCTAGGTTCTTATAATCGGAGTAGATAATAACGGGATTGTTATCTATATCCTTCGTATTCTCGAAATCGGTATCTATATTATCGTCTAAGTTAACGGTGAGCTTAGGTCTCTATTCTTCGAAGGCGAGGACGATAGCTAATAGTTCCTTATCGTAAATCTCGTAGTTATACTCCTATAGTAACATCTTCTTAGACATATATACTACCGGTCTCTAGACGTCTCCGTGTTTCTATAAAATTACTACCGTAGTAACGAAATCTAAGACATCTGTTTCGACTATAGTTTCTAACCCTAGTACGAAGTGTGCGAGTACCGTGTCCGTTAAGAATATATCTTTTAATCCTTAGAAGGCTACTTTGTATTCTGTTGTCTAAACGAATAGTATCGGCTTACTATTCTTACTAGTCTTTATCAAATTTGTAAGGGGTATACAGATTTTAGAGAAGTTCTATATAAACCTTCGATAGAAGTTTCCGAACCTAAGGAATGCTTATACATCCTTTAGGTATGTTAGAGTAAGCTAGTTCTTGACTACGTCGACCTTTTCCGGGTCTATACGGATACCGTCGACTCCTATAATAACACTAAGGTACTTCGTCTCTATTTAGTAGAACTCGCATTTGTCGATGTCTAATTATAAACCGGCTTTACGTATACGCTATAGTACTTTACGTACGTATTATATATATTCCTCGAATATATCGCTAAAGATCAGGATATTATCTAGGTATACTAAACAGAAGTTATCGAGATACTCCCTAAGCGCATCGTTAATGTATAATTAGAATGTTCCTAGAGTATTATATAGGCCGAAAGGCATTACTATATACTCGAATTGACTATAGCGAGTACTAAACGTAGTTTTCTATTCGTAGCCCTCCGTAATACAAATACGGTTAAAGGCAGAGATAATATTAAGTTTAGTGAAGTACTTCTTCCTATTTAGGCGGTTTAGCGTTTCTTAGAATAGCGGTATTAGGTATCTACTTTTGACCGTAAGGGCATTAAGAGCTCTATAGTCGATATAGACCCGTAGACCGCCGCCTAGGTTACGTATAATTCGTACTAGTATAGAAGCCGGGCTCGTACTTCATTATATCGCTCTAGATTCTAGCTAATTATCGACCTACTTCTTAATTACCTTATTCTCGCGAGACGACATTACGTATAGCCGCTTAAAAGGAGATGACTTAGTTTCGTCTTTAAGGTGTATTTTATAGTCTTTACTAGAGCGGTAAGGTAGGATCTTCGATATATCCTAACGGTTAAAACAGTCCTTAAAACCGTATAGTTCCTAGGGCAAGTAGACCTTAGTATCTTAGTCCTTATCTTTGCCTTTTATAAATCTATCGAAGTCGCTGTTTACTATTATTATATATACTGTCAAGGAGTTTGCTAACTATACCTTCCGAAGGTTTATAGCGTAGAGCCTAGTAGTATCGAAGTCTTGCCTAGTCGCTACTATTACGTAGGCTCGTAATAGGTTAGCGTAGTGCTTCTAACTAGGTAGTATAATCTATATTATATAGACTTCCGCTCCTTTCTTACGAGCTAGTTTTACTACGTAGACCGCGGAGATGTTTACAATATCGATCTCTAGTTCTAGTTCGACAACTCGTTACTTTTGTTTCGTGTGTCGGTACGGTCGCTTTAACGTCTTAACGCCGTCTACCGGTAACGGTTATCGAGTATATATACGGAAGTTATCCTCTTCGTCCTTAAACGTCGTATAGAACTATAGTTAGAGTATATACTTAGGTAACGATAGCGTAGGAGCGGTGACTTCGTCGGGGTTATCTTCTACTATCGGCGGTCGATAATTGCCTAATAGTACTAGTGTAGCTAGATAGTTAATAGACTATACTATTAGGTACTTATTAGACCTCTAGTTTGCCTTATAGGTACGGCAATTCAAATGATTCATTATTATAATGCCCTTCTCCTATTATATCTCTAGTTCGTAGTCTACGAACTAACTAGAGCCGAGTACGATATTATACTCTAGTGATTCTACTAGATAGTAGCTAAGGATTTCGACGTAGCCGCCGACATTAAAAGGAAAGTACGTAGACTCGGTAATAAGCTCGTTAGCGGAGCCGCTATTAGCTAGTCCTAATTGAAGAGGTTCTTCCTAGAGTCGAGGAAGATTATATATACGAGCGTATATAGAATTTATGTACTAAGAGGTAGTACTATAATTAAGGAAGGTGTTATATAGGTACGAGTTACGTAGTAGTAGAAGACGGCGGATTATACGAAAGACGAAGAAGGACCTAATAGGATAGCGTGTATCTATATACAGTATCGCCAGTGTTAGTATAGGTGTTTCAGGAGGGACAGCTGTACTCAGGACTTGACTAGCAAGCCCTGATTACTAATCCCCCTAAGCACCTAATGTTGACCCTATGACCTGCATATTCTGAACACTCCTACTCAGGTCAGAAGGTCTCAAACAATCCCTTATATAAGCTGGAGCTGCCTTACAAAGTTTTGAAACTGCTGGCCATTAAGGGGCTTAGCTAGCCCATTAGCAACTATGTCCTTTATGTAGCAGTAATCCACTACAATCTTCCTTTACCACGAGAGATTCCTGACATAGTGGTATACAACATCAATATGCTTTGACCTGTTATGGACATAGGCATCTTTGACAAAGGTCAAAGCTGCTTAGTTGTCACCTATAAGCTCCACGGGTCTCAGCTCATCAACAGTATTGCTTGCCTTGATCCTAGGTTAGAATGAATACTCTCTAACTAGGTCAGGACACCTTATCTCCCTAAGGACTGTAGCAAGAAACTGTGACTGCTTGGCTGCTGCATTCATGGCTATGAACTCAGCCTCTATTATTGATGTGGCAACAGACTTCTGCTTCCTACTTATCTAGGACACAGGTGATCCACAAAGGAACCATATATGTCTAAGGATTGAGACTCTGTCTGCCTTGTCTATAGCATAACCAGAATCTGAGTATCCCTAGAGAATACCTCCTCCTCTTCTGTACATCAAGCCCAGGTCCGGGTATGATCTCAGATACCTGGAGAGTTTCTTTAAAGCTCTAAGATGTTGCTTTAGAGGGTCAGTAACATATGAGCTGATTCTTCTAAGGGGGAAAGCAAGGTCTGGCCTTGTCATTGTCATTGGCCACATCTAGGTACTATTGCAACCCTGGTACTCCTGTTTGTTGCACCTCTTATCCATAGTAGCTGAAGGTCTCAGATCCTCATAGCTGTCTATAGGTGAGAGTGTGGGTGTGGCCTTCTCTGGAGAGATGCCCATCTTGGCAAGGTTAGTTTGGATGTAGTGTCCTTGATCAAGCTTTACAGTGCCTTAGGATCTGTCTCTTGTAATCCTCATTCCAAGGATCTTCGTAGGTTCACCAAGATCTTTAATCTTAAACACTTTTCCAAGCTCAGCCTTAAACCACTGAACATCTGACAGCTTTGGAGCTGCAATGGGGATGTCATCTATATAGGTGAGGACCATGAGGTCTCTTCCTCTATAGATGAGTAGGCATGGATCCACCTGGGACTAGGTAGATCTAATCTGTTCTAGCTTGGCAACACAGAGCTTGTTCTAATCTCTAGCTGCTTGCTTCAGTCTATATAGGCTTCTAAGGACCTTGAAGACCATATTTGGTGGAATTTCAACACCTAGGGGTGGGATCATGTAGATGTCTTCAAGAAGGCTGCTTTCGGTGAAAGCATTGTTCACATCTACCTAGTGCATCTCAAGATCTCTCTCACATACTACAGCCATGAAGACCCTAAGGGTATCATGCCTAACAGTAGGTGCAAAGGTCTCTTCAAAGTCAACACCATATTTCTGTGAAAACCCTCTTGCAACCAGTCTTGCCTTGAACTCTTCAATGGCTCCACTGATCATTCTTTTCACATCAAAAACCCACTTAGATGTAACCAGGCTTGCACCCCTTGGTGGTACAACTGGATCCAAGGTGTTGTTGCTTCCTAAGGCAATAAGTTCTTTCTGGATTGCCTCTTTCCACATATGTCCCCAATTGGGGTCTCCCACTGCCTCCTTATAGGACTTTAGGATTGGCACTTCCTGCTAGTAGGCTATGGCCTGCCTAACAGCAGCAAATGCATATCCCTCTACATCATTCAGGATTTTCTCAACCCAGCTTATAGTTGGATCAAGATGAAACATCTGAGCAATCAATGCCCTATGATGCTTGGCTTCATGCTCAGCAAAGCTATCATCTTCATCCCCCCTTGACCTCTTGTTGCCTGTAAGCTGAGGTGGCTGTTGAGGTTGATCCTCCTGAACAAGTTCCTCTTCCTTTTCTTTTCTTGGAGTCCCCTCTACTCCACTCTTCTAGTACACTCTAATGTCTTTTGGAGGTTGGGGAAGTTGCACAAACAGAGGCTTTGCCTGGAGCTGCTGTGGCTGCATTGATGAACTGGAGACCTGAGCAGGAGGTCTTCCAACGGGGTTTCTCTTCAGGGCTCTGCTTGACTGGTTTGTGAAGGTGATGCCAAGATCCATATCACCCCCCTTCTCATTCTCAAACCAGTCAACTTGCCCGTGTGTTTTGATGGCTTTCATGTCAGGCTCCCAGAAGAGCCATTGCTTTGTAGTGTCCTCCACATAGCCAACAAAGACAACTTCTTTACCCCTATTCATGAGCTCGTCACTTCTCAAGCCTTGAGGTTGGGATCTCGGGTCTACACAGACCACTGCTTTACATCCCTAGACTCTCAAATGGTCAACTGATGGTACCTGGCCAGTGAAGGCTTCTTCTGGTAAAAGAGTAGTACCATCTATTATTGGTCTATTTGGAAGTCTGTTTCTGACCATAGTTTGAGCAATAAGGGCCTCTAGCCAGAATTCAACTGGCATACTCGAGTCCTTAAGCATAGCTCTCACTGTATTCTCAGAGGCTTAGATTGACCTTTCCACAGGTCCATTCTGAAGTGAGTTGTAGGCATCAGTTGTGTCCATCTGAATGCCAAACTCCTTCTCCCACTGTTTTAGCAAGGAAAGAATTTCCCTTGCACTATCACTACGGATTGCAGATAGAAAACACCTTGAGCTGTTCTCTACCTGAACCTTCCATTCCTTTAGAGCTGTAGGAGCATCACTCCTAGCCTTCAAAGGGATTACCCACTTCTTCCTCAAGAAGTTGTCTACAATCTCAAGCCAGTACTTGAAGCCAAGTCTTGAGACTGCCCCTTGAAAAGGCCCACAGATGTCAATAGAGATGAGGGCCAGCCTCTCTCCTTTCCTCTCTGTGGCAGGTCCTTTGAACTTCCTCATGTTTGTAAGGGAGCAGACCTTGCAGTTCTGGTGTTCAGAAGGAACAGGAATGGAATCTTTCTTATCAGTGACTCTATATAGGTTTCTTAGCAGTCCCTTGCTAAGGTGTGCACATCTTCTATGCTATAGCTCCCACTGGTCCTGGGACTCAGTGGTAGTCATAGCCTGTTCCAATTCACACTCAAAATGTGTACCTAACTTGGACAGATCCAAGTCATGCTCCTGTAGAGAGGCATATGCTTGAGGCATAGCTTCAAGCTGCTCTAAAACACTTTGAATGAATGGAACACCCCCTCTCAGCTTTGTCTGGACAACAGGTTTTCTAGAAAGGGATTTAAGGGTGAAACTAGGTGGTTAGACAGCAAATTGTTGGCTGAACTGATTCCAAGAAACAAGACTAACTCTAAGGCCAGGAACAAACAAGACATTTTCTAAGACAATTTGCTTTCTAGAAGGACCACCCATTACTGCACTTCCTATATGTGTAGCTTGTAGATAGCCACCCCTAACCTTGATCCACTTCCTCTTTTGAAGAGGCTTCAGTGTCCTAAATAGTGAATCTTGGTCAGTCATATATAATGAAGCACAAGAGTCAAGCAACCACTCGGACGAGGGGTACTTGCCCTTGGCTTCCACAGTGGAATAGGCAACCTCATCAACATCATCATCTTCTGATGGTATCTCAGAGTCTGATGCGTCTTCCTAGGTCGCACGGGCCCTTGCAGGCTTCTTACTAGAGGAGGCCTTTGGCTTGCGGCGCTCCTTTATCTGCTTTGCAAGGTCCGTCATCACCTTAAGGACATCACGAAGGTTTGGTGATGATGACCTCATACGAGGTGGTGACGGTTGTCTCTTAGTAGGGTAGGTAACCCTAGCTAGTTTGTCCTTGTTCCTAACAGCCTGCTGAGCTGTAGAAAGGTGTAGGCACTTGCTCATAAAATGGTCACCATTGTAGAGATGGCACGTGAGCTTGCCCTAGAAACCCTTCTTAGCGAACATGGCTGTCCCTTGATAAATCATTGATTCTTGCTTCTCCCTAAGAATTGCAAGAATGTCTTGTGGTAAGAGATTCACCTAGGCATCAATTGCATCGCGAATTGAGCCAAATGAGTCTGGCAGAGCTGCTAAGAGTTGCTAGATCTTTCTGTCCTCAGTCTTGATGTCTTAGAACTAAGGCGAGATTGAAATAGCCCTCCTTACAATTGAGCTAAGCTCCTGCTAGGCGTTATCTATTGACTGGTACTCTATTATCACGAAATTGGTGTATTGCTAAAGCAAACTTCTTCTAGTAGCTAGAAGTCTTCTCTTATATTTGGCTTCAGCCTATTCCTACAACTCCTTCGCATACCGGATCTCGTATATCATCTCTTAATCATCTGTCGACAGACAGATATACATCTTATATAGGGCCGTTACATTGTGCCGTCTGTACGATGCCTTCCTTATCGCTTGATCTAAAGGAAGGGATGACTCCGATAATATAGAGGGTGTCGCTATAGATAGGGTTGTAGCGGGAATGTCCGTAATGATGTCTTCGAGGACCTAGTCAACCTGCTTTGATACTAGGTATATTCTTATCAGCTTGAACTATGTTTCGTAGTTCTCTCTTATTAGAACAGGTGCTACTCTCTTTCTTAAGAACCTAGTCTCGTTCTCTATTTTTTTGTAAGTTAAGGGACAGGTTGGCTGCCCTTAGGTAGAAGGATGTATTAGGTCGTACGCGATCGGATCGAAATAGGATAAACCGAATGCGAGGTTGATAGCGGAGAGGATAGCTATCCGCCGGGAAGAGGAGGAAAGTCGAAGGATCGTGTTAGTACTAAGACACTGTAGCGTAACTCTCTTAGTAGAGGGAGTTTCTAAGACACTACGGCTCTCTTAGAATAAACAGTTAGTCGATACGAACGCGATGTCCGGAGAGCGACTCTTCTTAGTAAGCTCGCCTACTTGTCTAAGGTATTAGTATAGGCTCCCTAACTCGGAGTCTAACAGTGCCTTACTAGGCTCTTTTACGTCTTATATATACCTATAGCACGGCTATAGCTTCCTATACAATGCGGGTACGGCCTCTAGTCTACCTTCCTTTTGTTCTAAAGAGGAATAACTCTAATACGACTTTATCGAGGGTAAAACACCGAGTTACTAACTCGGGCTCATAACCTGTTATATAGGTACGAGTTACGTAGTAGTAGAAGACGGCGGATTATACGAAAGACGAAGAAGGACCTAATAGGATAGCGTATATCTATATACAGTATCGCTAGTGTTAGTATAGGTGTTTTAGGAGGGACAGCTATACTTAGGACTTGACTAGTAAGCCCTAATTACTAATCCCCCTAAGTACCTAATGTTGACCCTATGACCTACATATTCTTTATAGAAGGTAAGAGCTTAATTACTATCTACACTACTAGGCATTATAAGGTAAGGGGACACTCTCGGCCTTAGTGCCCCTCGTATAATAGGCGGTATTAGAGAGCTTACTAATATACGTAAAGCGTACTCTAGTCCTTATATTACCGCATCTCGCTATATTTCCTTCTTAGTATTATATTTATAAGTAGGACTAACGGTTATCGTACTTAAGCGTTAGTCTAGCTATTTCCCTATTACTAAGGGTTAGCCGGTATCTATATTATAGAGCTAGTATTTACGCGCGGCGGAGGGCGCTTATACTACTTAATAGGGTAGTCTAGCGAGTATAAGTTATAGTCTATACGGCGGTAGCGGATATAACCGCCTACTACGATAATACTAGCCTTCTCCTTAGGCTCGAGCTTCTTAAGTTCCTTAAATTCGCGCGGTATCTAAGCGTATAGCTTAAGGCCTAAACCTTAGGCTACGCCGGGCGCGGTAGGTATAGTACCGTTACTACCGCTAGTACTACGAGGTAGTCGTAGTGTAGCTAGGGTCTTTGACTTTAGGCGCTCGAACTTAGCTTCGAGCTTATAGTATAGGTCGACTAAGTCTTCGCGGTCCTTAGTCTCTATAGGTAGTACCTCTATATATTTATAGTTAAGCTTGCCCTCGAGTAGGCGGTGATTAGTCTTAGCTAATAGGTCGTACAAGTTACGCTATTCGTCGTACTTAGCGATAAAGATAGAAAATGACTCGTTCTTACCCTACTATAAGACCTAGAGCTTCTAGAAGGCCTTACCTACGACGTCCTTCTTACTATACCGATCGATAAGGAATTGGATTGTCCTATCGATAGACTTAAAGGGGTTAACGTAATTGCGCTTAGTACGCTTAGAGGGTACTCGCGGATTGTATAGCTAGTACGGGTACCCGTCGAGGTAGTTAAGGATGTAGCGTAGTCCGTCCTCGATAGTCTAGAACTATATTACGGACAGCTTAATCTCTAGCTAATCGAGCTAACGGTTAAAGTTTATATTCTTATTATCGAACTTACTTTCTAGGTCCTTAACTAACTTGTTAGTATATATAATATTAACGGAGGGTTCGATAGTAGTGAACTAGCTAACGCCGGTATTACTAGTTACCCTAGAAGTACTACTAGGTATGCCCTAGCGTTCTTAACGTAAGGAGTTACGGCGTAGGTAACGGCGTAGTCGACTATTATCTCTACCCTTATCGTTATTAGAATTGTCTCCGTCGTTATCGCTACTACCTCTACTACCTCCTCGTCGGGTGCCTCTACCTATATAGTCCTACTAAGTAGGAGGCGTAGGTGATCGTAAAACACCGTTGCGACGAGGGGAGTAGACGTAGACCTAACGACCACGGTTATTATTATTATTACTATTAGTACCGCTAGTATCGCTAGTACCGTTCGTGTCCTTAGCTACTAGCTAAGCCTTTAGCTCTACTACCTCCTTATTTAGAGCCTAATTGCGCTTAGACAGGGCTTTAATGTCCTTAGGTAATATACCTACCTACGACTCCTCGACCTGTCCGAAGAGTATATCGTTATCCTATCAGAGGCGCTAATTAGCTTCCTTAAGGTCTTATATCTAACTCTTATACTTCTAGTATTTATTAAAGTAGAATATAAAGAGGCCCTTAACATCCTTATCCTTTTCGAGTTGACTAAGACTCTCGGATACGATGTTACGTTCCTTCTTTATATCGGCGTACTTACGCTATATAACCTTATTAGCCTTCTTTAGGGACTCGACCTAGTTAAAAAGTGTAATAAAGTCTAACTATATCTAGCGAACGAGGTGAAATAGAATCTCCGGGTATACTATAGTACGAGTCGCGACCTCGGCTAGGCTCTTAATAGTAGTATACTCTAAGGCGATTGCCTACTCCTTAGGTTAGCGTATATCATTAGTTTCACTATCTTATGTATATATATTATCTCTTGACTCTATGATCTTATACACCTTGATTCCTCCTTCTTCTAAGACCTATTCTTCGTTAAGGAATTGTACGAAGTTAATAGGGTCGGAGGTTAAGGCAAACTACTGTTCTTTAGGTAGTAGATCCTTCTCGATCTCTTATTATTCGGCGGCGAATACGTTCGAGTCGTCGTCGGAAGGGAAGGCACCTAGGGCGGTATCGGTACCTAGATTATCGAGTGTCTATGTTTTAGTAGATACGGTTAGGAAAAGCTTAGCGCGTATAAGCGACTAACGCTTATACTTACTAAGATCTAGATAAAGAGGTTACTTAGGCAAGAGCACCCCGTTAGTAGTGCTACCGGGCGTAGCTATATTGTACTATTACGTAGTATATGAGACTACTCTCTTAGTAGGTATATAAGGGCCCTATAAGAGTAGGGAGGCGCGCGTTTTACGCGAAGGAGAGAGGTGATCTATTGACTTAACTAGTACGCTTGTTTATACGACTATAGTTGTTATTAGTACGCCTATACGCGCGACTCGACGGTTAGTAACTATAGTGAACTTGACCTACCTTAACGCGTTTTACGCGAAGGAGAGAGGTGATCTATTAACTTAACTAATACGCTTGTTTACGCGACTATAGTTATTATTAGTGCGATTTGATTATAACTACTAGCCTAACTAGATAGACCGCTTATAAGACTAAACAAACTATTACGGGCAGTGATCTATAAGACGATAGTATAGGGTTGCCGTAAAACAAGCGTTATTTAGTAAGGCTACGAAAGAGAAGCGCGAAGCGCGCGAGATATATAAGGAAGCGCTAAGGCGCGCGACGTTACGGCAGTAGTAAACCGTAACAATAAGCTCGGAATTGTTACTATACTAGGGTTCGAGGAGTCGTTTACGCTCTAGAATAACGGGGAAAGTATTAACTAGCTCGGCGTAACGGAAGAATTTGTCGTCAATTATCTTATTAATATTATTGTTAGGTTCCGTAAGCTCCTTAGCTATAGGTAGTTTACGAGATAGTACATCCGGTCCGGAGTGCTTCTTCCTATCGATATGCCTTACTTCAAAGGTAAATAGCCAGATCTAAGTAACCTGTTAAAACAGGTACGGGTGGATGGCAGCGGAGTGGAGTAAGAGATCAATCTTCAACTGACTAATAGCACGAGCATGCAGCAATATATCAGGAACCAATATGTTGATTGTGTTAGATGTCTATCTAAGCTAAAGGGGAGAGAAGGTATCTCCCTACAAGCTGAGTCATTGTGGATGCCTCAGGCTGCCAGATCACTTCCTGATTGTTGACTCCCTTTGAGATGCTACATCTTAACACTCCCACTCATCTCGTATGGGAGGTTACAGTCTGCTCACTTCCTGTCAATAGTACTTGGACCTTTTTATGACAGGTTCAGCTGGCTTACAAACCTCTGGAAGTGTGGACCAGTCTTTGGTTTTGTAAACCCGTCTGCAACCATCTCAGAGGTTGGGGTGTACTCAACAGCAATAAGCCTCCTCCACCAAAGTTTCCTAACAGCGTTATAGGCAATGTCAATGTGCTTCGACTTGTCATGAACATGTGCATCTTTCACTAGGGTGAGGGCAGCTTGATTGTCACCTCTTAATTGGACTGGTCTCAAATTTGATACAGTCTCCTGGTTTCCAGTGATTCTTGGTTGATGGGAACAGTCTCCCACTAACTCTGGACAATCCATTTCCCTCAGCAGTGAAGCTAGGAATTGGGACTGCTTCGCACATGCATTCATAGCCATGTATTCAGCCTCCATTGTGGATGTTGCTACAGACTTTTGCTTCTTGCTCATCCAAGAAACTGGTGCCCCACAGAGGAAGAAGACATACCCAAGGATTGAGACTCTGTCTGCTTTGTCCATTGCATAATCAGAATCACAGTATCCAATAAGGTGTCCTTTTCCAGACTTTGAGAACTGAAGTCCTAGATCAGGGTATGATCTTAGGTACCTAGTGATCTTCTTCAAAGCCTTCATGTGGTAGGTGGATGGGTCACTCACAAATGAGCTCATCCTTCCTAGGGCAAAAGCAATGTCTGGCCTTGTGATTGTTGCTGGCCACATCCAAGTACCATTAATACTCTGGTACTCTGCCTTGTCACACCTCTCATCCATGTGGCTTGAAGGTTTGAGGGCCTCATAGCTGTCCATGGGTGAGTGTGTAGGTGCTGCCTTCTCATGGTTCATTCCCATCTTGGCTAGGCTGTCCCTAACAAAGTGTCCTTGGTCAAGTTTCAGGATTCCTCTCTTCCTGTCCCTTGTGACTCTCATGCCAAGGATCTTTTCAGGTTCACCTAGATCTTTGATCTTGAAGATCTTGCCAAGTTCTCTTTTGAACCAGAGAACATCTGTCAACTTTGGTGCAGCAATTGGAATGTCATCCACATGTATAAGGATTATGATCTCCCTCTTCTTATGGATAAGTAGGCATGGATCCACTTCTGACTGTGTGAATCCAATCTCTCTGAGCTTTGACACACAGAGTTGATTCCAATCTCTAGCTGCTTGCTTAAGTCCATACAAGCTTTTGAGGATTTTGAACACCATGTTTGGTGGAAGCTCAACTCCTGGTGGTGGTAACATGAAGATGTCTTCATGGAGGGTGCTTTCTGTGAATGCATTGTTCACATCCACTTGGTGAAGATGAAGATCCTTCTTACACACAATAGCCATAAACACCCTAAGGGTGTCCTGTCTTACTGTAGGTGCAAATGTCTCCATAAAGTCAACACCAAACTTCTGTGAGAAGCCCCTTGCAACTAGTCTAGCCTTGAACTTTTCAATAGCTCCACTAATGCTTCTCTTAATATCAAAGACCCATCTTGATGTAACCAGATTTGCTCCTTTTGGTGGAACAGAATTTTCCCAGGTGTTGTTACTCTGTAGAGCATCTAGTTCCTTTTGGATTGCTTCCTTCCAAAGATGTCCCCATTTCTTGTCATTCACAGCATCCTTGTAGGATTTTGGAATTGGGACCTCTTGCTTGTATGCAATGGCTTCTACAGTTGCTGCAAAGGCCATTTCCTCAACTTCTTCCAGGAATTCGCTATCCCATGGTATTGAACTGTCCACTGATTGCATGGCTACAAAGAAAGCTTGGTGAAAAGCAGCAAGGTTCTCTGAGAGGTCCATTGCTTCTCCCACTTCAGTGGTTAGTTCGGGCTTAGGGACCATGGATCTTGGGGCTTTCTGTTTCATGTCATAGCCCTCAACATCATAGTCAGCCTTTCTCTTTCCAAGGGATGATTTAGGGACCGTCACTTGTGACCTAGTAACGTCTATTTCCTGGGGATCTAGGGAGCTTCTCTCAATTGGCTGATCGATTTTCTGAAATTCCCCTACGTTCTCCGGAGGCTGGGGAAGTTGCACAAACAGCTTTCTCGGCTGAGCGACTTTAGGGCTCTCAATTGGCTGATCTATTTCGGGGGGGCTCTGATGGACGCCTGAATGGTAGGTAGATTGTCCTAAGGATACGTTCTTCCTCGGCCTTCCTAAGGGCTTCCTAGCTGGTGCACTGCTTGGTAGATTCAATGTTGGAACATTGAGACCCATATCACCTCCAGGCTGGTCCTCAAAGAAGTCTGCATGTGTGTGTTGTTTAACAGCTCTCATGTCTGGTTCCCAAAAGAGCCAGGCTTTAGCTGTGTTTTCAACATACCCAATAAACACTGCTTCTTTACCCCTATTCATTAGCTTGTCACTTCTTGCCCATTGAGGTTGGGATCTTGTGTCCATATAGACAACAGCTTTGCATCCCCAAACTTTCAAATGGTTGATGGTCGGTTTGATACCATCAAAAGCCTCATCTGGTGAAACCTTGAACCCATCGTAATCTGGGCCATTTGGCAGTTTGTTCCTCATATAAGTTTGGGCCTCTAGTGCTTCAGGCCAAAATTCAACCGGCATTTTAGCCTCTTCAAGCATTGCCCTTATAGAGTCCTCTGAGGTTTGTATTGACCTCTCAACTGGTCCATTCTGTAGAGAGTTGTATGCCTCAGTCGGCTCGAGCCCAATCCCCAAATCCTTCTCCCACTGCTTCACTAATGCAATAAGTTCTTTTGCATTGTCAAGTCTTACTGCTTTCAGCTGCGCTGATGATTTCCTCTCTGCTTTGATCTTCCAGTTCTGGAGAGCAACTGGAGCATCTTCTCTTTTCCTAAGAGGAAAGGTCCACTTCTTCCTAGAGAAGTTGTCAACAATCTCAAGCCAGTATTTGAATCCTAGTCTTGAGATTGGTAGTGGGCCACATATGTCAATAGATACAAGGGCAAGTCTTTCAGGTCTTCTCTCTGTAACTTTGCCTTTGTACTTCTTCATCTTTGCTATTGAGCATACTCTGCACTGGTGAAAGCCATCCTTAGGGATAGGAATGGGTTCTTTCAAGTCTGTTACCTTGTGAAGATTCTGGAGCAAATTCTTCCCAAAGTGTGCAAATCTTCTATGCCAAAGCTCCCACTGCTTCAGGTCGGTCTCTGATTGAGCAGTCACAAAGGCATTCTCCATTGGTGGTGCACATGATGAGTAATGTGCCCGTTCTTGTAGGAGAGGAGAAATCTCATCAATGAATGGAACCCCCCCAAGGAGCTTTGTCTGGACAACAGTCTCACCAGAGGGGGAAACAAGAGAAAATGATGGAGGTTGCACACCAAACTGCTTGCTAAACTGGTTCCATGAAACCAGGTTCACTCCTAGCTTGGGTACAAGCAGGACATCTTCCAAAACAACTTTTCTGCCAGCTCTCCCACTCATCTCTGCATTCCCAATATGAGTGGCCAATAAAAACCCACCTCCCACTTTGATCCATTTCTTCCTTGTCAAGGGAGTCATAGATCTAAAGAGGCAGCTTTGGTCAGTCATATGGGATGAAGCACAGGAGTCAAGTAACCACTCTGACGAGGGGAACTTGCCTTGGACTTCTGCAGTTGAGTGAGCCACTTCATCATACTCATCATCATCAGACATTGTCTCTGGGGATGAGCTGCATGGTGACTCTTGGGCGGAGAAACCTTTTCCAGTCTTCTTTGCTTTAGAGGTATAAGACTGGGCCTGGTTCTTCTGGAGTGACAGCATGTCAGAGCTGAGTTTCTTCACCATTTTCTTAAGTTCTTCCATAGAGGACTTCTCTCTTGGTGTCCTCCTTGAAGTGGGTGGTGGAGTTCTCTTCTTCTTGACATGTGTTGTATTCTGGGAAGATGGTGGTTGGGAATGAGATCTAAGGACCTTTCTTGCCTCAGGCAAACTAGGGCAGTCCTTGATCAGATGATCCTTCTCACAGAGAAGGCAGGAGAGTGGTCTTGCTAGACCTGAGGGCTTGACCCAGGTGGCTGCCATGCCATACTCAGCCTTAGAGGGATCCAACCTGGCTTCTTGAGCTTCAAGGATCTTTAAGGTCCTTTCATGATCCATCTTTGGCTGAGCCATGATAGTATCCCTGGCTACATGGTAGTCAGGTGGCAGTGAGCTTAAGAGCTGGGTCATCCTCACATCAGCTTTCCTGTAATGCTGACCCTCTGGGTCAACATCAGCAATCCTTTTTCCAAGAGAAACCAGGTGTGTCCATGCAGATCTGATGGTGAACTCTTCACTCATCTCAAAGGTCACAAATTGCTTTGTGAGCTCATGTGCATGGGTTGGTAGCACCTGGCTATACTTGTTCCAGAGATACACCCACTTCTCAGCAGCTCTTCCAGATTCACATGAGCCCTCAAGCTCAAATTCATCTTCTTCTGTGATCCTACTAAGGATACTGAAGTTGCATACTGCATTGTGTCTTGTCCATGTTGGCGTATTGAGGATCTCTTTGGTTGTAGCCTCTTCTTAGAGTTTCAGAGTCTTGCCCTTGATGTTGTCAAAAGACACTTCCATTAGGTCATCAATTGCAAAGAATGCTGATTGGCTCTCCATCTTGTATCTCTGAAGGTTGAACCATCTCTTCCAATTGTCCCTCCCAAGAATTGGGATTTTGCCTCCCTTCTCCTCTGTCTTCTCTTGGTATGAATCCATAATAAATTGGATGTAATGAAACAAGGTGTGTATGTTCCAAGGTGGTGGCTCAGATCCTGCTGAGGCTTCTGGTGTAGAATGGGAAAGTTCGTAGGTGTGGATACCAAGGCCTGCTTGGTAAAGTAAAGAAGGAGCGGTGTGAGGTCTCGGGGCTAGGACACAGGTCTGTCTCTCCTAGCAGAGCTTCAAATGACTTACTTGAAGTCCTTCTTGATAGTATCTCGATGCAGTTCTGCCTACAGAGTATCTTCAAGGTATTGGCTTTGAGTAAGCCGCACAGAGTCCTTGTCTGGGTTACCTATCACTTAGTATCGAACTAAGCTCCTTGATAGGATAGACGGGGTAGACTTCTGATTCCCAGATGTTTTCTGCTACGATAGCAAGGGATACAAGTAACCTGTACTGATATAGGTTGCTCTTATTCCTGCACAAACCCGGGCTCATAACCTGTTAAAACAGGTACGGGTGGATGGCAGCGGAGTGGAGTAAGAGATCAATCTTCAACTGACTAATAGCACGAGCATGCAGCAATATATCAGGAACCAATATGTTGATTGTGTTAGATGTCTATCTAAGCTAAAGGGGAGAGAAGGTATCTCCCTACAAGCTGAGTCATTGTGGATGCCTCAGGCTGCCAGATCACTTCCTGATTGTTGACTCCCTTTGAGATGCTACATCTTAACATAACCTACCTTACTATTATAGAGTTTAGAATATCGGATACTAGCTAATTTAACTACTATACTAGCGTTTTAGTATTAACTTCGAGGATAAAGTCTACTCCTACGAGGTAGCGCTATACCTTCCTAAGGCCCTTTAGCACTCCGAGGCACTCCCGCTTTCCTATATTGTACTTAGCCTAGTTTACGTTCTAGGTACCGCTCTTATACCTTACTAGGTATCTTCGTCGAGTATTATCTAGTAATTCCTACGATATTATATACCCGACCTAATACTACTCGCGTAAATAGAAACGAAGATCCTACTAGCTCCTAGGGTATAGGAGATAGTTACTAACGCTGGTATTATTACTATAAATCTTGCTAGGTTCTCTTTCGAGAACTACTTATCTTTAGTCTAGATAAACTCGACGTCCTTCCTTAAAAACTTATATATTAGCCGAGCGACGACTACGAACTAGGGGACCTAAATCCGGAAGTAAATATAGATCCTAATATAAACTCGAACGTCCTTTACGTACTTTAGGGTTAGCTAGTTCAAGATTTTAGCTACTACCTTAGGATCTAGATAGCGGCCGCTCGGGCTTATAATATAGCCTACGATCTTTAGGGTCTTATAAAGCCACTACGACTTCTCCTCTACGACTACCGCTCCGGCCCTCTCTAGGTCCGTAAGAATAAGATTAAGGGATATAATATGTTCTACGACCTATCGTCGAAGGCTAGGCTCTACCTAAGCGTTACTATAGTCTATTAAGAACATACAGGCCGCAGGACAAGCATATAGGTGTGGGTGTGTCATGTGACGAGATCACGTGATTAGGGTTTGCCAGCCCATAGGCTAGCAAACATCCGGACACCTAGTATCTACCTATACTAACACCGGCGATACTGTATATAGATACACGCTATCCTATTAGGTCCTTCTTCGTCTTTTGTGTGATCCGCCGTCTTCTACTACTACGCAACTCGTACCTGTTTAACATAGTCCGTAGTAGGACCTTTTACGCCGATATCGTCGAGAAATAGTTTTGCTTAGTAAGAAATATAGTCTATTAACACCTTAGTTACTACCGGTACGAACTAAGTAACTAAGTTTGTCGTACCCTATAGTAACGTTATATACCGTATAAGCCTAAGAGGCGTTATAAAGGCCATTAAGTCTCGGCTACTTTCGTTAAGCGTGATCTAGTCGTACCCCGAAAACAAGTCTACTAAACTGGCTACTCTATACCTAGTAAAGTCTTCCGAGAACCCGTCCGTATCTAGGGGAATGTTCGTATCCCTTATCGTTACCTCGTTTAAGAGTATAGCGGAGTTAATCAACCTATATAGTATAGCTTCGCTATTTAGCTCGACTAAGTATATAGAACGATAGTATTATCGCGCTTACTCTATATCCTACGGGATATCGCTAAACACGACATATTCGAAAGCTCTTATTAAGGCTATTCTAACGATCTATAAAGTAGGCTACTGCCCCTAGAATTGAGGGAGTTCTACCTTATTTAATTTAGATAGCTTAAAGTTCTCTTCACCCTGTTTCTTTAGCTCTAAACGCCGCGGAGGTGCCTAGCTACATTAAGCAACTCCTAGGTAATAGTAGCCTAGGCTACGGTACTACCGGCGCCTACGGCTCTATAGGCGAAGCTCCCCTAAGATAACTAGTAGCAACTTATAGAGGACGTAAAAAGTATAGAAACTAACGATCAGCTCCTATACCGGTCTCTATAGGTAATAATTACTTAGCTACGTACGGCGCTTATACTGTCGTATTACCGAGGGTAATAAGAAATAAGGACGACGTCTTAGGCGGTTAGTAAGGCCACTCGGAATTAATACCCCTATAGCTAGGTATCGGTCGCGGTATCGATACTAGGCCCCCGCCTAACGTACGATATAGTTACAATCCGTATTATAGTAAAGGAAGACTAGGCCGAAGTTACGAAGCTATTAAATAAGGAGCTCGCCTAACGAATTAACTAACTAGGGGTAGTCGTAGTGAACTAATAGTCTAACGGCACTCTATAGATCTATACTAGCTCTACTACTACTAGGAGGTACCTAGAGGTATAGCTATAGTAGATATCTAAGGTTACGGCATTAGCGAAGGTCTTATCGAAGTAATTTACGATCCTAGTCTACGATATACCTAAGGAGTTCGACCTAACTAACTAAGGTCACCTACGTACTCTCTAAGAGGACAACCCGGTCACTCTTAACTCTCTAATCTAGAAGGCGACTTAGCTCTATAGGAAATAGCTAGAAGGCAAGAAGGCCTCGGCGCTAATAGTATAGCTATAAGACGCGAAAGCGGCGGATCTAGCGATAGAATAAGGCCTAATCTAGTAATATAGCCTTAAGATAGTAGAAAAGCACTCCTTATCCTTTCGTGTCCTCTAATACTTCAAATGCTAATAGTATAGACACTATACCTATACGTGTATAAATAAGTAGGTCTACTCGAACTATATAGGAGACTATATATCTAGGGACTATATATCGGCTACGAGACGGTACGCGAACTGTCCGGGGCACTACCTATCGTATAGCGCGGAATGCCTATAGCGGAAACTAGTAAAAACAAGGCAATTATAAATAGAACCGTCGCCCTAAGATTCTACGGCGACCGTAAGGCTAGCCTATACCGAAACTAGCTAGCGGCGGTCGGATATAAGCGCCCTAGGGCCGAGAATAATATAAAGGATACGTAACCTAGGGCGTACGGGAGGCCACGTGCTCTACTAGCTACGGCGAGGGAATCTAACTAGGCCCGGCTCCCCTTTAGTATATAGCCGATAGGCGTAGACTAGGACGTATAAGGTAGTAGGATATAGGACATTATAGAGGAAATAATTGTCGATAACGATAACTAGCCTCGATACGCTTAGTATTATCTAGTATAACGTTAACTATAGTAAGGATATAGTCTAAAACCATTTCCTATACGAGGCGGACCCGTACGTCTACTACGTCCTAGTAATCTAGGAGCTATAGATTAACACGTACTATAAGAGACTAACGACCTACAAGTTACTAGGCTATATAATATACCTACGAGGCGACGGTAGACCTCGTACGTACTTCTATATTAGTAAGGATATACTAGAATCCGACTAGGAGGTAGTATACTACGTAGACGAAGAAGGCGGGGGCGATATTACCTCCCTCTACGTAGGTAGTACCTAGATACACAACCTATATATATAACCGCTAGCCTCGAGGTCTAGCCGCGACCTTAGGGTCTATAGATACCTAGACAGTACGCTTAAGAGACAAGGGTACTACATTGTAGTAGGATACTTCAATGTATACTACCCTTCCTAGGAAAGCCTTATATAGCCGTACCCTATAGCCGACGAAGTACTCGACTTAATAGCGAGCAACGTAGTTGCCCTTAATACCCTAAAGGACCTAGGCACCTAGAAGAGAGGGGGACTCTAAGGCACGATCGACCTCTCCTAGATCTTAGATAGCTACTACTATAAAGTAACCTACTATAGGATCGAATATAAACTCGAGGCGTCGTTAGACTATATACTAGTTAGGACCTCTATTACGATATAGATATAACGTATACTAGCGAGAACCCCTAAGCTAAACTAGGGAAAGGCCTACTAGGCCAATATCTAGGCGTACCTCGATAACTCCGAGAGGCTAGTCTAGATCGCGTAGTAGTAATACAATAGTAAAGACGAGATAGACGAGGTAGTCTAAGGGTTAATAGACGAAATAAGAAAAGTGACCTTACTTTACGTTCCGCTTACCTAACTAACGACATAGTCTAAACCGTACTAGACGCCAAAGTGTACTACGGTAGTAAGAGAAGTAAGGAGAGCCCGCCGGGTATAGACGAGCAGCTATAGCGAGGAGGCCTAGAACGTATATAGGGAGGTATACTAATAGAAGAAAGCTATAATACAGAGGGAGAAAGTAGTCGGCTAGAGGGCTATAGTAGAAGAAATCGCTAGTAAGCTAGCGAGGATATAGAAGCTAGCGAGATAGGCCCGATAGGACCCTATAGAGGGCCCCTCCTTCTCTATCCTAGCGCTATAATCGCCTAGTAGCCCGGTTAGCGACCCCGAGGCTAAGGCGCGTCTACTAGCTAGCAAGTTCTTCCCGCCCCTAGTCGAGGCTAATCTAAGCGATATAAATAGCTCTACTCCTCTAGGCCCTAGCATCGCGGTCTAATAGAATGTATCCGAGGGAGATGTTACCTCTATACTTAGGAAGTTACCGGCGAAGAAAGCCCCGGGGCCGGATAGGATCCTAAACGAACTACTAAAGAAGTATAGAGATTAACTAGCCCTAGTAGTCGTAGCGATCTTTAACGCCTGCCTATAGACCGGATACTACCCGATAGTATTTAAACAATCGACGATAGTAGTCCTACGTAAGCCGTAAAAGGAAGACTATATATAGGTAAAGTCGTACCGCCTGATTACGCTCCTTAATACTCTTAGGAAGGCGCTTAAGAAGCTAGTTATAACGAGACTCTCCGAGGCGGTAGAGAAATACTCCCTACTCCCGGACACCTAGATAGGTACGCGCCTATAGCGATCGACGCTATCCACGATAGAACTTATTACCTCTTAGGTAAAGGCTATCTAGTATAAGAATAGGGACAAGGTAGTATCCTTACTTAGTCTAGACATATCGGGAGCCTTCGACTACGTATTATACTCGCGGCTACTCTATATCCTAAGGTCGAAAGGACTCCCTAAGTAGCTTATTAACTTCGTACGGTCCTACCTCTAAAACCGTAGTACGTCGATCCTAGTCGGCTAGTATAAAAGCCTATTTTAAGTAGTCTATACTAGAATCCCGTAAGGCTTAACGCTAGTACCTATTCTATTCCTCTTCTTTATAGCGACGCTACTCACAGCCCTAGAATCCTAGAACTCCGCTACGAGCGGCTTCGTAGACGACACGAACATCCTAGCGTAGTCTTCCTCGACTAAGGAGAACTATAGGCTACTAGAAGAGAAGTACAAGATCTACGAGGACTAGGCTAGAAGGTATAGGGCTCGGTTTGCCCTAGAAAAGTACAATCTAATACACTTTACGTACCGGCTATAGTTTTATAACATATATACTTCTATCTAGATATAGGGGTATACGACTAACCCGGTAAATTAGCTTAGGATCCTCGGACTATAGGTAGACCCGGCGCTACGGTAGAGGAAGTACGTATAGGTAATAATACGGAAAGCTAAATAGAATATAGTATTATACTAGAGGCTTACTACGTCTATATAGGGGGCGGACTTTTAGTAGTCACGACTTCTATATACGGCTATTATACGGCCAGTCCTTACCTATAGTAGCTAAGTATAGTCCTTAGGCGAGAGGGCCTACCTATTAAAGGGACTCGTCGCGCCGCTAGCGAAGATCTAAAACTAATGCCTAAGGAAGGTCACCGGGGTATATAAGTCGATGCTAATAAGAATGCTTAAGTACGAGACCGCTATACCGCCGATCGACCTATATATCTAGGGACTACGGACCTCCTACTTAGGTAAGTCGGTATAGTACCTAGTATAGAAGGTCATCGCTAGTATAGTCGTAAGGGCCCGCGAATTAGTACTAGCGTATAAGGGTATTCGACCCGGAAACGAGCCGAACTACCGGGTAAGGGACGAATAGCTAGTAATATAATAGGAAGGTAAGAAAGCGTTTATAGAGCAACTATAGAAAGAGAGGTAGAACAACTAGGTTATAGGGTTTAGTAGACGCCCTTAGCTAGCGGGACAACCTAAGGAATAGTTAGCTACAAAATCCGCGGTTAAGTACCCCCCGAAGCTTATCTACTACCGCCTTACGAGGGTATAGAGTAGTATAGCAACCTAACTACGAAGCGAACACATCGGCCTCTAGGGGTACCTATTATAGAGAAAGGTTCTAGAATACACGAATACTAGCTGCCCCTACGGCTATTACTCCTAGAACGTACGGTACGTACTCCTCGTCTATCCGAGGTAGTCGCTAGGAAGGGGGGAGTAGATAGTAAAGGCGAGGAACCGGACGATTAGGGCACTTCTTAATAACGTTAAGGACCTACGGCGTATTACGACCTAGATACTAGAGAAGGGCTAGCTAGAATAGTACCGCCTAGTAGGAGTAGTATAGGAAGAGAGGATACGGCGTAGCGCGACGAGACCGGCTAGGAGCGGGGGCTAACGGGGTAGTAATATAGACTACGTACGTTCAGAGGGAAAGCTAATCTAGATAAGGAGTAGTCGGGGGCGGGAAGGGTTTTTACCTATTCGGGTTTCCCTTTATATTTAATAATAGATATATACCTATATAGGCCGGATAGGGTCCTAGAATAGGGGAATAACAAATCTATCTATCTATCTATCTATCTATTCAGCTCGACCTTCTTTGCTACTAAGAACTAAGCATTTATATAAGCACCTTAACTATTCTTAATAATTCTGTTCTTAATTCGAGCGCGGATTATCTATTCTATAACCGCTCGTAAGCTTAGGTATAACCGAATGTTCCGCGCCTACTACGGTTTATACGTAATCGTTATGATCTTCTAAGGAGGTATAACATTATATCTAATCTACTATATATAGCTAAAATCCTACGCTAGGACACCTTCTCGGTTAAAGAGCATTTTATTAAATATCTGTCTTTCCTTAGCCGAGAGAGCGATACTAACCTTAATACTAGCGAGCCTTTTAGGTATAATCCTCGAGCCGCGCTCGATACTAGAGAACTTTTTAATATAATACCTCCTATCGAACGGGCCTTACCCTACTAGTATTAGAGATTCCTAGTAAAGGGCCTTCCGCTTCTAATCTATATTACTATCTACTTTCGACTAAGGCCTCTCGTAAACGCTCGCGTTAATAGGTCTTTTCTTATTAGCTTTACGCTTATATATAGATAGATAGATTTGTCATTCCCCTGTTCTAGGACCCTATCCGGCCTATGCAGGTATATATCTATTGTTATGTACAAAGGGAAACCCGAATAGGTGAAAACCCTTCCCGCCCCCGACTACTCCTTGTCTAGATTAGCTTTCCCTCTGAACGTACGTAGTCCATGTCACTACCCCGTTAGCCCCCGCTCCTAGCCGGTCTCGTCGCGCTGCGTCGTGTCCTCTCTTCCTGCACTGCTCCTACTAGGCGGTACTGTTCTAGCCAGCCCTTCTCTAGTATCCAGTTCGTAATGCGCCGTAGGTCTTCAGCGTTGTTAAGAAGTGCCCCAATCGTCCGGTTCCTCGCCTTTGCCATCCACTCCCCCCTTCCTAGCGACCACCTCGGACAGACGAGGAGTGCGTGCCGTACGTTCTGGGAGCGATAGCCGCAGGGGCAGCTAGTATTCGTGTATCCTGGGACCTTCCTCCATGATAGGTACCCCTGGAGGCCGATGTGTTCGCTTCGCAGTTGGGTTGCTATGCTACTCTGTGCCCTCGTAAGGCGGTAGTGGATGAGCTTCGGGGGGTGCTTGACCGCGGATTTTGTAGCTGACCATTCCTTAGGTTGTCCCGCTGGCTGAGGGCGTCCACTATGCCCTACAACCTGGTTGTTCCACCTCTCTTTCCATAGTTGCTCTACAAACGATTTCTCACCTTCCCATTGTGTTGCTAGCTGTTCGTCCCTTGCCCGGTAGTTCGGCTCGTTTCCGGGTCGAATGCCCTTATGCGCTGGTACTGATTCGCGGGCCCTTGCGACTGCACTGGCGATGACCTTCTGTACTGGGTACTGTGCCGACTTGCCTAAGTAGGAGGTCCGTAGTCCCTGGATGTATAGGTCGATCGGCGGTATAGCGGTCTCGTGCTCAAGCATCCTCGTTGGTGTCGACTTATATGCCCCGGTGACCTTCCTTAGGCATTGGTTTTGGATCTTCGCTAGCGGCGCGACGAGTCCCTTCGATAGGCAGGCCCTCTCGCCTAAGGACCACACTTGGCTGCCATAGGTAAGGACTGGCCGTACAATAGCCGTATATAGAAGTCGTGACTGCCGGAAGTCCGCCCCCCATGTGGACGCAGTGAGCCTCTGGCATGATGCCATATTCTGTTCAGCTTTCCGTAATATTGCCTGTACGTGCTTCCTCCACCGTAGCGCCGGGTCCACCCATAGTCCGAGGATCCTGAGCTGATTTGCCGGGTTAGTCGTGTGCCCCTGTATCTGGATAGAAGCTTGCATATTGTGGAACCGTGGCCGGCGCGTAAAGTGTATCAGATTGTACTTTTCTGGGGCAAACCGAGCCCCGTGCCTCCTAGCCCAGTCCTCGCAGATCTTGTGCTTCTCTTCTAGTAGCCTACAGTTCTCCTCAGTCGAGGAAGACCACGCTAGGATGTTTGTGTCGTCTACGAAGCCGCTCGCAGCGGTGTTCTGGGATTCTAGGGCTGGGAGCAGCGTCGCTATAAAGAAGAGGAACAGAATAGGTGCTAGCGTTGAGCCTTGCGGGATTCCAGTGTGGACTGCTTGAAATGGGCTTCTGTACTGGCCGACCAGGATCGACGTACTGCGGTTTTGGAGGTAGGACCGTACGAAGTTGACAAGCCACTCAGGGAGTCCTTTCGACCTTAGGATGTAGAGAAGCCGCGGGTGTGACACGTAGTCGAAGGCTCCCGATATGTCTAGGCTAAGTAAGGAAGCCACCTTGTCCCTATTCTTATACCAGATGGCCTTTACCTGAGAGGTGATAAGTTCCATCGCGGATAGCGTCGATCGCTGTGGGCGCGCACCCATCTGGGTGTCCGGGAGTAGGGAGTGTTCCTCTGCCGCCTCGGAGAGTCTCGTTGCAACCAGCTTCTCAAGCGCCTTCCCAAGAGTGTTAAGGAGCGCAATTGGGCGGTACGACTTCACCTGCGTATAGTCTTCCTTCTGCGGCTTGCGTAGGACCACTGTCGTCGATTGTTTAAAAGCTATCGGGTGGTATCCGGTCTGTAGGCAGGCGTTGAAGATCGCTGCAACTGCTGGGGCTAGTTGATCTCTACACTTCTTTAGTAGCTCGTTTGGGATCCCATCCGGCCCCGGGGCTTTCTTCGCCGGCAACTTCCTCAGCACAGCGGTAACTTCTCCCTCGGACACCTCCTGTTGGACCGCGATGCTAGGGGCTAGGGGAGTAGAGCTGTTTATGTCGCTTAGATCAGCCTCGACTGGGGGTGGGAAGAACTTGCTAGCCAGTAGACGCGCCTTGGCCTCGGGGTCGCTAACCGGGCCACTAGGCGATTGTAGCGCTGGGATAGAGAAGGAGGGGCCCTGTGTAGGGTCCTGTCGGGCCCATTTCGCTAGCTTCCACATCCTCTCTGGCTTGCCGGCGATTTCTTCCACTGTGGCCCTCCAGCCGACTGCTTTCTCCCTCCGTATTATGGCTTTCTTCTGTTGGCATGCCTCCCTGTATACGTTCCAGGCCTCCTCGCTATGGCTGCTCGTCCACACCCGGCGGGCTCTCCTTGCTTCTCTTACTACCGCAGTGCACTCCGGCGTCCAGTATGGTTTGGACCATGTCGTTGGTTGGGCAAGCGGAACGTGAAGTGAGGTCGCTTTTCTTATTTCGTCTGTCAACCCCTGGACTGCTTCGTCTATCTCGTCTTTACTGTTGTATTGCTGCTGCGCGATCTGGACTAGCCTCTTGGAGTCATCGAGGTACGCCTGGATGTTGGCCCAGTGGGCCTTTCCCCAGTTTGGCTTAGGGGTTCTCGCTGGTGTGCGTTGTATCTGTGTCGCAATAGAGGTCCTGACTGGCATGTGGTCTGACGACGCCTCGAGTTCATGTTCGATCCCACAGTAGGTTACCGTGTGGTAGTGGCTATCTGAGATCCAGGAGAGGTCGATCGTGCCTTGGAGTCCCCCTCTCTTCCAGGTGCCCAGGTCCTTCGGGGTATTGAGGGCAATTGCGTTGCTCGCCATCAAGTCGAGTACTTCGTCGGCTATAGGGTGCGGCTGCATAAGGCTTTCCCAGGAAGGGTGGTGTATGTTGAAGTCTCCTACTACGATGTGGCACCCTTGTCTCTTGAGCGCACTGTCTAGGTGTCTGCAGACCCCTAGGTCGCGGCTAGACCTCGAGGCTGGCGGTTGCATGTATAGGTTGTGTATCCAGGTGCTACCCACGTGGAGGGAGGTAATATCGCCCCCGCCTTCTTCGTCTGCGTAGTACACTACCTCCCAGTCGGATTCTAGTATGTCCTTGCTGACATAGAAGCACGTGCGGGGTCTGCCGTCGCCTCGTAGGCATGTCGTGTAGCCTGGTGACTTGCAGGTCGTTGGTCTCTTATGGTGCGGGTTAATCCATGGCTCCTGGATTGCAAGGACGTGGTGGACGCGCGGGTCCGCCTCGTGTAGGAAATGGTTCTGGACTATATCCTTGCTATGGTTGACGTTATACTGGATGATGTTAAGCGTGTCGAGGCTAGTCATCGGCATCGACAATCATTTCCTCTGTATCGTCCTGTGTCCTACTGCCCTGTGCGTCCTGGTCTACGCCTATCGGCTGTGTACTAAAGGGGAGCCGGGCCTGGTTAAATTCCCTCGCCGCAGCTAGCAGAGCACGTGGCCTCCCGTACGCCCTAGGCTGCGCATCCTTTACATCGTTCTCGGCCCTAGGGCGCTTGTGCCCGACCGCCGCTAGTTGGTTCCGGTGTGGGCTAGCCTCACGGTCGCCGTAGAATCTTGGGGCGACGGTTCTGTTTGTGATTGCCTTGTTTTTCGCTAGTTTCCGCTGTGGGCATTCCGCACTATACGATGGGTGGTGCCCCGGACAGTTCGCGCACCGTCTCGTAGTCGATGTACAGTCCCTAGACATATGGTCTCCTGCACAGTTCGAGCAGGCCTGCTTGTTTGTGCACGTGTAGGTTTGGTGTCCATACTGTTGGCATTTGAAGCATTGGAGGACACGAAAGGATGAGGAGTGCTTTTCTACTGTCTTGAGGCTGTATTGCCAGACCAGGCCTTGTTCTATCGCTAGATCCGCCGCTTTCGCGTCTTGTAGCCATACTATTAGCGCCGAGGCCTTCTTGCCTTCTGGCCATTTCCTATGGAGCCAAGTCGCCTTCTGGATTGGAGAGTTAAGAGTGACCGGGTTGTCCTCTTGGAGAGCGCGTAGGTGACCCTGGTTGGTTGGGTCAAACTCCTTAGGCATGTCGTGGACTAGGATCGTGAATTGTTTCGTTGAGACCTTCGCTGATGCCGCAACCTTAGATGCCCACTGTGGCTGTGCCTCTAGGTGCCTCCTAGCAGTAGCAGAGCTAGTATAGATCTGTAGAGTGCCGTTAGACTGTTGGTTCACTGCGACCACCCCTGGTTGGTTAATTCGTTGGGCGAGCTCCTTGTTCGATAGCTTCGCAACTTCGGCCTGGTCTTCCTTTGCTGCAATGCGGATCGTAACTGCATCGTGCGTTGGGCGGGGGCCTGGTATCGATGCCGCGACCGATGCCCAGCTATGGGGGTGTTGATTCCGGGTGGCCTTGCTAATCGCCTGGGACGTCGTCCTCATTTCTTGTTGCCCTCGGTGATACGACAGTACAAGCGCCGTGCGTAGCTGAGTGATCATTACCTGTAGAGACCGGTAAGGGAGCTGATCGTTAGTTTCCATGCTTTTTGCGTCCTCTATAAGTTGCTGCCAGTTGTCTTGGGGGGGCTTCGCCTGTAGGGCCGTAGGCGCCGTTAGTACCGTAGCCTGGGCTGCCATTGCCTAGGAGTTGCCTAATGTAGCTAGGCACCTCCGCGGCGTTTGGAGCTGAAGAAACAGGGTGAAGAGAGCTTCAAGCTGTCCAGATTGAATGGGGTAGAACTCCCTCAGTCCTAGGGGCAGTGGCCTGCTTTTTATATCGTTGGAATGGCCTTGATTACGCTTATATATAGTAAACATATACGGTATCCTAATATCGGGTCTATATAACCCTACGTCTCGTTTCTAAGCCTACCTGTTAATCTAGCCCTATTTTAGGATCTCCGTACACTAGTCGCCCTATACGGAGTATATATTTATAATGACCTACTCTCCTAGAGCGTTAGTAGTCACCTTAGCGCTTAAGTATTAGCGGTTCCCGAGTAGTCCTAGCAATTTCTTCGAATACGGGCTAAGGTCGAGGACATTTTCTCTTTGTTATAATACGGGGCCGCGGTAGTTCTTAAAGTAGTCGAAGACAGTCGTGTCTATAGGCTTAGGTTTTAGCTTCGTTATACATTCTTGTCGATGTCGATACGCCGTATTATTAGAACACTTCGCCCCTAATATATTTGCTAAGGTCTCCCCGACTAGACTCGAAAAGCGGACTTGTTTTAAAACCGGACTTCTAATACTTATAGCGGGTTGACTACCGTAAATTAACCCGCGTTCGTATTTTTCGAGGACTATAGAAGTTCTTAAAGAGTTTTACACTTATTAGTAACTATAATAGCCGTGAACATTACACTTTTACCTTTCCTACTAGCGATTATTCCCTCCTATAATCTATCGTCGTAGTTACCGCCTGTTAGTCGTACCTTTCTATACTAAGGGCGGCTAAGGATCGTAGGCGAACCTAGATTAGCGGAGACAAATATATCGATCTAGTAGTATATACTAAATACCTAAGTATTAAGCTTTGAAATTACCCCCTTAAACTTCGCTCTTCTACCCGCTCCTCGAAAGGATAAGTAGGCGCTAGGTACGATAGGCAAGCCAAACTTATATACTATCCTCGGGCTAATAATGTTGACTTTAGATCTCTCGTTAAGTAGGGCTCGAGTCTAATCTTTACTAGTCCTAAGCTCGGCAACTACCTAAGGGCTAGGTACTATTACAAAATCGTCTAGTATACTAGAGAGACCGATCTTTTTAATGTTCTTATATAACTCGGCGGTAGGGACAGTATCCTTACTATATAACATCGTTAAGAACACACCTATAAAGCGAGCTTAACAATTATCCCGAAAGACTTCTTTATTAGCCTCTTCTCCCTCGTTTTTATAGGTAGCGACATAACTCGTACGGACTTTAGTCCCTTCTTAGCTAGCTAACTTACGGACGGTAGTAAGCTTAAACTATAGATTAGGGGTATTTACTACTCTCCTAAATAAGGAAGTCTTAAACTAGCGACTATACCGAAACTAGTCCCGGGCATTAACGTTTAGAAACGTAGTCTAAAGGATTTAATTAATCAAATAGGTCACTCCCTCCTCCTTAGTAACGGGCCTATCTCTAGTACCGTACTATCGGACGTAGTTATTAATCCTTATCGTCTTCGTATTCTATAGCCGTTTACGCTATACGAATAGGGTATTAATAGGCCCTACCGGCTATTCCGAGGGCGTAGGCCTTGACTTAGCTCGAGGCTTAGGTGTCCTTCTAAGAGTCTCCCCTAACGCTACCGTTAACTAGCTTCTACTAGCCCTAGAACCGGCGTCTCTAATTATCTCTACCTCCTACTAGTCGAGTTCTTCCTACCGGATCTCCTCTTCGAGTTCTCGTCGTATAGCTTTAGCGGCCTCGGCTCGTACTCTTAATGCCTATATACTAGACCTAGTTCGAGAATTCGGGTTCTTTATAATTCCTACGAGAGCTTTGCCTCGAGATTTGTTACTCTAGATTAGGTAGGCCTTAACCTTAATCTCGTCGTAGTTTATAATCCTACTCCCTTATAGAGCCGGTTCTTCTTCTTCCTTAAACTAGATCTAGTAACTACTAGCGGCCGTCGGTTACTAGCTAGATCTAGGATCTTAAGGGCCGTATTCTATAAGGTGTCGGTTATTAGGTAGAGGTTTAGAGTAGTTAGGAAGCTTTACGCTTAAGACACTAGTATAATCTCGACCTATCTATTGTTTCCGAAGTATAGGGATTTTTATGTCCTTATTAAATAGAATCGGGCTATAGTGTTCCTGAAACTACGGAAGTATATAAAGGAGCTTAGGTTTGCTATAGTCCCGTCGGAAGTTGAACTTAGGGGGATTTAGATCGGTCTTCTTTCCTAGGTACTACTAGTTATTTGTCGCTAAAAAGACATACCCTTATAAGATAAGGAATAGCATCGCGGGGCACCTATTAGCCTAATGTTCCGAACTGCTATAGTTATGACAGTACCTATTAAGCGCTTTAGACTACTCGCGGTTCTATATCTACGGGCGCTATATTAAGTAAACCTATAGTTTAGGCACGCGATCGGGGTTCTCTAGTTATATAGACCTTTGATTTTCACTAGGGTTAAAGGATCTAACCTCCGCCGCGCGACCTTATTAGTAAGCTCGAATACTTATTTCTACTATTTTCTAAATAAGGTTATCGTCGATAGTAGTAGAAATAGCTATTTTATTAACTATACTAATCTTAGGGATTAAGCGCGGTATCTACTTTATAACTAACCGATAAAGCTACGGTAAAGTAAGTAGAAAGTCCGTATATACGGCCTTCTATCCTTCTTTACTATTAGCGATACTTGTCGCCTCGTCTAGTATCTTTTAAAAGCGCCGAAACTTCTTAGGCTACTTCGGATAGAGCCTACATTTCTTATAAACTGCCTTAGTAACTGACTCTAGGAGCCCCTAAAGGAGAAGACGGCTACGGGAGCTATTATCGAGGTCTTCGGGATCAATTAGGTCACTAGAGGCTACGAAGAGACGGATAAACTCCTTTATATCCTATTCCTTAGGGCTTTTCCCTTACTCGGCCCGGACTATCTCTTCTAGATATTCTCGACTTCCTAATATAGAATAGGTATCGAATCTTGAAAATTTAGCTAAGAAGGACCTCCTAAAGGTGCTCCGCCTTACTTACTATCCCTCTAATCTTATTACTAAACGTCGGATAGTAGTCTCGTAGTTACGCTCGAAACGACCCTAGAAGTTGTCTTTCTTAATTAATAGCCTTAGTAGATACTCGTCTATAAGATCATTAAACCTCTCCTAGAATTTAGTAGCGTTCCTACTATTAAAGAGGGGGTTTTCCGAACTCCCTAGAGTAGGGAAGCGAGGTCCTACATTTTCTATAGTAATAGCAAGACGGCTAAACAAGGCTACTATCGCATCCAGACTATAGGGTATTCCTAACGTTATAGTGCCCTTATTTAAGTCATCCTCTTCTTAGTTATTTCGTCGTGCTTTTTCCTTACCCTTATTAGAGCTTAAAGCCTCCGGGGTATTGTCTTCGTCGCTATCCGAGTCTTCTATCCCTTCTAGGATTATGGCCTCCCTATAAGACCTATATACCTTTGTTAGACTTTCTAGTAACTCTTAGCTAGCTCTAATACTAGTAAACGACTCGAACCTCGATAAAGATATAACTAAAACTTATAACCTTATTCGTAACCGTAACCTTGCTCGTAACGTTATACTTACTTTACTTAATACTAAGAACCTTGACCTTAGGTGCCTTAATACCTTAAGATTTCGACTTCGAGTCGACCTTAACCTTAATTTTACTAAAATGTACTAATACTACTACCGGGTATATACTTAAACCCCTCCCTTATTAACTACTAGAATATAGACGACTAACTACCCTAGTAAGTAAGGGCGCGCCTAGTAACCCTAGGATAGCTTACGCGTAGGTATATATACTTGTTGGTCCGCGGGCCGTAAAATATATATAGTGATCCTAAAAGATAATAAATCTAAAAATTTTAGATTCCCGTATTTTCGCCTTATAGAGAGATTCTTTATAAATCCTACCTTCCTACTAAGGTCGCCTCCTAACTATATATATCTTAGTAGTACTCCTATACACCCCCGCTACGTAATTAACCGTTAAAGGTTAACGAGATTCGACGCGCAAATTTTAGGGTCTAAAGGGGCCCTTAGCTCGTTAATAATAGGTATCCGGTACGGACAGTTACTTTATACGTTCCTAAGTTACTCTTAATACGCGCTATCGAATACGGCGTATTAAGTAATAAAGGGTAATATATAAGGCAATCTATGACGGGTAGCCCGCGACCCCTTACTATAGCTACGTCGGCCCGGGTAAACCGCGGACCTTCCGTATCGGGTTAGCGCGGCTTAGCTTTACGTTATAACTTCGCCGCGCCTCGCGCTCCTCTTTCGTAGCTTTATAGAATAACAACTCTCTTATTCGGACCCTACCGTACGCGCGCCCTTATAGTTTGTTCTACTACCCTACCTAGATCGCGGATCTAGGTAAGGGACGCGTAATAATAGGAATAGATAGAACTATAGAACTCGAAGAACGCGTAGAGTCGTATTAGAATATAGAACACGGTAAGGCGTATAGCGCGTAAATGCCTAGAGGACGTAACGCGGCGACATTATTAGTAGGTAGTCGCGCGCTCGTAGATAGTTAGGAAACAGGCATCGTTACACCTCCCCCGAACCTAGATAATATAACTTTATAGACAAACGGCGGTATACTACCGCTACTAAAGCCTAAGAGTAAAGGTAAGTAGCGTATATCTCTTTTCCCCGACCTCTCCTCTTTTCCTTAGAGTTAGATATAGGACGACAACCGGCGGGTTATAGTAGACACCGGTGTCGCGCTATAATAGGAAATTAATAAAGCTTACTAGAAAGCCTTCGAGCGAGAAGAAGGTAGTAAGATTAACTTTATAGAACTATTCGAGTTTAAGCTCGAAGAGAACCTAGGCGACGACCTAGACGAGGTGTACCTATTACTCGACGAGGTAGAGTATATTCTCGTATCCGAATACTAGAATGTTATACTAGACAAACTTACGACCCTCGTATCCTAGTACCTAAAGACTACCTACGACTTCGTACTATAGGTAGTAAATATAGCGATTACTAAAGGTAGACAACTCGATATAATAGAGCGAGCTAATAACCTCTAGAACACCTAGTATACTACGCTATATACCGAGTATAACCGTATCTATAAGATACTACGAAGCGAGGAGGCTATAATATAGAAGATGGCCGTAGACCTAAAGAGTAAGAAGGATTATAACCTAGTAAAGTTGTAAGAGGTAGAGAAGAAGTATAGGGAGGCTAACAACCTATATAAGTAATTTAGCGAGATTTACGAAAAGGAGAAGAAGAAGGTATAGGATACCGAAGCTAAGAACTAGGCTCTGTAGAAGGAGGTTAACGATCTAAAGACTCGACTCTAAGCTACTAAAGACACTATATAGAATAGAGGTAGGGGCCGCTCTAGTCGCCGACCCTCCTATTCACCTCTACGCGAGACATTACCCGAGTAGCTAATACGTAAGTATCGTAAAGCTAATAGTAGAGGCGGCGGCGGCGGAGGCGGTAGTAACGATAATAATAACGGTAATAGTAATAACGACCGAGGACGTAATAGAAACCGTCTACGACCTAATAATAATAACAGTCGCGACTCTTAAGCGCGTAGTACCCGTATATAGACTCCCCTAACCGAACTTTTAGAACGCCTATTTACTATTAACCGTACTCTAATACGCGATATCGAGGTTAGTAAGGGCGTACCTAACCCGAAGTACTTTAAGAACGATAACGACCCTAACTTCGATAGTTAGTATAGTAGCGTGCTTCTTAAGCTAACTATAACTACTTTCCGCTCCGAGGTAGACGGCCTACGTTTTATTTATAGATAGATATAGGGTGACCCTTAGAGAAGTATTAAGCCGAGGATCCCTGTACCTAGACAATAATTATTTAACGAGTTCAAGACTAGTAAAGAACTACTAGATTAGATAACGCGCTAGTACGGTACCCGTAACGAAGGAACTAAGGCTATAGTTAATATTGCTACCTATAAGTAGGAGTAGGGCGAGACCTTTATTACCTTCTACGCTCGCTACTCGAAGCTACGTACTTAGATAGAGTAGACCGACGAGACTAAGCTAATACTATTTCGTAACCGCCTAAACCGTAAGTACTTTATTAAGACTTTCGGTAATAGGGAAGTAGATAGACGCTTATACGATATATAGGATGTTATTAAGAAATGTACGGTATTAGATAAGAGCTTCTACGAGACCGACCGACTATATCTATAGAAGGAGCGCCTACGTAGCAATCCTAATTCGAACAATAACGGCGTATAGGGCGGTAGTAATACCGTAGGCGCCGTAGCTACTAGTACGACCGCTATAATCGTTTAGCGACTACTATAATACGTAGGTATAAAGAAGAAGGAGGACCTACCGGTTCACTTATAGAACCTACCTTTATTAAACTATAAGTAGCGTAAGGACCTTAAGAAGTAGGGTAAGTACTACCGCTACCGTATAGGCTCGTACGTATTAACAAACCCCGAATACCTAATATATAGTTACGACGGCGACTACCGCCCTCTACGTCTACGAAATAACGCGAACGCTAACCTGAACCTTAGCTCCCTTACTACCGACCTATAGTAAAAGGGAAATAGCACGACCGCTACCTAAGCGTAGTAGATAGCGGTTAGTAACCGAACTTTCTAAGACAGAAAGAGTATAAGATTAAGAGACATAGAATATAAGAGACGGACTATAGTAAGGAGCTTAAGATATCGGTATATACACTAGATAAACAATAGCTAGCTATACACCCTTATATAGTATTACCCGTAATAATATAATATAAAAAGGATCGCGGCCTTATAGATTCTACCTCTACCTCTCTCTTTCTTAATTAGAAATTTATACGTAAATATATAACCCCCTTAATCCCTTTAACGAAGAACAGACGATTAATACTAGGAGATAGATCGGCTATAGCGCATCAGATTATATATATAGCCCTTATAGACGTAGTTATCGGCGGTTATTACGAGTAAATGCTATACTATATTACCGACCTCGAATACGACATTATCTTTAGACTACCGTAGCTCTCCGCGTACAACCCGATCATCTTCTAGGAAACTAGCGAGGTGGCGTTTAGATCTAACTACTACTTCGGTCACTATCTATATAACAAGATATTAATAATAGTACAATCTCTAAACTATATTAGTAGAACGAAATATAGACTAAAGCCCTTTACTAGCGAATTAGTAGGATTTATAGCCGGAGGGGCGGAGCTAAATATGTCCGCTCTAGAGGTAGATAAAGAGGTGGATTACTAGGAAGGCTCGTAGCGCGTATAGGAGATATACGCGTACCGGCCTAGGGCCGAGTACTTCTATATTATACCTACGGGGCGCGAGGATAACGATAATAACGATAATAGCCTCAAACTAAGCGCGATAGTAGCTAATGACCTAGATCAGTTCTTAAACAACCAGTTTAACTATAATCCTAAAGAGAAGCTCCCGCCTATATACTACGACATTATAGATACTTTCTTAGTAAAGGACTACGAGGGACTCCTACCTTACCGACTAGGCATCGACTACGAGATTTATATTAAACCCGGTAGACCTTAAGAACCGCTATATCGAAAGCTATATGGACTAGCCGAGAAGGAGAATAAAGCCGTTAAGAAATAGTTACTCAAATAGACTTTAGAAGGTAAGGTACGTAAGGCCGGTTAGAAAACAAGCTAGTCACCGGCACCGGTATTAGTAGTAAGAAAGCCTAGAGGAGGGCTACGAGTATATATTAACTACCGTAGGCTAAACGCTATTACTATTAAGAATCGCTATCCTATTCTATTAATATAGGAAACGCTTACCCGTATATACGGAGAGAAGTACTTTACGAAACTAGATATTATAGTAGCCTCTAATAAGTTACGTATCGCGGAAGGGCACGAGTAGCTAATAGCTTTCGTAATACGCTACGGTATATACGAATGCCTTATATTACCGTTCGGCCTCTATAACGGACCCGTAACCTTTTAGTTATATATTAATAAGGGTCTATAGGAACATCTAGATGACTTTATATTAGTATATCTAGATAACGTCCTTATCTTTAGCGACAGTCTAGAGGAACACGTCGAATACGTACGAAAGGTATTAATTAAGCTACGAGATACCGGGCTTACTATTAATATTAATAAGTCCGAGTTCTACTAGGAACGTATAAAATATCTAGGCCTTATTATTATACCCTAGGGCATCGAGATAGACCCGGAGAAATTAGAATGTATATAGACCTAGGAAGTACTAACTAATCTTAAGGATGTCTAAGCCTTCCTAGGATCCGCGAACTTCTACCGTAGGTTTATCGAGGCCTTCTCTCGTATTACATCCCTATTAACTAACCTAACGAAGTTAGATAGGCCTAGTAATTATAAGAACCGTAGAATCAACTAGACTAATAATTACTAGACGGCATTCGAGGCGTTAAAAGTAGCGTTTAGTAAGGCGGGTATACTAGTATACTATATACCGGGCAGGTAGACGGTTATCGAGACTAACTCCTTAGACTTTGTTAATATAGGTGTACTCTTACAATATGACGAGTAGGGAGTGTTATATCCTATAGCTTTCTATTCGAAGAAGCTAAGCCCCTAGGAGTATAATTACGTAATCTACGATAAGGAACTCCTCGCGATTATTAAAGCATTTAAAGAGTAGCGCCCGGAGCTTACTTACGAAGTAGACAACAACGGCGATCTAGTCAAAGTGTTTATAGACTATAAGAACCTTGAATATTTTATAACTACGAAGTAGCTAAATCGCCGATAAGCGCGATAGGTAGAATTTCTATTATAATTCAACTTCTAGATTATATACCGCCTAGGTATATAAGGAACGAAGCTAGATAGCCTAACGAGACGTAGCTAGGACTTTCCGTAGGGGGTAGACGATCCGAGAAATCAGTACTAGTATTAGATATTACTTCCGCTAGAGCGATTCCTTAAGATCGACTCTATACGAGCTACTATTAAAGATACGCCCGAAGAAGAAGAGACGACTCCCTATAAATCCTAAAGTAATCGAGTTCATTCTAGAACTAGAATAGGTACTATAAACATAGCTAGTACTAGCTTAGGAAGTATAGACTACGAATAAAGCCGAAGTCGAAGCTAAACTCGAGTACCGTATAACGACTACTTATATAGATAGATAGATAGATTATTCATTCGCCTGTTTTAGTACACTATAGCCTATGCAGGTCTCTCGCTATTTAGGTCTATTTGTGTAGGTAGGAAACCCGATTAACGGATGAAAACCTCCTCGTCTTTACCCTCCTCGTTCTTTCCTGTCTTGTCCTTTCGTTCTCCTTCCTTCAGGGTACGCTAGTGTTATAGTTATTACCCTATAACTACCTTGCCCGTAACCCTAGTAATGTCCTCCTCTCGATTCCCTTTCTCCCTTCTATTTCCCCGGCTCTTCTCTCTCTCTCCCTCCTCTCTATCCACCTTTCCGTTTCTACTACTAGGGAGAATTGCTCTAGGTAGTCCTCGTTAAGGATCCATCTTGTTACTCTCCTTATATCTTGTCTGTCCTAGATGATGGCCTAGTATTGCCTGTCTCTTGCCTTCGCCCTCTACTAGCTTCTCCCTTTTACCTACTTAGTACAGTTCAGCACTATGTGCTCCGGGTTTTAGGAGAGGTAGCCACAGGGGCAACGTTTGGAATCGTATCCTAGGACTCTTCTTTAGTGCAAGTATGCTCTTAGCCTAATGTACTTAGAGCGAATCTAGATAGCTATGCTTACTTCCGCCCTCTTCAGGTCTTTGTAGATAAGGTAGTTATACCTCCCGAAGGTCCTAGCCGCTAGTAGGGCTCCTAGCCTCACCGGTTTTTAGTTCTAACGCGTTTCCTATAGGTGACCTACGATCCTTTCTGCTTAGCTTTGCTTCTTTTTCCCTTTGTCCCCTGTGTTAGCTTGCTCCCTTAGAGCTTCTCTCTGTTCAAGGGCTACTAGGATTTCCTATAATGTTTTTAGGTCTGCTTCCTTCTATAGGATTATATGTGGCCGGTTAGGTCTTCTCCTCCTCTCCTACTAGGTTCTTATCCTTTGAGTAGCTACTTAGATGGTTCCCTAGGCTGGGTATGCTAATGTCTTCTCTACGTATTAACACCTTATGCCCTAGAGGTACTCCCTAATAGGGGCTGTACCTGATTCCATTTCTATTGTCCTATAAGGGGTTGACTTATATGCCCCTAGTACTCTCTTTAGGTAGGCTACCTACGCTCTGTTAAGGGGGTCCTCAATTCTCTTCGGGATGTGTTTTTCCGCTACCCAAATTGCTGCTCTATATAGCATTACGGGCTTGACAATAGCCTTGTATATAGTCTAGGCCTTTGTGAAGGTCGCCCCCTAGGTTAACGTAGTAAGTCTCTCGATTGATTGTCTATTAGTATCCGCTCTCGCTTACGCCTTCTTTACTTGTGGTCCCTAGCTAAGTTTCGGGTCTAGCTATATCCTAAGGACTCTAAGTTCCCGTATAGGATAGGTCTCGAACCCCTAGATTTTTACTAGTGCTACTAAGTTGTGTTTTGTCTTTGCCTTACTAAAATAGATAAGTTAGTACTTGTCCGGTGCGAATTTTGCCCTATGCTCTCTTGCCCACTTTTCGCATTGTCTATGTCTCTCCTCTAGGAGTGCGTAGTTTTCCTCTATAGACCCCGACTACGCTAGGATATTTGTGTCATCTACGAACCCCGATACTAAGGTGTTTACTATTTCTAGGAGTAGGGTCAGGTCGGCTATAAAGAGGAGGAACAGAATTGGGGAGAGTGTAGAGCCCTATGGGATGCCCGTGTTTACAATTAGGGTCTACGGGGCTTTAAAGGACCCTAGGAGGATCTGGGTTGTTCTGTCCTTAAGGAATGACTACATAAAGTGTACTATCTAGGCTAGGATGCTTTTTATTCTAAGGATATATAGGAGCCTTACGTAGGACACATTGTCGAAAGCCCCTAATATGTCTAGTGAAAGCAGTGAGGCTACCTTGTTGTTGCTATAGTGCTAGATGTGTCTGATTTGCTCTGTAATCAGTTCGACTGCTATGAGGGTAGATCTCTTTTGTCTCCCCCCTATTTACGTTACCGGGAGGAGGTTATGTTCTTCTACTATTCCGGTGAGCCTTATAGCCACGACCTTCTCTAGGAGCTTCCCTAGTGTGTTTAGTAACGCAATTGGTCTATATGACTTCAACTTAGTATAGTCTTCCTTTTAGGGTTTCCTTAGGACGTAAGTCAGTGATTGCCTAAAGGCCTTTAGGCAATACCCCTACTTTATATACTAGGTAAAGATTGGCGTAAGCACTAGAGTGATAAGGCTGCTACTAGCTTTTAGGTAATAGTTAGGGATCTTGTCTAGGCCTAGGGCTTTGTTGCCCTTTAGTTTCTTGATAATGTTTCCGATCTCTATAGTAGACACTTACTAGTTAGCCTCCCTTAGCGGAGGAATGTGTGTTCCTAGGATATTGCTTAGGTCTACCTCTACCTAAGTCCCGAAGAAGTAGTCTACGAATGCTTTCGCTTTCCCTATCGGAGTGGTTTACGTTTCCCCGTCTTGGTCCTATATTAAGGGAAACTAGGGCGGGGAGTTTCGTTCCTCGTCTAGTTTCCTAGCCTATTCTACTAGTCTCTAGATTTGTTCCGGGTGTTCTGTGATCATCCCTACAGTTGACCTCTACTCCTACGTCTTGTCTCTTCTGATCTACGCCTTCTTTGCTTTATACGCGTTGTTATAGACTTCCTAGTTTGCTTAGGTACGTAGTTACTCCTATCTCCTTCTTGCTCTCCTTGCCTCCTTGACTTTGGCTATGTACTCTAGTGTCTAGTATAGCTTCTAGTATAGCGACCATCTCTTCTTAGGTATATAGGCCTAGGCTGCCCTTTGTATAGCTTCTATTAGCTGCTCTACTGCTTGGTCAATCCCCTCCGTTATATATATATTGTTAATATTCACCTGTTCTAGTTCGCCTTCTAGCCGCTACTATACTAGTGTCCACTCGGCCTACTTCTAGCAGAGCCTCCTCTTAGGTTCCCTCTCCTCCTTAACTATAAGTTGGATGTCGGTTTGGATTGGATAGTAGTCTAATGAGAACTCTAGTTAGTTATTGACTATGTAGCTTTCTACCCGTCGTGTTAAGGCGTAGGACATAAAGTATAGGTCTAGCGTACTAGAACTGTTGTTTCTAGCCCAAGTTTCTGTTCCCTTTAGCGTGATCAAGTCCATTTAGGCTGTTTCTATCTGACTAATAAGCCTCCCTACTAAGAAGTAGTGTGCTAGGGTGAAGTCCGATCCCTACTTTAGGTAGTAGAGGTTGAAATCTCCTATTACGATGTTGTGGTTTTATTGGTCTATTTCTTCCGGGAGCCTTCCTAGCGTATATAGTTGTGTGCTGCTTCTAGACTCTAGAGGTAGGTTGTATACGCTATAGATTAGGACTTGGCCTTAAGTTGTTTTGAGCTGCACTATAGTAATATCCCTGTCGGTTCTCGGCTAGGCCTACTAGTCCTCTACTAGTACCTTCTTACTAACATAGATACAAGTTCGTAGGACTCCCTCGGTTCTGTTTATTACTACGTAGTATCTCGGGTCTCGTATAGTTAATAGAATCCTAGAGTATAGGTTGATCTATAGTTCCTATATTGCTATAATGTAGTGTTCCTCCGGGTCTAAGGCTTGTAGAAAGCTCCTTTGGACCTTGTCTTTACTTCTGTTCATATTATACTGAATGATTAATAGTCTGTTAGTGTAAGGCATTAGGACATGTTTGTGTCTAGGTCCGTTTAGTCTTGCTATTAGTCTTGCTATTGGTTTTCCCGTCCCTCCTCCTGTTCTTCCCTTTAGGGTTGGCTCCCTATCATTTAGTTAATTCTCATTTGTCTATTGCTCTACGCTACCTTATACAAGAACGTTAGTCTCCCTATTACTAGCACTATTTATAGCTCCTCTTATGGCCGGGGTCTCTTATTCGGGTAGGTGGTTCTCTCTAGTTGTTTCTGTTTACCTACTAGGAACCTAGTTAGTGTTGTTACCCTTGCTTCCCGCGCTCTCCACTAGGCTAATAGTCTAACTAGGTATTAGTTTGACTATGCCGGGTGTTTTCTCCTACATACTACGCATCTTGTGTCCTCCTTCCGTTTTTAGCACTCTTAGGTCGCGTGATTACTAGCACAGTATAAGTAGACTAGTGTAGCTTTACTATACTTTGGGGCAATATGTCCGTACTGTTGATAGTTAAAACATTGAAGGATTCTGTAGTTGCTCTAATAGATTTCTATATCTAGCCTCTCAAAGTCCTAGTATAACCTTTGGTCTAAGACCTTGTTCGCTTGCTCTAGTGTTGCAACCTATAAGATTAGCGAGGAGGCCCTCTTGCCCTCCTCTATCTTCTTCTTGACCTACGCTGTCTTTATGATCTATAGTCCTAGTGCTGTTACCTAGTTTTGCCTCTAGAGGTTTAGTATATCCCTTTGTGTGTCAAAGGTTCGTAGGACCCTATACGTAATTACTATATACTATTAATAGGAGACTTTCGCTATACTCCCGATCTTTAGTGTCCACTCCTTATTTATTTCGAGGGCCTTCTTGTCCTATACGTGTGCTATAAACAGCTTGACCCCTTTGTTGTCTACCCTTACCCCTACTATTCCCTTTACTCCGATCTTCTCGACTATCTCCCTCCCGGTCATCTTTCCTATCTCTTCCTTCTCTTTCTAGTCCGTAATATAGACTCGTAGTACTGTGCTTTAAGGGGGGGTAGGTTGGCTCGCGATTGTTGCCTAGGTCGTTAGGCCCTAGGTCTGTCTCGGGTCTCTTTAAGGGTTGTTTCTTACGTTTCGTGTTGCTACCTCGATTGCTATGTTAATCGTAGTGCTTGTTTGTCGTTTGAGCGCCTTTAGTCCCCCGAGCAGTTCGCTTATTACTCCTTTTAGTACTCTCTCCGGAAACCTCCCTTCTTCTACCGCTACTATCTCTTCCGCCTTCTTATAGAGCGTCCTCTACTCGTCTCCCCCTTGCTCTCGGTCGTCTACTGCCGTCGTCGTCGCCATTTTTCAATCCGTTAAGTAGGTCGCCTTAGATATATCTAAGCGACTATATAGCCTATATAAGAATCTATAAGAGAATATAAGAATGTCGTAAGCGCTATAAGCTAAGGCCGCCCGACTACTTATATAAGGGCGCGCGTATTATAGGGTCCGAACGAGATAGTTGTTATTCTACGAAGCTACGAAAGAGGAGCGCGAGGCGCGGCGAAGTTATAAAGCAAAGCTAAGCCGCGCTAACCCGATACGGAAGGTCCGCGGTTCAGCCGGGCCGACGTAGCTATAGTAGGGGGTCGCGGGCTACCCGTAATAGTATCCCCCCTCCTAAAACACGCCTTAGTCCTCTAAGCGTTATCTACCTTATAAGGCCACTTACCTATCGAGCTCTATAATCGCGCGAACGCCTAATTATCCTCTAGTGCCCTATTGTCATCCGATAACATCGTATTCGCTCTATTAAGACTATCCTCGACCGGCTTCCTTCGAGAAACATGTTGCCTAGTTAGCTAGCTTGCCCTAGACCTACGTCTGTCTTCGGCTAGTACTCGCGTATAATCCTTATAACCAAAGTTAGGTATTATTATAGGCTCTATAGGCTCTACTCGAGTATCGAATATATATAGAGCAGATTCTATTAGAGGTAAGGCTCGAGGCGACTTATTCGTAACGGTGTCTTTCGGAATGACCCTAATCGTATTAAGCCCGAGCACCTTAGTAGCTAGTAGGGACTAGTCAGATAGAGCTACGAAGCCTATAGGCGTAGACAACTCCGGCCGGTTATAGTAAAAGTCTATAATAGCGGCGGCCGCGTGTTTAAGTATGTCCTCTATAGGTTACTAGGTCTTACTATCCTCCTCGTTCTAATATCTAGCCTATTTCACCTTATACTATATATCTACCTTACGCTTATACCCCTTCTTCACCTTACCTACCCGCTTACGGGTATATATATTAAGGATCTTTCCTACCTCGTATATAGACGTAGGTACTACTACTATATCGGCTACTATATTAGCCTCGGTAGTGTTAGGTTCGATAGTTATCGGTAGTAGCGGCGCTAGATACTGACCTTTAAGTAGTAGAAAATCGGGGTGGTCGGCTCGTTATAGTAGTAAGGTGTAGAAGTAGTTATTAAGTCCTACTAGAGCGTCTAATAGTTTCAGTCGATAAGAGAGTCTAGCCGGTATGACTTCCGTAATCTAGTAAGGGCCGGCATATTTCCTATCTAGCTTCTTAGATAGTCGAGTCGTATAGATGTTCTTAGTGCTAAGATATATCTAATCACCTACCTTATAGTCTAGAGGAATGCTTCGGTAGCGGTTTGCTACTTCTACTTAGAGAGCTTATAACATTCGTATATTCTCTTAAAGGTGCTTATAAAGCTCGTAAATTCGACGTATAAAGGTTTCTACTAATCGCGTATCTAGTCGCTAGAGAGTGGTCAGTTGTTAGGAACCGCTATACGTTATCCTAACCGGGCTTAGATCTTTGTAATGATGTCTCTGACTCGTTGAGAAGGTAGTGGTCCCAAACAGTATATAGTGTATACTTAAAATGAGTTGAGCACGAGGCTCCTATCTACTTGCAAAGGAGCGTCGTCTATATAGTACTATGTCTTGGCGCGGTCACCTCGCTCACGAGTGACCTAAGTGACCCTGAGTCACCTCGTTCACGAGTGACCCAAGTGACTCCAATACACTGGCTGCCTAGTGATCTCCCCTCGTTCTTCGCTTGTCTGACAAATGAGCTTCTCCCACGTTTCAGACCGTAACACCATCCCCCTCCCCAGGATCGGTGTCCCAACGATCACGTGTCATGATGATATAAGCGAATGTCCCATCATTTTCATTCCTCAGCTTGTCCAAAATGTCTTCCTCCTCGTCATAGAAACGCGAACTTCGTGCCTCCCGCATCGAGCGACAGAATCACCTGGCCGAGTCCCCCTGCGAGAACTGTTGTTCGAAGTTGCGTCTGTGTTTCGTCATGCCTGGCTCCGACTCGCGGTGTTCCGAGTGTGTCCGTAGAGGTCGCGCCTGTGTCCGTACGTCGTGGGCCGCTATAGATCGGACCGAAGCATCTATAAAAAGAGAAATCGAGCTGGCGGAGCAACAACAGGAATCGCTCCTGCAGCAACTGGAGCAGGTCCGGGCGATCCTCACCAGGAAGCGCCAAGTACTCGAGCAGAACCGTGCCCGTGAAGAAGAAAAACTCCGCTGCTTGGATCGTGAGCTCGCCGCCGAGGGAGACGATACTCGGGTCGTCTACCTGTCCGCATCCGAGCTAGAGAAGAGCCTCCAAAGCGTCGGTGTAGCGTCCCCTTTCTCCTGGTCTGGTTTTTGTTCTAATCCTCCTCCCGAGGCGCCTTCGTAAGTCGTGTTCTAGTAGTCGTTTATCCGTGTCGTTGTGTTGACTTCTAGTCCTTAGGTCATCAAATCAAGAAGCCGCTGTTTGATGCCTTGTCGTCAGGTCGTTTCTGCTAAGCAGATTTCGAGAAGAAGTTCTCGCATTCCTGGTATGTCTTCTCTTCGCGAATCATTACGTTGAACTCGCGGCTAACTATATTCTTCTTCTTACAGTTTTTTGCAAAGTGGCCTTGCTCGCCACATACGTAGCAGGTGGAACCTTTGCTCTTCAGCCCCCTTCCTGTCCTACGATCCGTTACGTCCAATTCCATTGGGTCTCCGTAACTAGGGTCCTGACTTCTGGCCTTGAAGCCCCCTCTTCCGCTCGCGGCGGGTCTCTGGTATCCAGGCTGTACGTGTCGGTCGTACCTCAAATCCTGGAGCCTTTCGTCGATCTCCTTTGCTGCCTTGATCATCGCCCCTAGCGTCACAACGCTGGCGTTTCGGGATAGTTCGGCTTTAACGTTGTCCTTTAGCCCGAGGTAGAACTACGATCGCAATGCTGCGTCGTTCCATTCTAGGTCGGCGGCATATCCTTAGAATTCTGAGGCGTACAGCGCTACAGAAGTGGTCTGTCGAAGTTGTCGGATATGTCGGTCGGCGTATACCTCCTCATTCGGTATCCCGTATAGATCATCGAGTTTCGTCTCAAACTCGTCGTAGTCGTGGAAAATTTTTCGAGTTTCCGTCTTCGGTGTCCCCCCCTCACCCTGGTTGTAGAGCCAGTCCTTGAGGTATGGTCGGAATCCTCTAGCTGCTTTTCCTCGTAGGAAGGATGCGGCGTACAAGACCTTGCCGGCCTCGCCTTGAAACTGGTGTGCGTTAAAGTGAAGGTACAACTGAACCTGCAGTTGAAAAGCCTCCAGTTTGTCCTTGGTCCCGTCGAACGTCTCCGGCGTAGACACCTTAGGTGCACGGTAGTGGTCCTGTGAGTTCAGCATACTTATAGGAGCGTTGTTGTTCTTGCTGCTTCCTGTAATCGACATTTCGCTCATTCGTTCCGTAATGCCAGTTGACTGTGGCGTTCCTTGTCTTAACGGACTCCGGGTAGCGTCTCTCCCAGACATATGCAAAGGGCCCTGGTGGTGGTGCTCAAAGTTGTTAGGAACCGCTGTACGTTATCCTAACCGGGCTTGGATCTTTGTAATGATGTCTCTGACTCGTTGAGAAGGTAGTGGTCCTAAACAGTATATGGTGTATACTTAAAATGAGTTGAGCACGAGGCTCCTATCTACTTGCAAAGGAGCGTCGTCTATATAGTACTATGTCTTGGCGCGGTCACCTCGCTCACGAGTGACCTAAGTGACCCTGAGTCACCTCGTTCACGAGTGACCCAAGTGACTCCAATACACTGGCTGCCTAGTGATCTCCCCTCGTTCTTCGCTTGTCTGACAAATGAGCTTCTCCCACGTTTCAGACCGTAACACCATCCCCCTCCCCAGGATCGGTGTCCCAACGATTACGTGTCATGATGATATAAGCGAATGTCCCATCATTTTCATTCCTCAGCTTGTCCAAAATGTCTTCCTCCTCGTCATAGAAACGCGAACTTCGTGCCTCCCGCATCGAGCGACAGAATCACCTGGCCGAGTCCCCCTGCGAGAACTGTTGTTCGAAGTTGCGTCTGTGTTTCGTCATGCCTGGCTCCGACTCGCGGTGTTCCGAGTGTGTCCGTAGAGGTCGCGCCTGTGTCCGTACGTCGTGGGCCGCTATAGATCGGACCGAAGCATCCATAAAAAGAGAAATCGAGCTGGCGGAGCAACAATAGGAATCGCTCCTACAGCAACTGGAGCAGGTCCGGGCGATCCTCACCAGGAAGCGCCAAGTACTCGAGCAGAACCGTGCCCGTGAAGAAGAAAAACTCCGCTGCTTGGATCGTGAGCTCGCCGCCGAGGGAGACGATACTCGGGTCGTCCACCTGTCCGCATCCGAGCTGGAGAAGAGCCTCCAAAGCGTCGGTGTAGCGTCCCCTTTCTCCTGGTCTGGTTTTTGTTCTGATCCTCCTCCCGAGGCGCCTTCGTAAGTCGTGTTCCAGTAGTCGTTTATCCGTGTCGTTGTGTTGACTTCTAGTCCTTAGGTCATCAAATCAAGAAGCCGCTGTTTGATGCCTTGTCGTCAGGTCGTTTCTGCTAAGCAGATTTCGAGAAGAAGTTCTCGCATTCCTGGTATGTCTTCTCTTCGCGAATCATTGCGTTGAACTCGCGGCTAACCATATTCTTCTTCTTACAGTTTTTTGCAAAGTGGCCTTGCTCGCCACATACGTAGCAGGTGGAACCTTTGCTCTTCAGCCCCCTTCCTGTCCTACGATCCGTTACGTCCAATTCCATTGGGTCTCCGTAACTAGGGTCCTGACTTCTGGCCTTGAAGCCCCCTCTTCCGCTCGCGGCGGGTCTCTAGTATCCAGGCTGTACGTGTCGGTCGTACCTCAAATCCTGGAGCCTTTCGTCGATCTCCTTTGCTGCCTTGATCATCGCCCCTAGCGTCACAACGCTGGCGTTTCGGGATAGTTCGGCTTTAACGTTGTCCTTCAGCCCGAGGTAGAACTGCGATCGCAATGCTGCGTCGTTCCATTCTAGGTCGGCGGCATATCCTTAGAATTCTGAGGCGTACAGCGCTACAGAAGTGGTCTGTCGAAGTTGTCGGATATGTCGGTCGGCGTATACCTCCTCATTCGGTATCCCGTATAGATCATCGAGTTTCGTCTCAAACTCGTCGTAGTCGTGGAAAATTTTTCGAGTTTCCGTCTTCGGTGTCCCCCCCTCACCCTGGTTGTGGAGCCAGTCCTTGAGGTATGGTCGGAATCCTCTAGCTGCTTTTCCTCGTAGGAAGGATGCGGCGTACAAGACCTTGCCGGCCTCGCCTTGAAACTGGTGTGCGTTGAAGTGAAGGTACAACTGAACCTGCAGTTGAAAAGCCTCCAGTTTGTCCTTGGTCCCGTCGAACGTCTCCGGCGTAGACACCTTAGGTGCACGGTGGTGGTCCTGTGAGTTCAGCATACTCATAGGAGCGTTGTTGTTCTTGCTGCTTCCTGTAATCGACATTTCGCTCATTCGTTCCGTAATGCCAGTTGACTGTGGCGTTCCTTGTCTTGACGGACTCCGGGTAGCGTCTCTCCCAGACATATGCAAAGGGCCCTGGTGGTGGTGCTCAAAGTTGTTAGGAACCGCTGTACGTTATCCCAACCGGGCTTGGATCTTTGCAATGATGTCTCTGACTCGTTGAGAAGGTAGTGGTCCCAAACAGTATATAGTGTATACTTAAAATGAGTTGAGCACGAGGCTCCTATCTACTTGCAAAGGAGCGTCGTCTATATAGTACTATGTCTTGGCGCGGTCACCTCGCTCACGAGTGACCTAAGTGACCCTGAGTCACCTCGTTCACGAGTGACCCAAGTGACTCCAATACACTGGCTGCCTAGTGATCTCCCCTCGTTCTTCGCTTGTCTGACAAATGAGCTTCTCCCACGTTTCAGACCGTAACATCAGTCCTCCCTCCTTTCTAGCGTTCAGGTCAACTCGCTCTATAAACTTAGGGTTATAGCCTAAGGTAGCGTAGAACGGCGACATACTAGTAGTCTCGGACAGGTAATTGTTAATCGCGAACTAAGTAAGGCATAGCCATTCTGCCTAGTCATCCTATACCTTATTAGTAAATATACGAAGATACTGTTCTATCGCCTAGTCAGTACGTTCTGACTGTCTATTAGTTTCTAGGTAATACGAAGAACTTAGCTTACGATTTGTACGGAGCATCTTATAGTGTTTCTTCTAGAAGGTAGCAACCTACTACTTACTACGGTCTAATGTAATAGTGTTAGGAAACCCGCGCCGATAGAATATATGTTTAAGGAAAAGCCTTACCGCATTCTGTGCTTTTATTGCGCTAATAGGGATCAGCTCGACTTCCTTAGTAAGCCTATTAGTAACGGTCATAATGTTATTATAGACTATGCCGTTAAGAGTACTATCTAGGAGTCCGATAACGAAGTCGACTACAATATGTTTCTAAGGCCGATCTAGAATAGGAAGTGGCTATAATAATCCTAGTGGCTAGGAGTGTAGAGATTTTGTTATACGGTAGGTACGGTAATTCGCGGTATATCTACGTACGGATCTCGCTAATCTAGGCTAGTAGAATTTACGTACTACGAGTTTATAAGTACGAGCTCGTCCTAGATAGCCTACTACTAGAGCGTTATAGTTTATCTTAATTATCCTAGTCTATAAGGCTTAGTTATTTAGTACCTATAAGCTCTAGCCGTCGTATTGATTTCGAATATATAGTAGGTCGCTATCTACTTTATAGTGTACTAGGTAAATCTTCGCTCTCTATAGTAGTATAGGAGTGCGGTCTTTCTATAGGTCCTTAATCGCGGTCTTAAGCTCGTTATCGGTTACGTACGCCGTCGACATTCGATACTCGAGTTCGGCTTCCCGTTAACTTTTACGCGTCGCCGGTTGTTTAGTAGGCGCATCTCGTTCTATAGGTATGAACTCTTTAGCTTTAGGGTCTAGCTATACTAGTTCCTCTTCTTCCGGCGTATCTTCTACTATTGCCTATAGTAAGGCGATCTTAAGGAATCGCTTAGGAGGTAGCAATGTCTAATACTAATGCTAGTTCCGAGGGTCGTTCACCCCCTACGGAAGGTCCTAGCTACGTCTCGTTAGGCTGTCTAGCTTTGTACCTTAAAGTCCTAGACGGTATATTATCTTGAAGTTGAACTATAACAAGAACTTAGCCTAACGCGCTTATCGCTAATTTAGCTGCTTTGTCTTTATAAAGTATTCTAGGTTCTTATAGTCGGTATAAATCTTGTTATTATCTACTTCGTAGGCGAGCTCGGGTCTCTATTCCTTAAAAGCCTTGATAATAGCTAACAGTTCCTTATTATAGATTTCATAATTGCACTCCTATAGACTCAACTTCTTCGAGTAGAAGGCTATAGGATGTAGTACACCCTTCTCGTTATACTACGACAGCACGCCGGCGTTTATAAAATCTAAAGAATATGTCTCTACTACCGTTTTCCTACCTAGTACATAATATACGAGCATGCCGGTTTTGCTAAACGTAGCTTTCAAATTGTTAAAGGCTCGTTATTAATCTAGTGACTATTAAATCCTTCTGTTCTTGTGATTGCTTAGTCCGTCCGACTTGGTCAGGTTTATAAGAGGAGTAGCTATACGCGAAAATGCTTCGATGAACCGCCTATAGAAGTTAGTAAATCTAAGGAAGGCCTAGACATCCTTTAGGTTCTTAGGAGCTTCCTATATCTGAATATATTCGAGTTTCTCGGGGTCTATCTCGATACCGTTAGGGGTTATAATTAGCCTAAGATACCTTACCTTCTATTAGTAGAATTCGCTTTTGTCGATGTCTACTATAAGTCCTATATCGCGTAGCTTAGTAAGAACCTTCCGTACGTGTTTAATGTGCTCCTCTAAGGTGTCACTAAAGATAAGTACGTCATCTAGGTAGGCCGATATAAAGTCGTCTAGGTGTTCTTATAAGACCGTATTAATATATAATTAGAACGATGCTAGTCCGTTATATAAGCCGAATGGCAGCACTAGATACTCGTAGATGCCGTATCGTGTCGTAAACGCCGTTAACTACTCGTGCCCTTTAGCTATCCGTAACTTATTAAAGGCTACTATAATGTCTAGCTTCGTAAAGTACTTCTTACCGTATATACGGTTAAGCGTCTCTTATATCAAGGGAATCGGATACCGGTTCTTAATAGTAATCGCATTTAATCCTCTATAGTCGATGCAAACACGTAGCCCACCTCTAGGCTTACGTACTACTAGTACTAGTATAGGAGACTAGCTCGTCTTTTACCCTACTTTCCGTACCTTCCCTTTAGATGTTTGCTCGTCTAGCTATTTCTTAACTACCTCGTTCTCCTTCTTAGCTAGGCCGTACGGCTTACGGTATAGTGGCTCTTATAGACTATTAGGCTTAATATAAATCTCATGATCTACGCCTAGTCGGTAAGGTAGGAGTCCTTTATAATCCTTAGCTAAGAAAGCGTCCGTAATATCGTAGTATATCGGCGGCAACTTCTCCTTCGGGTTGTAATTAAACTGCTTGTTCAAGAATTAGTCCAGATTATTAGTAGCTATTGCACTTAGCTTAAGCTCTCCGTCGTCGCTCTTACGCCTAGTAGGCATAATGTAGAAGCACTTAGCCCTAGGCCGGTACGCGTACATTCCCTACGCGCGTTAAGAAACGCTCTAGTAGTCTACTTCTTCATCGTCTATGTCTTCTAGGTCATATAATAAGACGTTCAGCTCCGCCCCTCCTACTATAAAGCTCGCTACTTCTCTAGTAAAGGGCTCTAGTCCGTACCGTACTAGTGCCTACTTCTTCTTCTCGCGATAGTTTAGGGATTATACTATTATCGATGTCTTATTCTATAGATAGTGACTAAAGTAGTAATCCGATCTAAATGCCACCTCGCCTATCTCCTAGAAGATGTTTAGGTTGTGCGCTATAAGCTACGGTAGGCTAAAGACGATGTTATATTCGAGGTCGGTGATATAGTATAACATTTGCTCGTAATAATCGCTAATAACTACGTCTATAAGGGCCGCGTATGTAATCTGCCGTATAGTGGCCGTTCTATCTCCTAGTGTTAGTCGTCGGCTTTACGTCAAAGGGATCAGGGGTATTATATATTTGCGTATCAATTTCTAGTTAAGAAAGAGAGAGGTAGAAGTAGAATCTATAAGGCCTCGAGCCTTTCTATATTATATTATTACGGGTAACAATATATAAGGGTGTATAGCTAGCTATTGTTTATCTAGTACGTATACCGATATCTTAAGCTCCTTACTATAGTCTATTACCGTCTCTTACATTCCGTGTCTCTTAATCTTATACTCTTTCTGTCCTAGGAAGTTCGGGTAACCGCTATCTACTACGCTTAGGTAGCGGTCGTACTATTTCCCTACTACGGATCGGCGGCTAGGGAACTAAGGTTTGCGTTCGGATTTAGCGTAGTATTACGTAGACGCGGTAGGCGATAGTCGCTATCGTACCTATATATTAGGCATTTAGGGTTAGTCGATACGTAAGAACCTATACGGTAGCGGTAGTACTTACCCTACTTCTTAAGGTCTTCGCGCTACTTACGGTTAAGCGTAGGTAGGTTCTATAGATATGTCGGTAGATCCTCCTTCTTCTTAGTACTAGCGTACTATAGTAGGCGCTATACTAAGGCACCTACTACACCGGTAGCGGCACTAGTAACTACGTTACCGTTATTCTAGTTATTCTAGCCGCTATTGCCGTTCGAGTTGCTATTACTACGGGGGCGCTCCTTCTACGGGTATAGTCGATCTGTCTCGTAGAAGCTCTCGTCTAGTACGGTATACTCCTCGATAACGTCTTATATACTATCTAGGCGGCGGTCGACTTCGCGGTCGCCGAAGGTCTTAATAAAGTACTTACGGTTTAGTCGGTTACGGAACAGTATAAGCTCGGTCTTATCGGTCTATAATATCTAGGCGCGTAACTTCGAGTAGCGTATATAGAAGGCTATAAAGGTTTCGCCTTGTTCTTACTTATAGGTAGTAATGTTAACTATAGCCTTAGTTCCTTTATTATATATACTATATTAGCGTGTTATCTAATCTAATAACTCTTCTCTAGTCTTGAACTCGTTAAAGGACTGCTGTCTAGGTATAGGGATCCTCGGCTTAATGCTTCGCTAAGGATCACCTTACGTCTACCTATATACGAAGCGTAGACTATCTGCCTTAGTACGGAAGGTTACTATAGTTAGCTTTAGGAGAATACTACTATACTAGCTGTTGAAATTAGGGTTATTATCGTTCTTAAAGTGCTTAGGGTTAGGCACACCCTTACCGATCTCTATACCGCGAGTCAGGGTGCGGTTAATAGTAAAGAGACGTTCTAGAAGGTTAACTAGTAGTGTCTAGGTACGGGTATTACGTATTCTCGAGTCACGACTATTATTAGGTCCTAGTCGCGGACGGTCGTTATTACGTCCTCGGCTATTATTACTACGGTTATAGTCGTCTCTATCGTTATTACTACTACCGCTACCGCCACCTCTACTAGCAGCTTCGCGATACCTACGTAATAGCTACTCGAGTAAGGTCTCGCGTAGGCGGGAACGAGAGGGTCGGCGGCCTAAGCGGCCCCTGCCTCCGTTCTATATAGTGTCTCCTACCTTAAGCCGAGCCTTTAGGTTATCGACTTCTTGTTATAGGGCCTAGTTCTTTACCTTAGTATCTTATGCCTTCTTCTTCTCCTTCTCGTAGATCTCGCTAAACTGCTTATATAGGTTATTAGCTTCCTTATATTTCTTCTCTAGCTCTTATAACTTAGCTAGGTCGTAATCCTTCTTACTCTTAAGATCTGCTACTATTTTCTATATAATAAGCTCTCTACTTCGTAGCATCTTATAGATACGGTCGTATTTAGTATATAGCGTAGTATACTAGGTGTTCTAGAGGTCGTTAGCTCGCTCTATTATATCGAGTTGTCTACCCTTAGTAATCGCCGTATTAACTACTTATAGTACGAAGTCGTAGGTGGTCTTCGGGTGTTAGGATATAAGGGTCGTAAGGTTGTCTAGGGTAACATTCTAGTATTCGGATACGAGAATATGTTCTACCTCGTCGAGTAATAGATATACCTCGTCTAGGTCGCCGCCTAGGTTCTCTTCGAGCTTGAACTCGAACAGTTCTATAAAGTCAATCTTACTACCTTCTTCTCGCTCGAAGGCCTTCTAGTAAGCTTTATTAATCTCTTGTTATAGCGCGACACCGGTATCTACTATAACCCGCCGGTTATTGTCCTATATCTAACTCTAAGGGAAAGAGGAGAGGTCGGGGAAAAGAGATATACGCTACTTGCTTTTGCCCTTAGGCTTAGGTAGCGGTAGTATACCGCCGTTCGCTATTTATAAAGTTATGTTATCTAGGTTTAGGGGAGGCGTAACGGTGCCTATATCCTAACTGTCTACGAGCGCGCGACTACCTACTAATAATGTCGCTACGTTACGTTCTCTAGGCATCTACGCGCTATACGCCTTACCGTGTTCTATATTCTAATACGACTCTACGCGTTCTCGAGTTCTACGGTTCTGTCTATTCCTATTATTACGCGTCCCTTACCTAGATCCGCGATCTAGGTAGGGTAGTAGAACAAACTATAAGGGCGCGTATATTATAGGGTCTAAACGAGATAGTTGTTGTTCTACGAAGCTACGAAAGAGGAGCGCGAGGCGCGGCGAAGTTATAAAGTAAAGCCAAGCCGCGCTAACCCGATACGGAAGGTCCGCGGTTCAGCCGGGCCGACGTAGCTATAGTAGGGGGTCGCGGGCTACCCGTAACAACTTACGCCCTAGACTAAGAACTAAAGGCAGTAATTAAGATACTACGGAAAGATAGTACTATCCCTCTACTCTTATAGAAGGCGAAGATACACCCTACGTACTATAAGGTAGATAGTAATATATTATATATACGAAACTAGTACGATAGTTAGAGCCTATAGGTACCCGATAACTAGGCCCTACGGACTCGGCTTATTAGAATAAATTATGACGCTCTAGTAGTAGGACATCTAGGACGAGCTCGAACCTATAAACTCGTAGTACGAGAATTATATTAGCCTAGCTTAGTAATATTAGTATGTAGATATACCGCGAATTGCCGTATATACTCTACGACAAAATCTCTATACTCCTAGCCACCTAGATTATTACACCTACTTTTAGTACCGGACCGACCTTAGAGGTATATCGCGGTAGACTTCGTAGTCGGACTTCCTAATAGCACCCTTAATAGTATAACTGTCACGGCGGCACTTAGGGTAGTCTATTATCCGAAGTGAGCCTAGATAAGGCTCCGCTAGTATAAAGCTTACGAGCTTCACGACCTCGTCTTTTGCCTATTTAGGTAAGCCGGTAGCGCGGGTCTAAGCGGGCTACTTACGTAGCCGTAACAATAACCTATAACAAGATTATAACCGTAATAGATAGGCTAACGAAGGAAGTCGAGCTAATTCCGATCGGAGCGATATCTATATAGAATACGGCAAGAGTTTTCCTTAAGTATATATTCTCCCGGCGCGGATTTCCTAATACTATTACTTTAGACCGCGGTAAGTAATAGGTTACTACCTTCTAGAAGAAACTTTATAAGATGCTTCGTATAAGTCGTAAGCTAAGTTCTTTATACTACCTAGAAACTAATAGATAGTCGGAACGTACTAACTAAGTAATAGAACAGTATCTCCGTATATTTACTAACGAGGTATAAGATTACTAGGTAGAATAGCTTTGTCTAGCTTAGTTCGTAATCAATAACTACCTTTCTAAAACTACTAGTATGTCGCTATTCTACGCTACTTTAGGCTATAACCCTAAGTTTATAGAGCGCGTAGACCTAAGCGCTATAAAAGAGGGAGGACTAACTACTCTCTAGCGACTAGATACGCGATCGGCTAAAGCCTTTATACGCCGGATTTACGACCTTTATAAGCACCTTTAAGAAAACATACGGATGTTATAAGCTCTCTAAGCTAAAGTAGTAAACCGCTACCGAAGCATCCCGCTAGACTATAAAGTAGGCGACTAGGTATACCTAAGTACTAAGAATATCCGTACGACTCAACTATCTAAGAAGCTCGATAGAAGATATGCTAGCCCGTACTAGATTATAGAAGTTATACTAGCTAAGCTCTTATATAAACTAAGATTATCGGACGCTATAGTAGGACTCGATAACTACTTTTATACCTCGTTACTTTAGCGAGCCGATCATCCCGACTTCCTACTACTCGAAGGCTAGTATCTAGTACTACTACCGCCGATAACTATCGAGCCCGACACTACCGAAGCCAATGTAGTCGCTAATATAGTCGTAACACCTATATATATATATATAAGGTAGAGAAGATCTTAGATATATATACCCGTAAGCGAGTAGGTAAAGTAAAGAAGGGGTAGAAGCGTAAAGTAGACACTTAGTATAAGGTGAGATAGCTTAGATATTAGAATAAGGAGGATAGTAAGACCTAGTGACCGGCTAAGAACATATTCAAACACGCGGCCGCCGCTATTATAGACTTTTACTATAACCGGCCGGAGTTTTCTACGCCTATAGGCTTCGTAGCTCTATCTAATTAGGTCCCCCTAAGCATTTCTCGAAGGGAGCCGGTCGCGGATAGGCTAGTTATAGATAGACTAGATGTAGATGTGTTACTAGACAATAATAAGGCATTAGAGGATAATTAGACTTTCGTACGGTTATAGAGTAGCACGGGTAAGTAGCCGTATAAGATAGATAGGGCTTAGAGGACTAAGACGCGTTTTAAGAGGGAGGGTACTATTACGGGTAGCCCGCGACCCCTTACTATAGCTACGTCGGCCCGGGTGAACCGCGGACCTTCCGTATCGGGTTAGCGCGGCTTAGCTTTACGTTATAACTTCGCCGCGCCTCGCGCTCCTCTTTTATAGCTTCGTAGAATAATAACTCTCTTATTCGGACCCTACGGTACGCGCGCCCTTATACGATCGTTAAACTAGACGTATAGCTCTATCTATAGTACTTAGCTAGAGGAGAAGGTAAATTGATATAGAAATAGCCTTTATAAACCCTAAGATTAATAGACCTCTCTTTATTAGACCACCTAAAGGGGCTGAACTAATTAAGAAGAATATTTTAAACCTAGTTCTAGAGATTAAGAAAGGGTTATATAGATTGAAATAGTTAGCTAACCTCTAGTACTATAATATAAAAGAGACTCTTAAAGCTCTTAGCCTAAAGAGGACAGATTCTAATACTTACCTCTTTTAGGGAGAGGACGTTCTTATCCTCCTTTATATAGATAACTTCTAAATCTTTAGCAAATCTAAAAAGATTATTAAATAGGTATAGTATATATACGTATAGAAGTTAGGATAGGTAATAGAGAACGAGGAAGGACTAATATAGTATTCGATAGTATATAGTAGAATAGCTTTTAGTTATAAAGGTATCTATTAAGAACATATAGGCCGTAGGACAAGTATATAGGTGTAGGTGTGTTATGTAACTAGATCACGTGACTAGGGTTTGCTAGCCTATAGGCTAGTAAACATCCGGACACCTAGCATCTATAGATACTAATACCGGCGATACTATATATAGATACACGCTATCCTATTAGGTCCTTCTTTGTCTTTCGTATAATCCGCCGTCTTCTACTACTACGTAACTCGTACCTATTTAATAGTATCTCTTCCCTAGGATTAGAGACGTAGTCTCTTATACCTATATAGGGGGAATCTAGATCTCTAGCCCCTACTCCTTTTCTGACGCCTTAGCGGTTTTACCTACGTTTTACTCTACGACGACGATCTCTATAGTAGTCTCGTACTAACGCTATACTAGTATCTCTATTAAATAGGTACGAGTTACGTAGTAGTTGTTATAGTCTCCCTATAGAGTATATAGACGGTAGGGACAGAAGACCCTTAGAGTACTTAGGAGTCGTCAAGAAGTGAAAGTCTAGCTTAGTGTATAAGCGCTAAGAATTATATACCCCGTAATATTTACTACGGGACCTAGCCCTCCAAGTTCACTACTCTACTAAACCTTAATAGATTTACTTCGGCTCGTAACTATTTAACTTACGGCACTCCCGTAAGTACCCGCGACTACGCTAGACCCTAGAAGAAGCACGTAGAAGACTCGGAACGTAGGGTAGGTTAGAATAAGGTTTTGAGTAAAGCTACTAAGCGCGGCTTCGTACGGGTTAGCCCTATTAATAAGGGGATACGTACTTACGAGGGGCGCGTATAAGTATCTAGCCTTCCCTAGGCCTCTCTTACTTTCTTCGTCTTTCGTTTTGTGTAGCAATTATACTATACCCTTTATATCTACACTTCTTACCTATATTCTCGCTTTTACTCTTATATCTTATAGGCTAAGCTCTCGCCCTAATATTACGAAAGACTAACAAACCGTTAACTACTCGAGTTATTCTTATATAGGATTACGCTACCGATAGAGGTGTTAACCTCGACAACTAAGACACTCTATTCTACTTTAGTAAGTAGGCTAATATCCCCTTCTCGAACGCCGCTACCTTCGGTACCTAGGCAAACGCTAATACCGATACCGCCTACGCTCTTATTAACCGTACCGTCTCCTCTTTCCGCGAGACCGCCTAGTAGGTCGAGCAAGTAAACAACTAAGTAATATACCTTTAAGGTATTATAAACACCTTCTAGAACCTCGTACCGTACGCCGACGATAACCGCCGCTAGTATTTCTCTAAGAAGGTTAACGACCTAGACGAGTTCGACGGTAATAAGAGTAAGTTCGAGGCATTTAAGATATAGCTTACTATTAAGCTGTTAGCTAATGCCTACTACTTTCTATAAGAGAAGGACAGGGTTACGTACGTCTTCTCCCTCCTTCGGGGAGACGCCGCGGCTTAGGTATAATACTATATCGATAACGCTACGTAGACTATCGGCTACCCGGACGTCCTTACTTTAATATAGGACCTCCGTGCTACCTTTAGTGATCTAGACCGTAGAGCTACCGCCTAGAACGCTATCTATAACCTCCTCTAGAAGAACAAGAGCTTCGCCGAGTACCTCGCGGCCTTTAACCGCGATATCGGGTTTACCGGCTATAACGAAGAGACTAAGAAGAGTACTCTCCGCCGTGGCTTATTAGTAGAGCTTCTTCGAGCCCTCGAGGATAAGGACGTCGGTACTATAAGCTTCTATAAGCTCGTCGAGACCTACTAGCGCCTCGACTCTAATATAAAATATACCGCCTCTCTCCTCGCTTCCCGTTCTTAAGGTCGTTAGCCTCGTAGTCCCGGAAGCCACTTCGCTACTCTACTAGGCGCCGCCGCTCCTACGGCTCTCCCTCCCGTCTCTATAGGTAATACTATAGATCTTAGCGCTAGTACCGCCGTCCCTCGAGTCTAGGGCCTTGTTAACGGTAAGCTTACTCCCGAAGAGAAGCTTCGCCGTCGCTAGGCCGGACTCTATACCTACTACGGCGGTCTAGGCTATATTATAGTCAACTGTCCGTAGCTCGCTACCCGTAATACCCGTAACCCGGTTCGCGGCGCTATCGGCGCTATCGAGCCTACTCCTACTACTTCCGCTAAGTAGGAAAATGTCTAGGTCTTCCTTATCGACGCGGTAAAGACTAAGAATAACGTCTACCGAAAGTGAAGAGAGGAAAGAAGTTAAGGATCAATATAGTATAGCTAGACCTATACGACGAGACGGGTAAGGACTACGCTTATAAACCGTTCGTTACGAATGTAAATATCGGCTTAAAGAAACTCTCTTCTTCTAATCTCACTCTTATAGACACTAGCGTACTAGGCGAGTCTTTTATAGACTATAAACTCGCGACCTCTCTTAATCTCGAACCCTAGGAACTAAAGTACCCTCGTACCCTTAAACTTTTTAACGGTACGGAGACTACTACTAGTAAGATTACTTATGTTATACACACGTTAATCACCCTCGGAGGCAAGCGTATGTCAATTACTAGCTTCCTTACGTCCCTACCGCATTAGAAGTTTATCCTCGGCCTCCCCTAGTTTAGACGATACTAACCTATTATCGACTAGACTTCCCTTACTATTAGCTTCCCTCTAGAAGCTCCTCCGGTACCTCCGCCTTCTCCGCCGCCTTAGCGCGGTCCTAAGTATACTAAGATCTTCTAGGTAAACGCCGCTACCTTTACTACTACTACTAAGTAGCCTAAAGCTTAAGTCTTCGCCGCCTCTCTCCGCGATATCGACATCGCCCTCGAGAAGCTCGATAAGAAGCGTATACCTACCGACCCTACTATAAAGGTCCCTCCTTAGGCACACTATATCCTCTACGTATTCGATACTAAAGCCGTAGACGAGCTACCTCCTTATCGCCCTTACGACTATAAGATTAAGCTAGAAGAAGGTATAGAGACACCGTTCGGACCGCTATACTCTATATCCCGAGAAGAGCTTATCGTCCTTAAGAGATACCTCGAAGAGAACCTAAAGAAGGGATTTATTCGAGCGAGCCGTTCTAGCGCTAGTAGTCCCGTTATGTTTGTTAAGAAGCCCGGCGGTAGCCTACGCTTCTACGTAGACTACCGAGGCTTAAACGCTATTATAAAGAAGAACCGCTACCTAATACCGTTAATTTAGGAGACGCTCGAGCGCCTCTCTAAGGCTAAGTACTTTACTAAGCTCGATGTCATCGCTACGTTCAACAAGTTACGAATAGTAGAAGGACACGAGTATCTTATAGCCTTCCGTACTCGCTACGGGCTATTCGAGTCGCTCGTTATACCCTTCGGCGTTTATAACGGGCCTAGTACCTTCTAGAACTTTATTAACGACATTCTTTAGGAGTTCCTCGATCAGTTCTATACTACCTATATCGACGACATCCTAGTCTATAGCGAGACTAAGGAGGAGCACCGCGAGCACGTCTATAAGGTCCTTTAGAAGCTCGTAGACGCCGGCTTATAGCTCGATATCAACAAGTACGAGTTTAAGAAGACCGAAGTCAAGTTCCTTAGTTTAATCGTTACCGTAGACGGTATTAAGATAGACTAAGAGAAGATCGACGCTATCGTCGAATAGGATACTCCTACGAACGTTAAGGAGGTCTAGGGTTTCCTAGGCTTTACTAACTTCTACCGCCGCTTTATCTACGTATTCTCGGGCGTAGTACGCCCTTTAACGAAGCTCACGCGTAAGGGTAAGAAGTTTGCCTAGACCGACGAATACTAGGAGGCTTTTGACTTACTTAAAGCGAAGTTTATTAAGAATCCGCTTCTATAGCACTTCGATTTCGAACTAGAGACCCGTATAGAGACTAACGTATCCGACGGCGTAGTAGGCGGTGTCCTACTATAACGCCGCTCGCCTAAATCTCCCTAGTTACCTATCGCCTTCCTCTCTAAGAAGATAATAGCTACGGAGTATAACTACGAGATCTACGATAAGGAGCTTCTCGCTATCGTTAAAGCTTTTAAAGAGTAGCGCCCCGAGCTCGAAGGCTCTACTATACCCGTCTAAGTAAGCTCCGACTACAAGAACCTCGTCTACTTTATAAAGAGCAAGCTACTTAATCGTCGCTAGGCTCGCTAGAGCGAGTTCCTCTCCCGGTTTAACTTTATAATCTCGTATACGCCCGGTAAGGCTAACTCGATAGCCGACGCCCTTACCCGCCGCCCTAGTAACTCTCTAGTTAATCGAAGAGGGGGCTAGTAAATCGTAGAGCAATAAGTCATTAAAGAGTATAACCTCTCTTCCGAGCTTCGAGAGTACCTATCGAACGGCTAGCCTACGCTTGCCGCTTCCTTTACTACTCTCGTGCTCGCTCCTACCTACCTTAACGAGAGTAATAACGAATCCGAGCCTAAAGAATACGCCTCGGACGCTAAGGACTTGAACGACAATAAAGAGGGCTTAGTAACGACCGACGGCTTATCCGAGTTAGACTTTAAGGGGTTTAATAATAAGGAGCAACCTAAAGGCATTATAGCACGAGTACGAATAGCGTACGATACCGACCTAGACGCCTAAGAGTTAGTTTAGGCCCTTAAATCTAGCGCGAAGACATTCCCGGGTTTCTCGCTATCTAAGTACGAGCTCTAGGAAGGTGTTGTCTACTTCCGTAAGAAGCTTTACGTACCGTAGCCCGAAGGCTCTAATATCCGAGCTAAGATTCTTTAAATTGTCTACGACTCCGCCTCTAGGGGTTACCTAGGCGTAGCTAAGACCTATAAGCTCCTTACTAAGTATTACTAGTAGCCGTATTCCTAGAAGGACGTCCGTCGCTACGTACTAAACTACGCTACTTACCGAAGAGCTAAAGCTAACCGCTACCGCCCCTACGGTCTCTTATACCCTCTCCCGGCTCCTAATCGTCCGTAGAAGTATATTACTATAGACTTTATTACCGATCTTCCTTACGGTAAGACCTTTAGCGGCGTAAAGGCAAAGGCCCTTCTAGTAATTATAGACCGTTACTCTAAGGACCGGTATATAATCCCGTACTAGAGTATAACCGTAAAAGAGACTACTCGCTTATTCTACAAATTCGTCTAGCGCTTTTAAGGCCTCCCGGATAGCATCACCTCTAATAGAGGCTCCTAGTTCATCTCGTACTTCTAGAAGCGTCTATATACTATCCTAGGCATTAAGTATAACCTCTCGACCAGTTTTTAGCTATAGACCGACGGCTAGACCGAAACTACGAACGTTATCCTCGAGTAGGTCCTTCGTTACTTCGTCGACTACTACTAGAAGGATTGGCCTTAGTATATCCCTACGGTAGAGTTCGCTACTCGTAACTAGGACTCGGAGACTACTAGCTACTCTCCCTTCTATACTACGAGAGGTTACTACCCTCGTATAGGCATAGAACTAGAAGAACCTCTCCCGCCTACCGAAGACGTAAACGAGCAAGTAGCAGACGAGTTCGCTACTATACTCTTACAGATCTATAAAGAAGTTCACGACGAGATAGTGTACGTATAAGCAATCTACGAGGATCAAGCCAATCGTCGTCGCTAGCTAGCTCCCGACTACTAAGTAGGCGATATAGTCTACCTTAACTCTAAGAACATTAAGACGGACCGCCACTCTAAGAAGCTAAGCTAGAAGAACCTAGGTCCTTTTAAGATCACCGAGCGTATTAGTTTATACGCCTACCGTCTAGCTCTTCCTACGAATATAAAGATCTACGACGTCTTCTATCCCGTACGCCTTCGGCCGTCGGCTAAGGACCTATTCCCGAACTAAAACTAAGACATACTAGGTCCTCCCGATAAAGTAGAAGTCGACGAGCCGGTTAACCTACCGTCTAACGACTATACCGTCCGTAAGATCCGGGGAATCCGCGTAGAGCCTAACGACATTAAAGGGCTACCGCCGATTAAGTATAAAGTCGAATAGTAAGGTTGCCCTAAGTAGGATACCTTATAGGAGCCTATCTAATATATTATCTTCAATCGTTAAGCAATCGAAGAATACTACGCCCGTATAGACGGCCTAGAGGTTAATATCGGTAGGTTTTTTGAATCTAAGCTCTTCGACGGGGCTTACTAATAGTGTATCGACTATAATATTAGGCCTAGGCCTAGTACTAAAGCTAAATATCCTCGATATATAGAACTACTACGGCTTTGTAGGAACTTAGCTTTATTCGGGGGGGCTACTATTATAGTCTCCCTATAGAGTATATAGAAGGTAGGGATAGAAGACCCTTAGAGTGCTTAGAAGTCGTTAAGAAGTGAAATTCTAGCTTAGTATATAAGCGCTAAGAATTATATACCCCGTAATATTTACTACGGGACCTAGCCCTCCAAGTTCACTACTCTACTAAACCTTAATAGATTTACTTCGGCTCGTAACTATATAACTTACGGCACTCCTGCGAGTACCCGCGACTACGCTAGACCCTAGAAGGAGTACGTAGAAGACTCGGAACGTAGGGCAGGTTAGAATAAGGTTTTGAGCAAAGCTACTAAGCGCGGCTTCGTACGGGTTAGCCCTATTAATAAGGGGATACGTACTCGTGAGGGGCGTATATAAGTATCTAGCCTTCCCTAGGCCTCTCTTACTTTCTTCGTCTTTCGTTTTGTGTAGTAATTATACTATACCCTTTATATCTACACTTCGTACCTACATTCTCGCTTTTACTCTTATATCTTATAGGCTAGGCTCTCGCCCTAATAGTAGTAGAAGACGGCGGATTATACGAAAGACGAAGAAGGACCTAATAGGATAGCGTATATTACTAGATAGGTATAGTATATATATATATAGAAGTTAGGATAGGTAATAGGGAACGACGAAGGACTAATATAGTATTTAACGGTATATAGTAGAATAGCTTTTAGTTATTATTAAATAGGTACGAGTTACGTAGTAGTAGAAGACGGCGGATTATACAAAAGACGAAGAAGGACCTAATAGGATAGCGTGTATCTATATATAGATAGATAGATAGATTATTCATTCGCCTGTTTTAGTGCCCTATAGCCTATGCAGGTCTCTCGCTATTTAGGTCTATTTGTGTAGGTAGGAAACCCGATTAACGGATGAAAACCTCCTCGTCTTTGCCCTCCTCGTTCTTTCCTGTCTTGTCCTTTCGTTCTCCTTCCTTTAGGGTACGCTAGTGTCATAGTTGTTACCCTATGACTACCTTACCCGTAACCCTAGTAATGTCCTCCTCTCGATTCCCTTTCTCCCTTCTGTTTCCCCGGCTCTTCTCTCTCTCTCCCTCCTCTCTATCCACCTTTCCGTTTCTACTGCTAGGGAGAATTGCTCTAGGTAGTCCTCGTTAAGGATCCATCTTATCACTCTCCTTATATCTTGTCTGTCCTAGATGATGGCCTAGTATTGCCTGTCTCTTGCCTTCGCCCTCCACTGGCTTCTCCCTTTTACCCACTTAGTACAGTTCAGCACTATGTGCTCCGGGTTTTGGGATAGGTAGCCATAGGGGCAACGTTTGGAATCGTATCCTAGGACTCTTCTTTAGTGCAAGTATGCTCTTAGCCTAATGTGCTCAGAGCGAATCTAGATAGCTATGCTTGCTTCCGCCCTCTTCAGGTCTTTATAGATAAGGTAGTTATACCTCCCGAAGGTCCTGGCCGCTAGTAGGGCTCCTGGCCTCACCGGTTTTTGGTTCTAACGCGTTTCCTATAGGTGACCTACGATCCTTTCTGCTTGGCTTTGCTTCTTTTTCCCTTTGTCCCCTGTGTTAGCTTGCTCCCTCAGAGCTTCTCTCTGTTCAAGGGCTGCTAGGATTTCCTATGATGTTTTTAGGTCTACTTCCTTCTATAGGATCATATGTGGCCGGTTGGGTCTTCTCCTCCTCTCCTACTAGGTTCTTATCCTTTGAGTAGCTGCTTGGATGGTTCCCTAGGCTAGGTATGCTAATGTCTTCTCTACGTATTGACACCTTATACCCTGGAGGTACTCCCTGATAGGGGCTGTACCTGATTCCATTTCCATTGTCCTATGAGGGGTTGACTTGTATGCCCCTAGTACTCTCTTTAGGCAGGCTGCCTACGCTCTGTTAAGGGGGTCCTCAATTCTCTTCGGGATGTGTTTTTCCGCTGCCCAAATTGCTGCTCTATATAGCATTGCGGGCTTGACAATGGCCTTGTACATAGTCTAGGCCTTTGTGAAGGTCGCCCCCTAGGTTGACGTAGTGAGTCTCTCGATTAATTGTCTGTTAGTGTCCGCTCTCGCTTGCGCCTTCTTCACTTGTGGTCCCTAGCTAAGTTTCGGGTCTAGCTATATCCCAAGGACTCTAAGTTCCCTTATAGGATGGGTCTCGAACCCCTGGATTTTTACTAGTGCTGCCAAGTTGTGTTTTGTCTTTGCCTTACTAAAATAGATAAGTTGGTACTTGTCCGGTACGAATTTTGCCCTATGCTCTCTTGCCCACTTTTCGCATTGTCTATGTCTCTCCTCTAGGAGTGCGCAGTTTTCCTCTGTGGACCCCGACCACGCTAGGATATTTGTGTCATCTACGAACCCCGATGCTAAGGTGTTTACTGTTTCTAGGAGTAGGGTCAGGTCGGCCATAAAGAGGAGGAACAGAATTGGGGAGAGTGTAGAGCCTTGTGGGATGCCCGTGTTCGCAATTGGGGTCTACGGGGCTTTGAAGGACCCTAGGAGGATCTGGGTTGTTCTGTCCTTAAGGAATGACTACATAAAGTGTACTATCTAGGCTAGGATGCTTTTCATTCTAAGGATATATAGGAGCCTTACGTAGGACATATTGTCGAAAGCCCCTAATATGTCTAGTGAAAGCAGTGAGGCTACCTTGTTATTGCTATAGTGCCAGATGTGTCTGATTTGCTCTGTGATCAGTTCGACTGCTGTAAGGGTAGATCTCTTTTGTCTCCCCCCCATTTGCGTTGCCGGGAGGAGGTTGTGTTCTTCTACTATTCCGGTGAGCCTTATAGCTACGACCTTCTCTAGGAGCTTCCCTAGTATGTTTAGCAACGCAATTGGTCTGTATGACTTCAACTTGGTATAGTCTTCCTTTTAGGGTTTCCTTAGGACGCAAGTCAGTGATTGCCTAAAGGCCTTTAGGCAATACCCCTGCTTTATACACTAGGTAAAGATTGGCGCAAGCACTGGAGTGATAAGGCTGCTACTAGCTTTTAGGTAATAGTTAGGGATCTTGTCTAGGCCTAGGGCTTTGTTGCCCTTCAGTTTCTTGATAATGTTTCCGATCTCTATAGCAGACACTTGCTAGTTAGCCTCCCTTAGCGGAGGAATGTGTGTTCCTAGGATGTTGCTTAGGTCTGCCTCTACCTAAGTCCCGAAGAAGTGGTCTGCGAATGCTTTCGCTTTCCCTATCGGAGTGGTTTGCGTTTCCCCGTCTTGGTCCTGTATTAAGGGAAACTAGGGCGGGGAGTTTCGTTCCTCGTCTAGTTTCCTAGCCCATTCTGCTAGTCTCTAGATTTGTTCCGGGTGTTCTGTGATCATCCCTACAGTTGACCTCTACTCCTGCGTCTTGTCTCTTCTGATCTGCGCCTTCTTTGCTTTGCACGCGTTGTTATAGGCTTCCTAGTTTGCTTAGGTGCGTCGTTGCTCCCATCTCCTTCTTGCTCTCCTTGCCTCCTTGACTTTGGCTGTGCACTCTGGTGTCTAGTATAGCTTCTGGTATAGCGACCATCTCTTCTCAGGTATATAGGCCTGGGCTGCCCTTTATATAGCTTCTATTAGCTGCTCCACTGCTTGGTCAATCCCCTCCGTTGTGTGTATGTTGTCAATGTTCACCTGTTCTAGTTCGCCTTCTAGCCGCTGCTATACTAGTGTCCACTCGGCCTGCTTCTAGCAGAGCCTCCTCTCAGGTTCCCTCTCCTCCTCAACTATGAGTTGGATGTCGGTTTGGATTGGATAGTGGTCTGATGAGGACTCTAGTTGGTCATTGACTATACAGCTTTCTACCCGTCGTGTTAAGGCGTAGGACATAAAGTATAGGTCTAGCGTGCTAGAACTGTTGTTTCTAGCCCAAGTTTCTGTTCCCTTTGGCGTGATCAAGTCCATTTGGGCTGTTTCTATCTGACTAATGAGCCTCCCTGCTAAGAAGTAGTGTGCTAGGGTGAAGTCCGATCCCCACTTTGGGTAGTAGAGGTTGAAATCTCCTATCACGATGTTGTGGTTTTGTTGGTCCATTGCTTCCGGGAGCCTTCCTAGCGTGTGTAGTTATGTGCTGCTTCTGGACTCTGGAGGTAGGTTGTATACGCTATGGATTAGGACTTGGCCTTAAGTTGTTTTGAGCTGTACTATAGTAATATCCCTATCGGTTCTCGGCCAGGCCTGCCAGTCCTCTACTAGTACCTTCTTACTAACATAGATACAAGTTCGTGGGACTCCCTCGGTTCTGTTTATTACTACGTGGTATCTCGGGTCTCGCACAGTTAATGGAATCCTAGAGTGTGGGTTGATCCATAGTTCCTATATTGCTATAATGTAGTGTTCCTCCGGGTCTAAGGCTTGTAGAAAGCTCCTTTGGACCTTGTCTTTGCTTCTGTTCACATTATACTGAATGATTGATAGTCTGTTAGTATGAGGCATTAGGACATGTTTGTGTCTAGGTCCGTTTGGTCTTACTGTTGGTCTTGCTATTGGTTTTCCCGTCCCTCCTCCTGTTCTTCCCTTTGGGGTTGGCTCCCTATCATTTGGTTGATTCTCATTTGTCTATTGCTCTGCGCTACCTTGTACAAGAACGTTGGTCTCCCTATTGCTGGCACTATTTGTGGCTCCTCTTATAGCCGGGGTCTCTTATTCGGGTGGGTGGTTCTCTCTGGTTGTTTCTGTTCACCTACTAGGAACCTGGTTAGTATTGTTACCCTTGCTTCCCGCGCTCTCCACTGGGCTGATAGTCTAACTAGGCATTGGTTTGACCATGCCGGGTGTTTTCTCCTATATGCTACGCATCTTGTGTCCTCCTTCCGTTTTTGGCACTCTTGGGTCGCGTGATCACTAGCATAGTGTGAGCAGACTGGTGTGGCTTTGCTACACTTTGGGGCAATATGTCCGTACTGTTGACAGTTGAAACATTAAAGGATTCTGTGGTTGCTCTAATAGATTTCTACATCCAGCCTCTCAAAGTCCCAGTACAACCCTTAGTCTAAGACCTTGTTCGCTTGCTCTGGTGTTGCAACCCATAAGATCAGCGAGGAGGCCCTCTTGCCCTCCTCTATCTTCTTCTTAACCCACGCTGTCTTTGTAATCTGTAGTCCTAGTGCTGTTACCTGGTTTTGCCTCTAGAGGTTTGGTATATCCCTTTGTATGTTAAAGGTTCGTGGGACCCTATGCGCAATTACTATGTACTGTTGATAGGAGACTTTCGCTGTGCTCCCGATCTTCAGTGTCCACTCCTTGTTTATTTCGAGGGCCTTCTTGTCCTATACGTGTGCTATAAACAGCTTGACCCCTTTGTTGTCTGCCCTTGCCCCTACTATTCCCTTTACTCCGATCTTCTCGACTATCTCCCTCCCGGTCATCTTTCCTATCTCTTCCTTCTCTTTCTGGTCCGTAATATAGACTCGTAGTACTGTGCTTTGAGGGGGGGGTGGGTTGGCTCGCGATTGTTGCCCAGGTCGTTGGGCCCTAGGTCTGTCTCGGGTCTCTTTGAGGGTTGTTTCTTGCGTTTCGTGTTGCTGCCTCGATTGCCATGTTGATCGTAGTGCTTGTTTGTCGTTTGAGCGCCTTCAGTCCCCCGAGCAGTTCGCTTATTACTCCTTTCAGTGCTCTCTCCGGAAACCTCCCTTCTTCTGCCGCTACCATCTCTTCCGCCTTCTTGTAGAGCGTCCTCCACTCGTCTCCCCCTTACTCTCGGTCGTCTACTGCCGTCGTCGTCGCCATTTCCCGTCACGCTTCGTATATCAATTTAGGTGTTTATAATACCTTAAAGGTATATTGCTTCTGTATCTATATATAGTATCGCTAGTGTTAGTATAGGTAGATACTAGGTGTCTAGATATTTACTAGCCTATAGGCTAGTAAATCCTAGTCACGTGATCTAGTTATATAACACACCTATACCTATATACTTGACCTACGGCCTATATGTTCTTAACACTCCTACTTAGGCCACATAGTCTCCTACAATCCCTTTACGTAAGCTAGAGCTACCTTATAAAGTTTTAGAACTACTAGCTATTAAGGGGCTTTGTTAACCTATTAGTAGCTATGTCCTTTATATAGTAGTAGTCTACTATAATCTTCTTCTACTACTAGAGATGTCTGATATAGTTATATATAACATTAATATACTTTGACCTTTTATATATATAGGTGCCGAGCGGCGTCCTTACTATCCCTCGACATCGCAGGGGCCTTCGACAACGTCTCACACCAAAGGCTAATACATATCCTACAGCAGAAAGGCATCCCCCAGTGGGCAACGTCGTTCGTCTTCTCCTTTCTCCAGGAACGGACGACATACCTAGTCCTAGGAAGGTACACGTCCGACCCGGTGAAGGCAGAGACTGGAATACCTCAGGGATCTACTCTCTCCCCTATCCTGTTTCTAATATTTATGTCGGATCTAATCCCCCTACTCACCTCTCCGCAAACCTCAGCATCGGGGTTCGTAGACGATACAAACATCCTAGCCTGGTCAGACTCGACAGAAGAGAACTGTCGCCTCCTTGAAGATAGGCACAAGAAATGCGAGGAGTGGGCAAAGAAGCATGGTGCCCGGTTCGCCCCTGAAAAGTACCAACTTATACACTTCAGTAAAGCGAGAACACACCATAATATGAAGGCGGCGGTAAGAATCCAAGGCTACGAGACCAAGCCATCAGCGGAGCTACGAGTACTAGGGATCTGGCTCGACCCGAAGCTAAGCTGGAATGTACAGATTAAGAAAGCCCAGAGTCGAGCGCAAGTCAATGAAGCCTCGATAAAGAGGCTTACGGCATCTACATGGGGAGCAACATTCGACAAGGCAAGAGTAATGTATAAGGCGATCGTCAGACCAGCTATGTTGTACGGGGCACAGATTTGGGGAACAGGAGGCGCAGGCAAGCCGATCCCGAAACGGATAGAGCAACCCCTAAACAGGACACAGGCAGGCAACCTACGTAGGGTACTAGGCGCATACAAGACAACGTCAACAAGCACGGTAGAAATGGAGACAGGAATACCACCAATCGGCCAGTACATCCGGGGAATGAGAATTCAATACGCGGCAAAGACGACAGGTTACCTAGCACAAACCACGATCCAGGAGGCAAAGAATAAGATAGAAAGCCGCTACCGGAGAGGGGCAGGATATAGGACAAGCCAAAAAGAGGATGACCTTACGACCTTTACGGCCGTACAGGCAAGCACCGAATGGCTAGCACGAAAGGAGGAGGAGCGTAGGACTCGCCAGGCCGGCGGGAGCAAGGCTAAGACCCAAAACCTAGCGGAACAGATAGCGAGCTGCCTATGGGAGCAGGACTGGAAAAGGAAGCCCCCTAAGACAACAGGCCCGATAGCGCTCCGAGCCTTCCAGAGACACAATTACCAGCTATATAGGGACCTGACAAGGGCCGAAGCAAGCATAGCGATCCAAATCAGGTCCGAACACATTGGATTAAGGGCCTACCTGTTCAGAAGACGCGCACTAGACATCTATAGCCCAGCCTGCCAGTGTGGCTACCCATCGCAAAACCCAGAACATATGCTACTACGATGCCCGCAGTGGGCGAGAGGCAGGGGAAATTGGAGGCACCAAGCGGGAAGGAGAGACTACAAGTCAATTATTAGGGACAAAGGCAACATTCGCCGAATCTCTCGGTGGATACTACAGCAGGGATACCTCCAGCAGTTTAGCCTCGCGAGCGAGACGGAGGAGTGGATAGACAAGAGGCGGAAGCGAGGGGGGTTGCAGATAGGGTAGTCATCAGGGCAGGCCCATGACACTAGCGTACTCCTAACAAGGGAAATTTAAGACGACAACGAGGAGGAAAAGACAGGCGGGAAGGAGGAGGGGTTTTCACCAACACGGTTTCCCCTCTATATATACAAAAACAAGATAGCATAGCTGCATAGGCCAAAGGGCACTACAACAGCTTAATGAAATATCTATCTATCTATCTATATATAGGTGTTAAACAGGTACGGGTAGATAGTAGCGGAGTAGAGTAAGAGATCAATCTTCAACTGACTAATAGTACGAGTATGTAGCAATATATCAGGAACCAATATATTGATTATATAGGATGTCTATCTAAGCTAAAGGGGAGAGAAGGTATCTCCCTATAAGCTAAGTCATCGTAGATGCCTTAGGCTACTAGATCACTTCCTAATTGTTGACTCCCTTTAAGATACTATATCTTAACACTCCTACTCATCTCGTATAGGAGGTTATAGTCTGCTCACTTCCTGTCAATAGTACTTAGACCTTTTTATAACAGGTTTAGCTAGCTTATAAACCTCTAGAAGTATAGACTAGTCTTTGGTTTTATAAACCCGTCTATAACTATCTTAGAGGTTAGGGTGTACTTAATAGCAATAAGCCTCCTCTACTAAAGTTTCCTAACAGCGTTATAGGCAATGTTAATGTGCTTCGACTTGTCATGAATATGTACATCTTTTACTAGGGTAAGGGCAGCTTGATTGTCACCTCTGAATTAGACTAGTCTCAAATTTGATATAGTCTCCTAGTTTCTAGTAATTCTTAGTTGATAGGAACAGTCTCCTACTAACTCTAGACAATCTATTTCTCTTAGTAGTAAAGCTAGGAATTAGGACTACTTTGTATATACATTTATAGCTATATACTCAGCCTCTATTATAGATGTTGCTACAGACTTTTGCTTCTTACTTATCTAAGAAACTGGTGCCCTATAGAGGAAGAAGACATACCTAAGGATTGAGACTCTGTCTACTTTGTCAATTACATAATTAGAATCACAGTATCTAATAAGGTATCCTTTTCTAGACTTTAAGAACTGAAGTCCTAGATTAGGGTATGATCTTAGGTACCTAGTGATCTTCTTTAAAGCCTTTATATAGTAGGTAGATAGGTCACTCACAAATGAGCTCATCCTTCCTAGGGCAAAAGTAATGTCTAGCCTTATAATTGTTACTAGCTACATCTAAGTACTATTGATACTCTAGTACTCTACCTTGTTATACCTCTTATCTATATAGCTTGAAGGTTTAAGGGCCTTATAGCTATCTATAGGTAAGTGTGTAGGTGCTGCCTTCTTATAGTTTATTCCTATCTTAGCTAGGCTGTCCCTAATAAAGTGTCCTTAGTCAAGTTTTAGGATTCCTCTCTTCCTGTCCCTTATAACTCTTATACTAAGGATCTTTTCAGGTTCACCTAGATCTTTAATCTTAAAGATCTTGCCAAGTTCTCTTTTGAACTAGAGAACATCTATTAACTTTGGTATAGCAATTGGAATGTCATCTATATATATAAGGATTATGATCTCCCTCTTCTTATAGATAAGTAGGCATAGATCCACTTCTGACTATATGAATCCAATCTCTCTAAGCTTTAACACACAGAGTTAATTCCAATCTCTAGCTGCTTACTTAAGTCTATACAAGCTTTTAAGGATTTTGAACACTATGTTTAGTAGAAGCTCAACTCCTAGTAGTAGTAACATAAAGATGTCTTTATAGAGGGTACTTTCTGTAAATACATTGTTCACATCTACTTAGTGAAGATGAAGATCCTTCTTATATACAATAGCCATAAACACCCTAAGGGTGTCCTGTCTTACTATAGGTGCAAATGTCTCTATAAAGTCAACACTAAACTTCTATAAGAAGCCCCTTATAACTAGTCTAGCCTTGAACTTTTCAATAGCTCTACTAATGCTTCTCTTAATATCAAAGACCTATCTTAATGTAACTAGATTTGCTCCTTTTAGTAGAACAGAATTTTCCTAGGTGTTATTACTCTGTAGAGCATCTAGTTCCTTTTAGATTACTTCCTTCTAAAGATGTCCCTATTTCTTATTATTCATAGCATCCTTATAGGCTTTTGGAATTAGGACCTCTTGCTTATATATAATAGCTTCTATAGTTACTACAAAGGCCATTTCCTTAACTTCTTCTAGGAATTCGCTATCCTATAGTATTGAACTGTCTACTGATTGTATAGCTACAAAGAAAGCTTAGTGAAAAGCAGTAAGGTTCTCTAAGAGGTCTATTACTTCTCCTACTTTAGTAGTTAGTTCGGGCTTAGGGACTATAGATTTTAGGGCTTTCTGTTTCATGTTATAGCCCTTAACATCATAGTCAGCCTTTCTCTTTCTAAGGGATGATTTAGGGACCGTCACTTATAACCTAGTAACGTCTATTTCTTAGGGATCTAGGGAGCTTCTCTTAATTAGCTAATCGATTTTCTGAAATTCTCCTACGTTCTCCGGAGGTTAGTAAAGTTATATAAACAGCTTTCTCGGCTAAGCGACTTTAGGGCTCTTAATTGGCTAATCTATTTCGGGAGTGCTCTAATAGACGCCTAAATAGTAGGTAGATTGTCCTAAGGATACGTTCTTCCTCGGCCTTCCTAAGGGCTTCCTAGCTAGTATACTGCTTAGTAGATTCAATGTTAGAACATTAAGACCTATATTACCTCTAGGCTGGTCCTTAAAGAAGTCTATATATGTGTGTTGTTTAACAGCTCTTATGTCTAGTTCCTAAAAGAGCTAGGCTTTAGCTATATTTTTAATATACCTAATAAACACTGCTTCTTTACCCCTATTTATTAGCTTGTTACTTCTTGCCTATTAAGGTTAGGATCTTGTGTCTATATAGACAACAGCTTTGTATCCTTAAACTTTCAAATAGTTGATAGTCGGTTTGATACTATCAAAAGCCTTATCTAGTAAAACCTTGAACCTATCGTAATCTAGGCCATTTAGCAGTTTGTTCCTTATATAAGTTTAGACCTCTAGTGCTTTAGGCCAAAATTCAACCGGCATTTTAGCCTCTTTAAGCATTGCCCTTATAGAGTCCTCTAAGGTTTGTATTGACCTCTTAACTAGTCTATTCTGTAGAGAGTTATATGTCTTAGTCGGCTCGAGCCCAATCCCTAAATCCTTCTCCTACTACTTTACTAATATAATAAGTTCTTTTGTATTATTAAGTCTTACTACTTTTAGCTACGCTAATGATTTCCTCTCTACTTTGATCTTCTAGTTCTAGAGAGCAACTAGAGCATCTTCTCTTTTCCTAAGAGGAAAGGTCCACTTCTTCCTAGAGAAGTTGTTAACAATCTTAAGCTAGTATTTGAATCCTAATCTTGAGATTAGTAGTGGGCCATATATATTAATAGATATAAGGGCAAGTCTTTTAGGTCTTCTCTCTATAACTTTGCCTTTATACTTCTTTATCTTTGCTATTGAACATACTCTACACTAGTGAAAGCTATCCTTAGGGATAGGAATGGGTTCTTTTAAGTCTATTACCTTATAAAGATTCTAGAGCAAATTCTTCCTAAAGTGTACAAATCTTCTATACTAAAGCTCCTACTACTTTAGGTCGGTCTCTAATTAAGTAGTCATAGAGGCATTCTCTATTAGTAGTATATATAATAAGTAATATACCCGTTCTTGTAGGAGAGGAGAAATCTTATTAATATATAGAACCTCCCTAAGGAGCTTTGTCTAGACTATAGTCTTACTAGAGGGGGAAATAAGAGAAAATAATAGAGGTTGTACACCAAACTGCTTACTAAACTGGTTCTATAAAACCAGGTTCACTCCTAGCTTAGGTATAAGTAGGACATCTTCTAAAACAACTTTTCTACTAGCTCTCCTACTCATCTCTACATTCCTAATATAAGTGGCTAATAAAAACCTACCTCCTACTTTGATCCATTTCTTCCTTATTAAGGGAGTTATAGATCTAAAGAGGCAGCTTTAGTTAGTTATATAGGATAAAGTATAGGAGTTAAGTAACTACTCTAACGAGGGGAACTTGCCTTAGACTTCTATAGTTAAGTGAGCCACTTCATTATACTCATTATCATCAGACATTGTCTCTAGGGATGAGCTACATAAGTCACGTGACTCTTAGGCGGAAAAACCTTTTCTAGTCTTCTTTGCTTTAGAGGTATAAGACTAGACCTAGTTCTTCTAGAGTGACAGTATGTCAGAGCTAAGTTTCTTTACCATTTTCTTAAGTTCTTCTATAGAGGACTTCTCTCTTAGTGTCCTCCTTAAAGTGGGTAGTAGAGTTCTCTTCTTCTTAATATATGTTGTATTCTAGGAAGATAGTGGTTAGGAATGAGATCTAAGGACCTTTCTTGCCTTAGGCAAACTAGGGCAGTCCTTGATTAGATGATCCTTCTTATAGAGAAGGTAGGAGAGTGGTCTTGCTAGACCTAAGGGCTTGACCTAGGTAGCTACTATGCTATACTTAGCCTTAGAGGGATCTAACCTAGCTTCTTAAGCTTTAAGGATCTTTAAGGTCCTTTTATAATCCATCTTTAGCTAAGCTATAATAGTATCCCTAGCTATATAGTAGTTAGGTAGTAGTGAGCTTAAGAGCTAGGTCATCCTTATATTAGCTTTCCTATAATGCTGACCCTCTAGGTCAACATTAGCAATCCTTTTTCTAAGAGAAACTAGGTGTGTCTATATAGATCTAATAGTGAACTCTTTACTCATCTTAAAGGTCACAAATTGCTTTATAAGCTTATATATATAGGTTGGTAGCACCTAGCTATACTTGTTCTAGAGATACACCTACTTCTTAGTAGCTCTTCTAGATTTATATAAGCCCTTAAGCTCAAATTCATCTTCTTCTATAATCCTACTAAGGATACTAAAGTTGTACACTATATTATGTCTTGTCTATGTTAGCGTATTAAGGATCTCTTTAGTTATAGCCTCTTCTTAGAGTTTTAGAGTCTTGCCCTTAATGTTGTCAAAAGACACTTCTATTAGGTCATTAATTGTAAAGAATGCTAATTGGCTCTCTATCTTGTATCTCTAAAGGTTGAACTATCTCTTCCAATTGTCCCTCCTAAGAATTAGGATTTTGCCTCCCTTCTCCTCTATCTTCTCTTAGTATAAATCTATAATAAATTGGATGTAATGAAACAAGGTGTATATGTTCTAAGGTAGTAGCTCAGATCCTACTAAGGCTTCTAGTATAGAATAGGAAAGTTCGTAGGTGTGGATACTAAGGCCTGCCTAGTAAAGTAAAGAAGGAGCGGTGTAAGGTCTCGGGGCTAGGACATAGGTCTGTCTCTCCTAGTAGAGCTTCAAATGACTTACTTAAAGTCCTTCTTAATAGTATCTCGATACAGTTCTACCTATAGAGTATCTTTAAGGTATTGGCTTTAAGTAAGCCGTATAGAGTCCTTGTCTAGGTTACCTATTACTTAGTATCGAACTAAGCTCCTTAATAGGATAGACGGGGTAGACTTCTGATTCCTCGATGTTTTCTACTACGATAGTAAGGGATATAAGTAACCTATACTGATATAGGTTACTCTTATTCCTACACAAACTCGGGCTTATAACCTGTTAAATAGGTACGGGTAGATAGTAGCGGAGTGGAGTAAGAGATCAATCTTCAACTAACTAATAGCACGAGTATATAGTAATATATTAGGAACCAATATGTTGATTGTGTTAGATGTCTATCTAAGCTAAAGGGGAGAGAAGGTATCTCCCTACAAGCTAAGTCATTATAGATACCTTAGGCTGCCAGATCACTTCCTGATTATTAACTCCCTTTGAGATGCTACATCTTAATAATAGGCATCTTTAATAAGTGTTAAAGCGGCTTAGTTGTCACCTATAAGCTTGACTAGCCTTAGCTCGTTAATAGTGCCCTTGCTTACCCTTATACTCGGCTAGAAAGAGCTCTTTCCCACTAGTTCTAGGCACCCTATTTCCCTAAGGATAATAGTAAGAAATTGTGACTACTTTACGGCTACGTTTATAGCTATAAACTTAGCTTCTATTATTGATGTTATAACAGACTTCTGCTTCCTACTTATCTAGGACATTAGTGATCTATAAAGGAACTATACGTATCCTAGAATCAAGACTCTATCCACTTTGTCTATAGCGTAGTCAGAGTCCGAGTATCCCTAGAGATTGCCCCCTCCCTTTCTATATATAAGACCTAGGTCTAGGTACGACCGTAGGTATCGGGAGAGCTTCTTTAAAGCCTTTATATACTACTACGAGGGATCAGCAATATATAAGCTAATTCTTCTAAGGGAGAATACTAAGTCTAGCCTTGTTATTGTTATTAGCTACATCTATGTACTATTATAGCTCTAGTAATCCTATTTGTTACACCTCTTATCTATAGGAGCCGTAGGTACTAAATGCTTATAGCTCTCTATAGGTAAGTAGGTTGGCGTAGCCTTCTCTCTAGCTATGTTCATCTTAGCTAAGTTAGCGTAGATATAGTGTCCTTAATTAAGCTTCAAAGTGCCTTAGGACCTGTCTCTTATAATTCTTATTCTAAGGATCTTTGTAGGTTTACTAAGATCTTTAATCTTAAACACTTTTCTAAGCTTAGCCTTAAACTACTAAACATCTAATAGCTTCGGAGCTATAATAGGTATGTCATCTATATAGGTAAGGACTATAAGGTCTCTATCCGTATAGATAAGTAGGCATAGATCTACCTAGGACTAGGTGAATCTAATCTTCTCTAGCTTTGTAATATAGAGCTTGTTCTAGTCTCTAGCTACTTGCTTAAGCCTATAAAGGCTTCGTAGGACCTTGAACACTATGTTTAGAGGTGCTTTAACTCCTAGGGGTGGGATTATATAGATGTCTTTAAGAAGGCTACTTTAGGTAAAAGCATTATTTATATCTACTAGGTACATCTCGAGATCTCTCTTACACACTACTGCTATAAATACTCGGAGAGTATTATGTCTAATAGTAGGTATAAAGGTCTCTTCGAAGTCAACCCTATATTTCTATAAAAACCCTCTTATAACTAGTCTTGCCTTAAACTTCTTAATAGCTCTACTAATTATTCTTTTCACATCAAAGACCTACCTAGAAGTAATTAGATTCGTACCCTTTAGCGGTACAACTGCTTCCTAGGTATTATTGCTTACTAAGGTAATAAGTTCGTTCTCGATTACCTCTTTCTATATATATCCCTATTCGGGGTCTCCTACGGCTACCTTATAGGACTTTAGGATTAGCACTCTCTACTAATAGGCTATAGCCTACCTAATAGTAGCAAATGTATGTTCTTCTACGTCGTTTAGAATCTCCTCTACCTAGCTTATTATAGGGTCTAGATAGAACATCTAGGCAATAAGAGCCTTATAGTGTTTAGCCTTATACTCTTTAGAGTTATTATCTCCGTCCCCCCTTAACCTCTTGTTACCTATAACCTGAGGTGGCGCTAGGTGTTTAGATAGGTCGAACTAAACGACATCTTCTTTTTCTTTTATTAGAGTACCCTAATCTCTAAACTTCTAGTATTCCCTAATGTCCTTTAGAGGAGGGGGAAGTTATATAAATAGCGGTTACTATAGTGTTAATGACTTAGGTAGGTTCTGTATAGATCCACCGTTATCGGCCTTCGATAGTATTAAAACCGCCTTAATATTTTCTCCTAGCCTTCGTAACGGTGTCTCTAATAATCCCCTATCGGAAGATTTCGCCCTAAAGGGCTTCCTCCTAATAGGATTACGCTATAGTACTCGACTCGGCTAGTTAGTAAAGGTGATACTAAGATCTATATCTACCCCCTTCTTATTCTTAAACTAGTCGACGTGACTATACGCTTTTATAGCTCTTATATCGGGATCCTAGAACAGCTATTGTTTTGTAGTGTTTTCTAAGTAGCCTATAAACACGGCTTCTTTCCCTCGGTCTATTAACTTGTCTCTCCTTAAGAATTAAGGTTAGGCTCTTAGGTCTATATAGACTATAGCTTTATATCCCTAGACGCGGAAATAGTCGACTGACGGTACTTAGCTAGTAAAGGCTTCTTCTAGTAAAAGAGTAATACTATTAATGATCGGACTATCAGGTAGTCTATTTCTAATTATAGTCTATACTTATAAAGCTTCTAGCTAGAACTTAACTAGTATACTAGAGTCTTTAAGTATAGCCCGGACTATGTTCTTAGAGGCTTAAATTGACCTTTCTATAGGTCTATTTTAAAGAGAGTTGTAGGCATTAGTTGTGTCTATCTAAGTACTAAACTCCTTCTTCTACTCTTTTAGTAAGGCGAGAATTTCCTTTATACTATCACTACGGATCGTAGATAGAAAGCACCTTGACTACCGTTCTGCCTAGACCTTCTAATCCCGTAGGGCTATAGGAGCGTCGCTCCTAGCCTTTAAAGGGATTCCCACTTCTTCCTAGAGAAGTTGTCTACAATCTCAAGCCAATATTCATATCCTAGCCTAGAGACTACGCCCTGAAAAGGCCTATAGATGTCAATAGAGATAAGGACTAGCCTTTCTCCTTTTCTCTCTATAGTAGGTCCCTTAAACTTCCTTATATTAGTAAGGGAGCATACCTTATAACTTAGGTGTTTAGAAGGAATAGGGATAGGATCTTTCTTATTAGTAACTCTATAAAGGTTTCTTAGTAGTCCCTTACTAAGGTGTATATATCTTCTATACTATAGCTCCTACTAATCTTCGGACTTAGTATTAGCTATAGCGGTGCCGTCACGTTCTTAAGAGAGTATACTAGTATACTATAGCTCAAGAATTTCCGAGATCGAGTAGATAAACGGTACTCCTCCTCGAAGTTTAGTCTAGATAACGGGTTTACTAGATAAGGATTTTAGGGTGAAACTAGGTAGTTAGATAGCAAACTATTAGCTAAACTGATTCTACGAAACAAGACTAACTCTAAGGCTAGGAACAAACAGGACATTTTCTAAGACAATTTGCTTTCTAGAAGGACTACCTATTACTACACTTCCTATATATATAGCTTGGGACGGATCATTGACGGAATCATCGATCTCTGCGCCAAAACACGACACATTCGAAAGCTCTTATCAAGGCCATTCCAACGATATAAAAAGCAGGCCACTGCCCCTAGGACTGAGGGAGTTCTACCCCATTCAATCTGGACAGCTTGAAGCTCTCTTCACCCTGTTTCTTCAGCTCCAAACGCCGCGGAGGTGCCTAGCTACATTAGGCAACTCCTAGGCAATGGCAGCCTAGGCTACGGTACTAACGGCGCCTACGGCCCTACAGGCGAAGCCCCCCTAAGACAACTGGCAGCAACTTATAGAGGACGCAAAAAGCATAGAAACTAACGATCAGCTCCCTTACCGGTCTCTACAGGTAATGATCACTTAGCTACGCACGGCGCTTGTACTGTCGTATCACCGAGGGCAACAAGAAATGAGGACGACGTCCTAGGCGATTAGCAAGGCCACCCGGAATCAACACCCCTATAGCTGGGCATCGGTCGCGGCATCGATACCAGGCCCCCGCCCAACGCACGATGCAGTTACGATCCGCATTGCAGCAAAGGAAGACCAGGCCGAAGTTGCGAAGCTATCGAACAAGGAGCTCGCCTAACGAATTAACCAACCAGGGGTGGTCGCAGTGAACCAACAGTCTAACGGCACCCTACAGATCTATACTAGCTCTGCTACTGCTAGGAGGCACCTAGAGGCACAGCCACAGTGGGCATCTAAGGTTGCGGCATCAGCGAAGGTCTCAACGAAACAATTCACGATCCTAGTCCACGACATGCCTAAGGAGTTTGACCTAACTAACCAGGGTCACCTACGCGCTCTCCAAGAGGACAACCCGGTCACTCTTAACTCTCCAATCCAGAAGGCGACTTGGCTCCATAGGAAATGGCCAGAAGGCAAGAAGGCCTCGGCGCTAATAGTATAGCTACAAGACGCGAAAGCGGCGGATCTAGCGATAGAACAAGGCCTGGTCTAGCAATACAGCCTCAAGACAGTAGAAAAGCACTCCTCATCCTTTCGTGTCCTCCAATGCTTCAAATGCCAACAGTATAGACACCAAACCTACACGTGCACAAACAAGCAGGCCTGCTCGAACTGTGTAGGAGACCATATGTCTAGGGACTGTACATCGACTACGAGACGGTGCGCGAACTGTCCGGGGCACCACCCATCGTATAGTGCGGAATGCCCATAGCGGAAACTAGCGAAAAACAAGGCAATCACAAACAGAACCGTCGCCCCAAGATTCTACGGCGACCGTGAGGCTAGCCCACACCGGAACCAACTAGCGGCGGTCGGGCACAAGCGCCCTAGGGCCGAGAACGATGTAAAGGATGCGCAGCCTAGGGCGTACGGGAGGCCACGTGCTCTGCTAGCTGCGGCGAGGGAATCTAACCAGGCCCGGCTCCCCTTTAGTACACAGCCGATAGGCGTAGACCAGGACGCACAGCGCAGTAGGACACAGGACGATACAGAGGAAATGATTGTCGATGCCGATGACTAGCCTCGACACGCTTAGCATCATCCAGTATAACGTCAACCATAGCAAGGATATAGTCCAGAACCATTTCCTACACGAGGCGGACCCGCGCGTCCACCACGTCCTTGCAATCTAGGAGCCATGGATTAACCCGCACTATAAGAGACCAACGACCTGCAAGTCACTAGGCTACACGACATGCCTACGAGGCGACGGCAGACCCCGCACGTGCTTCTATGTCAGCAAGGACATACTAGAATCCGACTGGGAGGTAGTGTACTACGTAGACGAAGAAGGCGGGGGCGATATTACCTCCCTCCACGTGGGTAGCACCTGGATACACAACCTATACATACAACCGCTAGCCTCGAGGTCTAGCCGCGACCTAGGGGTCTGCAGACACCTAGACAGTACGCTCAAGAGACAAGGGTGCCACATCGTAGTAGGAGACTTCAACATACACCACCCTTCCTGGGAAAGCCTTATGCAGCCGCACCCTATAGCCGACGAAGTACTCGACTTGATGGCGAGCAACGCAATTGCCCTCAATACCCCGAAGGACCTGGGCACCTGGAAGAGAGGGGGACTCCAAGGCACGATCGACCTCTCCTGGATCTCAGATAGCCACTACCACACGGTAACCTACTGTGGGATCGAACATGAACTCGAGGCGTCGTCAGACCACATGCCAGTCAGGACCTCTATTGCGACACAGATACAACGCACACCAGCGAGAACCCCTAAGCCAAACTGGGGAAAGGCCCACTGGGCCAACATCCAGGCGTACCTCGATGACTCCAAGAGGCTAGTCCAGATCGCGTAGTAGCAATACAACAGTAAAGACGAGATAGACGAAGCAGTCCAGGGGTTGACAGACGAAATAAGAAAAGCGACCTCACTCCACGTTCCGCTTGCCCAACCAACGACATGGTCCAAACCATACTGGACGCCGGAGTGCACTGCGGTAGTAAGAGAAGCAAGGAGAGCCCGCCGGGTGTGGACGAGCAGCCATAGCGAGGAGGCCTGGAACGTATACAGGGAGGCATGCCAACAGAAGAAAGCCATAATACGGAGGGAGAAAGCAGTCGGCTGGAGGGCCACAGTGGAAGAAATCGCCGGCAAGCCAGAGAGGATGTGGAAGCTAGCGAAATGGGCCCGACAGGACCCTACACAGGGCCCCTCCTTCTCTATCCCAGCGCTACAATCGCCTAGTGGCCCGGTTAGCGACCCCGAGGCCAAGGCGCGTCTACTGGCTAGCAAGTTCTTCCCACCCCCAGTCGAGGCTGATCTAAGCGACATAAACAGCTCTACTCCCCTAGCCCCTAGCATCGCGGTCCAACAGGAGGTGTCCGAGGGAGAAGTTACCGCTGTGCTGAGGAAGTTGCCGGCGAAGAAAGCCCCGGGGCCGGATGGGATCCCAAACGAGCTACTAAAGAAGTGTAGAGATCAACTAGCCCCAGCAGTTGCAGCGATCTTCAACGCCTGCCTACAGACCGGATACCACCCGATAGCTTTTAAACAATCGACGACAGTGGTCCTACGCAAGCCGCAGAAGGAAGACTATACGCAGGTGAAGTCGTACCGCCCAATTGCGCTCCTTAACACTCTTGGGAAGGCGCTTGAGAAGCTGGTTGCAACGAGACTCTCCGAGGCGGCAGAGGAACACTCCCTACTCCCGGACACCCAGATGGGTGCGCGCCCACAGCGATCGACGCTATCCGCGATGGAACTTATCACCTCTCAGGTAAAGGCCATCTGGTATAAGAATAGGGACAAGGTGGCTTCCTTACTTAGCCTAGACATATCGGGAGCCTTCGACTACGTGTCACACCCGCGGCTTCTCTACATCCTAAGGTCGAAAGGACTCCCTGAGTGGCTTGTCAACTTCGTACGGTCCTACCTCCAAAACCGCAGTACGTCGATCCTGGTCGGCCAGTACAGAAGCCCATTTCAAGCAGTCCACACTGGAATCCCGCAAGGCTCAACGCTAGCACCTATTCTGTTCCTCTTCTTTATAGCGACGCTGCTCCCAGCCCTAGAATCCCAGAACACCGCTGCGAGCGGCTTCGTAGACGACACAAACATCCTAGCGTGGTCTTCCTCGACTGAGGAGAACTGTAGGCTACTAGAAGAGAAGCACAAGATCTGCGAGGACTGGGCTAGGAGGCACGGGGCTCGGTTTGCCCCAGAAAAGTACAATCTGATACACTTTACGCGCCGGCCACGGTTCCACAATATGCAAGCTTCTATCCAGATACAGGGGCACACGACTAACCCGGCAAATCAGCTCAGGATCCTCGGACTATGGGTGGACCCGGCGCTACGGTGGAGGAAGCACGTACAGGCAATATTACGGAAAGCTGAACAGAATATGGCATCATGCCAGAGGCTCACTGCGTCCACATGGGGGGCGGACTTCCGGCAGTCACGACTTCTATATACGGCTATTGTACGGCCAGTCCTTACCTATGGCAGCCAAGTGTGGTCCTTAGGCGAGAGGGCCTGCCTATCGAAGGGACTCGTCGCGCCGCTAGCGAAGATCCAAAACCAATGCCTAAGGAAGGTCACCGGGGCATATAAGTCGACACCAACGAGGATGCTTGAGCACGAGACCGCTATACCGCCGATCGACCTATACATCCAGGGACTACGGACCTCCTACTTAGGCAAGTCGGCACAGTACCCAGTACAGAAGGTCATCGCCAGTGCAGTCGCAAGGGCCCGCGAATCAGTACCAGCGCATAAGGGCATTCGACCCGGAAACGAGCCGAACTACCGGGCAAGGGACGAACAGCTAGCAACACAATGGGAAGGTGAGAAATCGTTTGTAGAGCAACTATGGAAAGAGAGGTGGAACAACCAGGTTGTAGGGCATAGTGGACGCCCTCAGCCAGCGGGACAACCTAAGGAATGGTCAGCTACAAAATCCGCGGTCAAGCACCCCCCGAAGCTCATCCACTACCGCCTTACGAGGGCACAGAGTAGCATAGCAACCCAACTGCGAAGCGAACACATCGGCCTCCAGGGGTACCTATCATGGAGGAAGGTCCCAGGATACACGAATACTAGCTGCCCCTGCGGCTATCGCTCCCAGAACGTACGGCACGCACTCCTCGTCTGTCCGAGGTGGTCGCTAGGAAGGGGGGAGTGGATGGCAAAGGCGAGGAACCGGACGATTGGGGCACTTCTTAACAACGCTGAAGACCTACGGCGCATTACGAACTGGATACTAGAGAAGGGCTGGCTAGAACAGTACCGCCTAGTAGGAGCAGTGCAGGAAGAGAGGACACGACGCAGCGCGACGAGACCGGCTAGGAGCGGGGGCTAACGGGGTAGTGACATGGACTACGTACGTTTAGAGGGAAAGCTAATCTAGACAAGGAGTAGTCGGGGGCGGGAAGGGTTTTCACCTATTCGGGTTTCCCTTTGTACATAACAATAGATATATACCTACATAGGCCGGATAGGGTCCTAGAACAGGGGAATGACAAATCTATCTATCTATCTATATATAGCTTGTAGATAGCCACCCCTAACCTTGATCTACTTCCTCTTTTAAAGAGGCTTTAGTATCCTAAATAGTAAATCTTAGTCAGTTATATATAATGAAGTACGAGAGTTAAGTAACTACTTAGACGAGGGGTACTTACCTTTAGCTTCTATAGTAGAATAGGCAACCTTATTAACATCATTATCTTCTAATAGTATCTTAGAGTCTAATACGTCTTTCTAGGTCGTATAGGCCCTTATAGGCTTCTTACTAGAGGAGGCCTTTAGCTTACGGCTCTCCTTTATCTACTTTATAAGGTCCGTTATTACCTTAAGGACGTCACGAAGATTTAGTAATAATGACCTCCTACGAGGTAGTAACGGTTATCTCTTAGTAGAGTAGGTAACCCTAGCTAGTTTGTCCTTATTCCTAACAGTATACTAAGCTATAGAAAGGTATAGGTACTTGCTTATAAAATAGTCACTACCGTAGAGATAGTACGTAAGCTTGCCCTAGAAACCCTTCTTAGCGAATATAGCTATCCCTTAATAAATTATTGATTCTTGCTTCTCCCTAAGAATTATAAGAATGTCTTATAGTAAGAGATTCACCTAGGTATCAATTGTATCGCGAATTGAGCTAAATAAGTCTAGTAGAGCTACTAAGAGTTACTAGATCTTTCTGTCCTTAGTCTTAATGTCTTAGAACTAAGGCGAGATTGAAATAGCCCTCCTTATAATTGAGCTAAGCTCCTACTAGGCGTCATCTATTAACTGGTCCTCTGTTATTACGAAATTGGTATATTACTAAAGCAAACTTCTTCTAGTAGTAAGAAGTCTTCTCTTATATTTAGCTTTAGCCTATTCCTATAACTCCTTCGTATACCGGATCTCGTATATTATCTTTTAATTATCTGTCGACAGATAGATATATATCTTATAAAGGGCCATTATATTGTGCCGTCTATACGATACCTTCCTTATCGCTTAATCTAAAGGAAGGGATGACTCCGATAATGTAGAGGGTGTCGCTATAGATAGGGTTGTAGCGGGAATGTCCGTAATGATGTCTTCGAGGACCTAGTCAACCTGCTTTGATACTAGGTATATTCTTATCAGCTTGAACTATGTTTCGTAGTTCTCTCTTATTAGAACAGGTGCTACTCTCTTTCTTAAGAACCTAGTCTCGTTCTCTATTTTTTTGTAAGTTAAGGGACAGGTTGGCTGCCCTTAGGTAGAAGGATGTATTAGGTCGTACGCGATCGGATCGAAATAGGATAAACCGAATGCGAGGTTAATAGCGGAGAGGATAGCTATCCGCCGGGAAGAGGAGGAAAGTCGAAGGATCGTGTTAGTACTAAGACACTGTAGCGTAACTCTCTTAGTAGAGGGAGTTTCTAAGACACTACGGCTCTCTTAGAATAAACAGTTAGTCGATACGAACGCGATGTCCGGAGAGCGACTCTTCTTAGTAAGCTCGCCTACTTGTCTAAGGTATTAGTATAGGCTCTCTAACTCGGAGTCTAACAGTGCCTTACTAGGCTCTTTTACGTCTTATATATACCTATAGCACGGCTATAGCTTCCTATATAATGCGGGTACGGCCTCTAGTCTACCTTCCTTTTGTTCTAAAGAGGAATAACTCTAATACGACTTTGTCGAGAGTAAAACACCGAGTTACTAACTCGGGCTTATAACCTATTAAATAGGTACGAGTTACGTAGTAGTAGAAGACGGCGGATTATACGAAAGACGAAGAAGGACCTAATAGGATAGCGTGTATCTATATATAGTATCGCTAGTGTTAGTATAGGTAGATACTAGGTATCTAGATGTTTACTAGCCTATAGGCTAGTAAACTCTAGTTACGTAATCTAGTTATATAATATACCTACACCTATATACTTGACCTACGGCCTATATGTTCTTAACAGTTATAAAGGTTTTATATTCCTAAGGATTAGAGACGTAGTCTCTTATACCTATATAGGGGGAATCTAGATCTCTAGCCCCTACTCCTTTCCCGACGCCTTAGCGGTTTTACCTATGTTTTACTATACGACGACGATCTCTATAGTAGTCTCGTACTAACGCTATACTAGTGTCTCGACTAATACGACATGCCTACCGACCCGTATTTATAATACTCCTACTTAGGTCGTAAGGTAGGGAACAATTGTTCCTACTATACTAGCTATAGCTATCGTACGAAGGTCTAGAACTAGGGACCGGCTAGTAGTTTAGTTAAACTATCTACAACTATCTCCTTAGTATAGTAGTACTCTATAGCCTATAGCGACCCCGAGCGTAGGAGGAATAGCGATAGGAGTACTAATAGAGGGTAGGAGCCCGGTGTTAGGGCGAGAGCCTAGCCTATAAGATGTAAGGGTAAAAGCGAGAATGTAGGTGCGAAGTGTAGATGCAAAAGGGTATAGTATAATTGCTACACAAAACAAAAGACGAAGGAAGCAAGAGAGGCCTAGGGAAGGCTAGATATTTATACGCGACCCTCGCGAGTGCGTGTCCCCGTATCAACAGGGCTAACCCGTACGAAGCCGCGCTTAGCAGCTTTGCTCAAAACCTTATTCCAACCTGCCCTACGTTCCGAGTCTTCCACGTGCTTCTTCTAGGGTCTAGCGCAGTCGCGGGTGCTCGCGGGAGTGCCGTGAGTCACATAGTCACGAGCCGAAGTGAATCTATTAAGGTTTAGTAGAGGGGTAAATTTAGAGGGCTAGGTCCCGTAGTGAATATTGCGGGGCATATAATTCTTAGCGCTTATACACTAAGCTAGACTGTCACTTCTTAACGACTTCTGAGCACTCTGAGGCTCTTCTGTCCCTACCTTCTATACTCTCTATAGGGAGACTATAACAGTAGCCCCCCTAAACAAAGCTAAGTTCCTACGAAGCCGTAGTAGTTCCACATATCGAGGATGTTTAGCTTCAGTACTAGGCCTAGGCCTAATATTATAGTCGATACACTATTAGTAAGCCCCGTCGAAGAGCTCAGATTCGAAGAGCCTGCCGATATTGACTTCTAGGCCGTCTACGCGGGCGTAGTATTCTTCGATTGCTTAACGATTGAAGATAATATATTAGATAGGTTCCTATAAGGTATCCTACTTAGGGCAACCTTACTATTCGACTTTATACTTGATCGGCGGTAGTCCTTTAACGTCGTTAGGCTCTACGCGGATTCCCCGGATCTTGCGGACGGCATAGTCGTTAGAAGGTAGGTTAACAGGCTCGTCGACTTCTACTTCATCGGGAGGACCTAGTATGTCTTAGTTCTGGTTCGGGAATGGGTCCTTAGCCGACGGCCGAAGGCGTACGGGATAGAAGACGTCGTGGATATTTATGTTCGTAGGAAGAGCTAGACGGTAGGCGTGTGAACTAATACGCTCGGTGATCTTAAAAGGACCTAGGTTCTTCTAGTTCAGCTTCTTAGAGGGGCGGTCTGTCTTGATGTTCTTAGAGTTGAGGTAGACTATATCGCCTACTTAGTAGTCGGGAGCTGGCTAGCGACGACGATTGGCTTAATCCTCGTAGATTGCTTATACGTACACTATCTCGTCGTGAACTTCTTTATAGATCTATAAGAGTATAGTAGCGAACTCGTCTGCTGCTTGCTCGTTTGCGTCTTCGGTAGGCGGGAGAGGTTCTTCTAGTTCTATACCTATACGAGGGTAGTAACCTCTCGTAGTATAGAAGGGAGAGTAGCTAGTAGTCTCCGAGTCCTAGTTACGAGTAGCGAACTCCACCGTAGGGATATACTAAGGCCAATCCTTCTAGTAGTAGTCGACGAAGTAACGAAGGACCTACTCGAGGATAGCGTTCGTAATTTCGGTCTAGCCGTCGGTCTGTAGCTAAAAACTGGTCGAGAGGTTATGCTTGATGCCTAGGATAGCATATAGACGCTTCTAGAAGTACGAGATGAACTAGGTGCCTCTGTTAGAGGTAATGCTATCCGGGAGGCCTTGAAAGCGCCAGACGAATTCGTAGAACAAGCGAGCAGTCTCCTTTACGGTCATACTCTAGCACGGGATTATATACCGGTCCTTAGAGTAACGGTCCACGATCACTAGAAGGGCCTTTGCTTTTACGCCGCTAAAGGTCTTACCGTAAGGAAGATCGGTGATAAAGTCTATAGTGATGTGCTTCTACGGACGATCAGGAGCCGGGAGAGGGTGCAAGAGACCGTAGGGACGGTAGCGGTTAGCTTTAGCTCTTCGGTAAGTAGCGTAGTTTAGTACGTAGCGGCGGACGTCCTTCTAGGAATACGGCCACTAGTAATACCTAGCGAGGAGCTTGTGGGTCTTAGCTACGCCTAGGTGACCCCTAGAGGCGGAGTCGTGGATGATTTGAAGAATCTCAGCTCGGATATTAGAGCCTTCGGGCTACGGTACGTAAAGCTTCTTACGGAAGTAGACGACACCTCCCTAGAGCTCGTACTCGGACAGCGAGAAGCCCGGGAATGTCCTCGCGCCAGATTCAAGGGCCTGAACTAACTCTTAGGCGTCTATGTCGGCATCGTACGCTGTTCGTACTCGTGCTATAATGCCTTCGGGCTGCTCCTTATTATCAAACCCCTTAAAGTCTAATTCGGATGAGCCGTCGGTCGTTACTAAGCCCTCTTCATCGTCGTTCAAGTCCTTAGCGTCCGAGGCGTATTCTTTAGGCTCGGATTCATCGTCACTCTCGTTAAGGTAGGCAGGAGCGAGCACGAGAGTAGTAAAGGAAGCGGCGAGCGTAGGCTAGCCGTTCGATAGGTACTCTCGAAGCTCGGAAGAGAGGTTGTGCTCTTTGATGACTTGTTGCCCTACGATTTGCCGGCCCCCTCTTCGATCAACTAGAGAGTCACTAGGGCGGCGGGTAAGGGCGTCGGCTATCGAGTTGTCCTTACCGGGCGTGTACGAGATCACGAAGTTGAACCGGGAGAGGAACTCGCTCTAGCGGGCCTAGCGACGATTAAGTAGCTTGCTCTTTATAAAGTAGACGAGGTTCTTATGGTCGGAGCTTACTTGGACGGGCATAGCAGAGCCTTCGAGCTCGGGGCGCTACTCTTCGAAAGCTTTAACGATAGCGAGAAGCTCCTTGTCGTAGATCTCGTAGTTATACTCCGTGGCGGTCATCTTCTTAGAGAGGAAGGCGACAGGTAACCAGGGGGATTCAGGCGAGCGGCGTTATAGCAGGACACCGCCTACTACGCCGTCGGATACGTCGGTCTCTACACGGGTCTCTAGTTCGAAATCGAAGTGCCGTAGAAGCGGGTTCTTAACAAACTTCGCTTTAAGCAAGTCAAAAGCCTCCTAGCATTCGTCGGTCTAGGCGAACTTCTCACCCTTGCGCGTGAGCTTCGTCAAAGGGCGTACTACGCCCGAAAATGCGTAGATAAAGCGGCGGTAGAAGTTGGCAAAGCCTAGGAAACCCTAGACCTCTTTGACGTTCGTAGGAGCATCCTATTCGACGATAGCGTCGATCTTCTCTTAGTCCATCTTGATGCCGTCTACGGTAATGATCAAACTAAGGAACTTGACTTCGGTCTTCTCAAACTCGTACTTGTCGATGTCGAGCTACAAGCCGGCGTCTACGAGCTTCTAAAGGACCTTACAGACGTGCTCGCGGTGCTCCTCCTTAGTCTCGCTATAGACTGGGATGTCGTCGATGTAGGTAGTGTAGAACTGATCGAGGAACTCCTAAAGGATGTCGTTAATGAAGTTCTAGAAGGTACTAGGCCCGTTACAAACGCCGAAGGGCATAACGAGCGACTCGAACAGCCCGTAGCGAGTACGGAAGGCTATAAGATACTCGTGTCCTTCTGCCATTTGTAACTTGTTAAACGTAGCGATGACATCGAGCTTAGTGAAGTACTTGGCCTTAGAGAGGCGCTCGAGCGTCTCCTGAATCAACGGTATTAGGTAGCGGTTCTTCTTTATAACAGCGTTTAAGCCTCGGTAGTCTACGTAGAAGCGTAGACCACCGCCGGGCTTCTTAACGAACATAACGGGACTGCTAGCGCTAGAACGGCTCGCTCGAATGAACCCCTTCTTTAGGTTCTCTTCGAGGTATCTCTTAAGGACGATAAGCTCTTCTCGGGACATAGAATATAACGGTCCGAACGGTGTCTCTATACCTTCTTCTAGCTCAATCTTATGGTCGTAAGGGCGATAAGGAGGTAGCTCGTCTGCGGCTTTAGTATCGAATACGTAGAGGATGTAGTGTGCCTAAGGAGGGACCTTCGTAGTAGGGTCGGTAGGTATACGCTTCTTATCGAGCTTCTCGAGGGCGATGTCGATATCGCGGAGAGAGGCGGCGAAGACTTAAGCTTTAGGCTGCTTAGTAGCAGTAGTGAAGGCAGCGGCGTTTACCTAGAAGATCTTAGTATACTTAGGACCGCGCTAAGGCGGCGGAGAAGGCGGAGGTGCCGGAGGAACTTCTAGAGGGAAGCTGATAGTAAGGGAAGTCTAGTCGATAATAGGTCGGTGTCGTCTAAACTAGGGGAGGCCGAGGATAAACTTCTAATGCGGTAGGGACGTAAGGAAGCTAGTGATCGACATACGCTTGCCTCCGAGGGTAATTGACGTGTGTACAACATAAGTAATCTTACTAGTGGTAGTCTCCGTGCCGTTAAAGAGTTCAAGGGTGCGAGGGTACTTCAGTTCCTAGGGTTCGAGGTTGAGAGAGGTCGCGAGTTTATAGTCTATAAAAGACTCGCCTAGTGCGCCAGTGTCTATAAGAGTGAGATTGGAAGAAGAGAGTTTCTTTGAGCCGATATTTACATTCGTAACGAACGGTTTGTAAGCGTGGTCCTTGCCCGTCTCGTCGTATAGGTCTAGCTATACTGTATTGATCCTCAACTTCTTTCCTCTCTTCACTTTCGGTAAACGTTGTTCTTAGTCTTCATCGCGTCGATGAGGAAGACCTAGGCTTTTTCCTGCTTAGCGGGAGTAGTAGGAGTAGGCTCGATAGCGCCGACAGCGCCGCGAACCGGGTTGCGGGCGTTACGGGTAGCGAGCTACGGACAGTTAGCTACGATATAGCCTGGACCGCCGTAGTAGGTACAGAGTCCGGCCTAGCGACGGCGAAGCTTCTCTTCGGGAGTAAGCTTACCGTTAACGAGGCCCTAGACTCGAGGGACGGCGGCACTAGCGCTGAGATCTATAGCGTTACCTATAGAGACGGGAGGGAGAGCCGTAGGAGCGGCGGCGCCTAGTAGAGCAGCGAAGTGGCTTCCGGGACCACGAGGCTAACGACCTTAAGAACGGGAAGCGAGGAGAGAGGCGGTGTGTTTCATATTAGAGTCGAGGCGCTAGTAGGTCTCGACGAGCTCACGGAAGCTTATAGCACTAACGTCCTTGTCCTCGAGGGCTCGAAGAAGCTCTGCTAACAAACCACGGCGGAGAGTGCTCTTCTTAGTCTCTTCGTTGTAGCCGGTGAACCCGATGTCGCGGTTAAAGGCCGCGAGGTACTCGGCGAAGCTCTTGTTCTTCTAGAGGAGGTTGTAGATAGCGTTCTAGGCGGTGGCTCTACGGTCTAGATCACTAAAGGCAGCACGGAGGTCCTGTATTAAGGTAAGGACGTCCGGGCAGCCGATAGTCTACGTAGCGTTGTCGATGTAGTATTGTACCTAAGCCGCGGCGTCTCCCCGAAGGAGGGAGAAGACGTACGTGACTTTGTCCTTCTCTTACGGAAAGTGGTCGGCATTAGCTAATAGCTTGATGGTAAGCTATGTCTTAAATGCCTCAAACTTGCTCTTGTTACCGTCGAACTCGTCTAGGTCGTTGACCTTCTTAGAGAAGTGCTAGCGGCGGTTGTCGTCGGCGTGCGGGGCGAGGTTCTAGAAGGTGTTCACAATACCTTAAAGGTATATTACTTAGTTGTTTGCTTGCTCGACCTACTAGGCGGTCTCGCGGAAAGAGGAGACGGTGCGGTTAATGAGAGCGTAGGCGGTGTCGGGGTTAGCGTTTGCCTAGGCACCGAAGGTAGCGGCGTTCGAGAAGGGGATGTTAGTCTACTTACTAAAGTGGAATAGAGTGTCTTGGTTATCGAGGTTGACACCTCTATCGGTGGCGTAGTCACCTATAAGGATGACTCGAGTGGTTGACGGTTTGTTAGTCTTTTGTGATGTTAGGGCGAGAGCCTAGCCTATAAGATATAAGGGTGAAAGCGAGAATGTAGGTGCGAAGTGTAGATACAAAAGGGTATAGTATGATTGCTACACAAAACAAAAGACGAAGGAAGCAAGAGAGGCCTAGGGAAGGCCAGATATTTATACGCGACCCTCGCGAGTGCGTGTCCCCGTATCAACAGGGCTAACCCGTACGAAGCCGCGCTTAGCAGCTTTGCTCAAAACCTTATTCCAACCTGCCCTACGTTCCGAGTCTTCCACGTGCTTCTTCTAGGGTCCAGCGTAGTCGCGGGTGCTCGCGGGAGTGCCGTGAGTCATACAGTCACGAGCCGAAGTAAATCTGTCAAGGTTTGGTAGAGGGGTGAATTTGGAGGGCTAGGTCCCGTAGTGAATGTTACGGGGCATGTGATTCTTAGCGCTCACACACCAAGCTGGACTGTCACTTCTTGACGACTTCTGAGCACTCTGAGGCTCTTCTGTCCCCACCTTCTATACTCTCTATAGGGAGACTATGACACCCGGAAGGGTCGACTCGTCGTCTACTCGACGGCCAGCTCGTTTTCCGCTCGACGGTCAACCTGTCTCCTATTCGATAGACGACCCTCCTCTACTAATAGTCGACCTGTCGTCTACTCGATAGTCGGCTAGCTACTAATACTCGTTCCTAGGTACCGGGTAGATTAGTACTCCGGGGCGGCTAACTACCTAGTACTTACTGCTTCTAGTACGACAGATTGACTAATAAGTAATAGAGAGAACTTACTAATACCTAAAGAGGGTTTTCCCCGTACGACGGTTTTCCCCTCTCTCTTTCTTAATAGCCCCCGGCCTCGTAGACTTTTTAGGAGCTAGATAGGCATTATAAATATATTTATTTATTTATATCTTAGCTAAGAATGCCTTGATTACTATAGGGGCATAATCTTTCTTCTTTAATAGTATATACTATCTTATCCTTATCTTTATATAGGTAAGTATTAGACAGTACTTATACTTCTATAAAGATACTAGCTTAATTAGGCCAATTAGATCTATATGAATTTCATTAAGGGTATATAGTACTAAGGGTCTAGGAGTTCTTAAAACAACTCTCTATAACCTAGATAACTTATATAGCTCGTAGTGTCTAAGTTCTATAGTATTAATTCCTTTAAGGCTTATTACTATACTCTTCGTAGTATTAAGTAAGGTGCTACTAATATGCCTAAGTCTTTAGTACTATCTAATAGTATTAGCTCTTAGCTTAGTAAAGGTAAGTACTATAAGGCCTCTTAGTTTTGATCTATTAATTTTGCTCTTTAGAGCTCTCCTAATACGGAAGTTTCTAAGTATAGTCACATTCTTAACTATTATAAGCAGGCCTACTAGCTTACCTTTCTAGAGTAGGGTATTTAATAGCCTGTCTATATAGATGCTATAATCTTTAAATATAAGTTCTATAGAAATTAATATAGTATTAGTATCTAGGGAGTATAGGATATTACAGGCTATAAAGGTTTGCTTTTAGCTAAATTGGTTCTTAAACACAATTTCTATATCTCCCTTAGTATATAGCTAGGATCGTCTAACTACTTAGGAGAAGCATTTAGGTTTATATAGTCGCCTTATATTGATAAGATTATCTAGTATATTAGTAATATAAAAGGAAGTGCCTATATCCTAGATTTTGTCTAATATAAGTAGGCTAAGCACTATAGTAGCGGCTCTTCTATAGATTAGTTCATTTACTACTATTGCTACTACTACTCTTACTCTCCTATAAGGTAGTTAGAAGTCTAATTGCTTCCCTTTATTAAAAGCATCTCGCTTCTAAGGGGTGTTAGACTCTAATTAGTTATTATCTTTAATAGCTGCTACTACTTTGCCCTTTCCCTTACCTTTCTAGCCTTAGGCTTTCTGCTTTAGGGGTTTCTCCTTCCTAGGGTCTATCCCTTTACTCCTAGAGTTCTTCTCCGAATGCTGCTTAAAGCAATTAGTATTAGTATACTTATAGGTACATTGAGTACACAGATCCTTATTATCAAAAGCTCCCCTAATAAGTCTAGTCCTAATAGATATTAGGACTTGTTCCCTTCTAAAGGTAGAGATTATAGTCTCTAGGGATGTAGTTTCTAGAGGATTGTTATGCCTCTATGTTCTGAGCCATTTAATATAGTTCAGTCCCTCTATAAAGTTAAGTCTGTAGTACCTATCTAGTATAACAAAGAGAGGCTTAAGCTTCCTCTTGTTATCTACCTATAAGGTTACTATAAACTAATCTAGAGCAATCCTATAGTTGTGTACCTAGGATTAGAATGATTCATAGTATCTAAGGGTATTTAGGCGAAGCTTATCAAGCTTTAGCTTGTTGACACTCCTTATTACATTATATAGATCAATTATGACCACAGGTTTCCAGGTTATTGCAATGGTATCATATAGCTCTTTGGCAGACTTGTCTGCCTTACCAAAGTTTGGCCTTATGCTTGGATCAAGTCTTGATGTGATGCAACTAAATGCTTTTATATCATTGATCTTCCATTTCTTGTATACAGCCTTGTAGCCTAGGCTATCCTACCTAATGGGTGTGGTCTCTCCCCTATAAGTTGCTAGGGAAGGCATTGAAACCTTGTCCACCTAGTCCAGATCATAGAAGACATGCCCAGCTAGATCGTTCTCTAGAAGGGCTGTCAGGAGCATCGTTTTCTAGGCTTAGAACTGGACTCCCTTCTTCAGCACCTGGTTGTCCTTGGCGGATTTGGCCAGGCTGCTGTGGTTGTTTGTTCTGCTCTCCAAATTTATTGGGCCTAGCTCTTCTGCTGTACCACTGGTATTGATGCTTAGGACCTCGGCTTCCTGTAGGTGCTGCTGAATCGATTGGATACAGATAAGGCAAATGCAGGGTCAGGGTCACTAGCAAAGCAAGCTGATCCTTGATAGAGGCTCTGATGACAATTCAGGCTTCAGGTCGAATAGGCAGAGGAGCACCCGGGCTCATAACCTGTTGTAGGGGTGATTGACGAGTGTACAAGCTTGCTGAACCATGAAACAATAAGGGTGATCAGATACCTTCTGAATTGCATAAGATGTACCTATGGTGGCTATAGATATTGCTGATATAGGGTGTGTGTGCCAAGTCCTGACTAATATGGTACCCAAGTCACCTGATTCACAACACCATCCTCATCAAACGCACTCATCCAACCGCTAACCCTCATGGATGCGTGTTCTGAGGACCTTTGCACTCGTCGTTCCATTGTCGACTTTCCTTCTCGTCCCAATTCTGGCCCCTCTTGCAGGGCTCAGGCTCTCACAGCACTTCCGCATCAGTCTCCATTACATGACATACGATCGACCTTTCGTTCGACAAGGCCGTGAGTCTTGGTTGAGTCTTCTCTTGCATGCTGCTCGTAGAGCTGCCAGACGGTGTCGGGGGCAGGACCATGGGTTGGATCGTGACTCGGGACAGCGTGGATGTTGAACGGATGTCAAAGATGTGGGATCGAAGTCATGTTGTCCTTCGCAACTTCTTCCAAACAGACCATCGATGCTTCGATCATCGTTGCCGGATATTGCCATGGGCGTCCCGACCCGATGGCTTCCTTCGATATCACTCCAGTCTTGGGCGCGCGAAAGTTGAAACCCTTCTCGGTCAGCCAGATCTGGTCCCTTCGGACGCTTAGAATACTTAGAACTAAGGTTGTGAGAAACTCTGCCGTGGCCGCTTGCCCCCTTCGGCACTGGGCATGTCGGCCTGGACCAGGGTCACTCACACAGGCTCACAGCTCTTCCTCCCTGTATCACACGAGAAGACTTGGCTAACACAGCACCTGATCTGAAACCATGTCGCCATTCCGTGAACATCCCACATGCACATGCATAGACTTGGGCGCCGCCTCGTTCATGCACGTCCCCCCCACCATCGCTTGCTAGCTGAACCTGACCTCGATCATCTGGGTGACATGTGTACTTGTGTTAAAATCCTACCTCTCTACTTCTCTATCATCGCAGGACCACGTATGATGCGCCCCTCTCTCGACACCTTACAATCTGGCGCTCAAGTGCAAAAGCTCGCAACTCCAAGTCGACTTCTCCTGCGACCAGCGCAGTGACCACCTTGCAGAGCTTCACGGCAGCTGCCAGTCACGAGAAAGATCTGCTTCTTTTGCAAACTCACCGCTGGAACTGTGATGGTCCTCCCGCCATCTTCGTCCGAACCGCAACCGGAAGACCTCAACTTGCCACTTCTCCCGCCGTCCTCTCAGGAAGCCATCGTACTCGATGACAACAGTCCAGCCCCAGCGGAGAGACATGTTGACGGTCCGGAAATGAGCCATCCGGGTCTGGGCCGCCATCTCGGGCTGTTCTCAACAACGCTGCTCATAGCCGGTCGAATTATAGGCACCGGTATCTTCTCCACGCCTGGTGCCATCACCAAAGGCGCGGGCAGTGTTGGGGCAGCTTTATTACTGTGGACGCTGGGTCTTTCCATCGCGTTCTCTGGATTGATGGTCTGGCTTGAGCTTGGCTGCATGATTCCGCGATCTGGCGGAGAAAAGGTCTATCTTGAAGCTGCATACCAGCGGCCGAAGTTGTTGGCAACGACGGTGTTCGCTTTCCAGGCTATCCTGCTCGGCTTCTCAGGTACGGGATGAGTGCGATTTGGATATTGACATCTAGCTGAGGCTAAATCTTCGCTCGCAGCCAACGGATGCATCATCTTTGCACAATACGTGCTCATCGCCGCTGGACACACTGCGACTGAGTGGCAGAAGCGAGGTATCGCTATTGCTGTCATCTCTTTCGTTACTGTCCTACATACCGTCTTCCCGAAATGGGGTGTACGTGGTATGAACATCGTCAGCCTCATTAAGATTGGTACATTGCTGTTCATCGTGGTCGCTGGATGGGTCGTCCTCGGGGGCGGTGTCTCTAGAGTCCTCGACCCTCACGCCAGTTTTCGAGAACCTTTTGGGAACACTAGTGAGAGTGGCCATCAGTGGGCAATAGCTTTGTGAGTCGATTTCGCCAGCCGGAAAACGATCGCTCGTAGACTGACAGGATTCCAGGTTCAAAGTGCTGAACTCCTACCAAGGCTGGTCGAACGCTGCCTACGTCGTGGACGAAATCAAACACCCGGTGCGCACCCTCAAAATCGCTGGACCTCTCGGCCTTAGTATATGTGGCGCCTGCTTTATCTTCGCTAACATCTCCTACTTCGCCGCCGCAACTCCTGAGGAGGTCTCCCAGAGCGGACAGACCGTCGCCTCACTCTTCATGAAGAAGGTCTTTGGAGCCACCGCAGAGAAAGTTCTAAGCGTACTGATTGCCATGTCGGCTTTCGGAAACGTCATGACAGTCACGTTTGCCCAATCACGAGTGAATCAAGAGCTGGCAAAAGAAGGAATCATCCCTGCTTCTCGCTTCTGGGCATCAAGCTGGCCCTTTGGGTCGCCGTCTTCTGGACTCCTGCTACATTGGATTCCTAGCTTCGTTGTTATTGTGGCCATTCCTTTTGGCGATGCATACAATTTCATCCTGGACCTCGAGGGCTACCCACTCAGCATCATCAACTTTTTCGTAGTCGTCGGACTCTTCTGGCTCCGCCATTCTCGCCCTAAGATTCGACGACCATTCCGCTGTTGGTTGCCTATTGCAGCTTTCTATCTTTGTGCGCAAGTGTTCTTAATCGTGGCTCCATTCTTGCGACCGCCTAACGGCAAGGGAGATACCAGCCTTCCTTACTGGCTTTTCGCCGTGGTCGGTATCATGATACTGCTAGCAGGAGTCGTGTACTGGGCTTTCCGGTACAAGATCATGCCAGCCATAGGTACATATCGTCTCGGACTGGCCAGAAGTGTCTTCTCTGACAACAATACAGCTGTTCGCTATCAGAGCCTTCGGAGTTCCCATGAAGAAGAACGTTCGAACCTGGAGTAACCCTCGGATGCAACTATTGAAATAGACTGCGAGACTGCTATGACTGATCTCTCGGCCGATCAATATCCTCGATCGACGCATGATACATGCTACAAGGCTTCGCACTAGCCAAATTTGCTCTTTTCCGACCGCATTGCACTTGTATTCGCGGTCGAGCTCTTCAGCTACCGGGAGGCTTTATCTTTCTCGAAGGCATTTTTGGCCATCTGATACAATCTGTCATCAGAAAGGACCTCCCAGCCAGTCATAGCCATTGCCTTTCCAGATATCACTATTCGATTGTGCGCCTCCATGGTCCCAGCCGCCTTGGTAAAACCCGGGGTGTGGTTCTTAAATCCATCCTCTACTGGAATGCCAATGACACCATGTAGGGCAGGTAAAGCATATGAAACATTTCCCTGGTCCGTCGCGGCAGCAATATAGCCTTCAGACTCGAGTATTCGAATACCATTGGAATCCATGTATTGTTGGAACATACCGCACAGGGGCTGATTCATGCGCAGGTCGGCGTAGCCAGGTTTTTCTTCGATCTTCAGCTTGCAGCCGGTGGCCATCGCACCAGCCTTCATACACCGACCCACCCTGTCTGCGAGATTCTTGGCGGCCCGGATGGTAGTGCTTCTCGCGGTATACTCGATCTTTGTCAAGGCTGGGATGGCATTACTATTGGCCTTCGGAGCACCAACAATAGCTCCATGGATTCTTTCTGCTGGCCGAATCTGTTGCCGCAGCATTGAAACGTTATTGTATGCTGAGACCACAGCGTCCAGTGCGTTCACGCCTTCCCACGGAGAGGCACCTGCATGAGCACCGACACCAGTGTATGTTCCTAGCAAGCTGTACGATGTGCCAGAGAGAAACCCTGCAGAACCTAAGACTCCTTGCGGCGTGTAATCGGCATCTGACATCGGATGCCTAAACCAATGTTAGCGACTTTACCTGTGTAACAGCCACGAAGCCCGGAAGACTCACACCATCAGCGAGACATCCACATGTTCGTACGCTCCCGCTTTGAGAAGATCAATCTTCCCACCGCCATCTTCCTCTGCTGGCGTGCCTAGAAGCTGCACCCGGCCTTCGATGTTGAAATGCTTCAGTACATGAGAAAGAGCAATGAAACCAGTCACGGCGGCCGTGGCGATCAAGTTATGGCCGCAAGCATGACCAATATCTGGCAGTGCATCGTACTCCGCGTTGAAGTTGACAGTCCTCCTGCCGGTCCCGCTCATTACTTCGAAAGCTGTTGCTAGGCCGTAGGCATGTCGCCTCACTGAGTAGCCGAGTTCGTCGAGAAAGTCACAGATAGCGTCGTGGGCTTTGTGTTCTTGGTACGCCAGCTCTGGATTTGAGTGGATCTGTCTATGGGGTGAGTCTTGAGGCCATTGACGTGGTAGGAGGGAATACTGACGAATAAGTTCAAGGCTCTGAGTTTCGGGTTGAGGCCTTGGATGTATTCGTGCATTGCCTTTTGCATGACTGCACTTGATGGCAGCAGAGTGTGGCTCTCCATGTTCATCTCCAATTTCTCTTCTAGGTCGTCAGTGTTCGCGCATCATCATCGGCTGCAACCATTATGGGCGTTCGAGTCCTCGGGGCGGTGGAGCATTTAACAGCGGATCTTTCGGCCAAAATCTGTGGGCCCATCTGCATGATCACGGACTACCAAATTTATATCCAAGCGCCCAGGCCCGTTGGTCCATAGTACCTACCCTGCATGGCGTTCTCGCATCGATTAAGCCTGGTGTGGGAGACCAGTCATATACGTTACCGCCGTTGGAAGTATATGGCCATGGTACTAGGAGATGAATTGATAAATACGGTCACTTTTGAGATTTAGAAGGTCTACATCGCTGATTCTACTCAGATCTCGACAGCTGCTGGTCTAGCCACCCATCTCAACGATTTTCTGCTCGACTCTCTGCCACACCTCATCATGGGCAGCATCGGAGACAGCAGGCTAGCCCACAGACAGACTCCAAGATCTGACAACATCCGCGACGTTTTCTTCTTTGCACATACGCGAACAGCTTCACACGTCCTGTGCCGCCTACTGTCCAAACAGCCGGGATGGAACCAATCAAATTACCACTTCTTCCATACATTTGAATGGGCTCGCAAAACCTTTGGCTTTGGCCCGGCTAGTGGCATATCGCCGCAACATCAGAAGGAGCTGGAGAGACGCCTTCAAGAGGCATTCGATGAGATTCAGCGTGCCAGAAGCTCTGCAGCCGAGGAGGTGAGGCTTCGCGTCTATCGCCTTGACTCAGTGATTGATCCGAAGAACAGAACCGATGCATTCTCCTCAAGGAGCACACATTCTATATATGGGAACCTGCCAGACTGCTACAAAGCATGTGGGGCGGTCCATCGAAGCAGCCGTCTTTTACGGTCATTGAGAAAGAATCTGGAGATGTTCTGGATATCGTAAAGACAAATCCAACAATCTTCCCAGACAGCTTCCTGAGGTCCTGGAGACCGATCTTCCTGATACGACACCCGGCCGTATCATTTGAATCCTGGTATCGGGCAGAGAGTGGCGCTCAACACGTTGACATCACCGACAAGTCGTGGGCTTTCTACACGACTTTCAGGTACCAACGAGAGCTTTACGATTGGTTCTTGACGAATCAGACGGATGCACAATCGGTACCACTTATCATCGATGCAGATGATATGCTAGAAGACCCTACAACTATCAACAGGCTGTGTGAGCTGCTCAACATGGATCCGACGCATGTCCCTAGCACGTGGAATGCTGTCGAGCCCGAGGAGAATGCGAGCAAAAGAACGATGAGATTTATGGGAGGTTACTGGGAGTCTACTACTATCGACAAATCGAAGAGTTCAAGGGGTCTTGATATCGCGAAGAGGTATGTGTTGTGGCAGAACGAGTTTGGTACGGAGGTGGCAGATGAGCTTTTGAGGCTTGTGGAGAAAGCTACGGCGGATTACACGTATCTGAAGAGTAGGAAAATTTGAGGCGGCGCTTTTGAAGCCACGGGTCACATGGGGGTCGAAGTGAACCACGGGCCGCTTGCAGCACCGGAATGCGAAGAAGAGTATGTTGAAGCTAGACTCACCCAATAGATGTGTTGGTGAGGTCCACTTTGTGTTGGCGAATGCTGTTCGTGACACTGAAGCAACA